>NW_023270387.1:25007346-25141542 GCF_011800145.1 Mirounga leonina | reverse complement strand
AGAAAGAAAGAAAGAAAGAAAGAAAGAAAGAAAGAAAGAAAGAAAGAGAAAAGAAAAGAAAGGAGAGAGGAAAGATATCCAAATTGGGGAAAAAAAAGGTAAAATTATCTGTGTTCACTGTCAACATGATCTTATATGAAGAAACGTTAAAGATTCTACATATACACACACACTTAAAACTAATAAACAAATTCAGAAAACTTACAGGATACAAAACCAACACTCACAAAGGGTGCATTTCTATACAATAGCAACAAACGATCTAAAAAGAAAATTCCATTTACAATAGCACCAAAAAGAATAAAATGTTTAGAAATAAACTTAACCAAGGAGGCAAAAGAAGTGTGCACTTACAACTATGTTCCTGAAAGAAATCAAAGACAGAAATAAATGGAAAGACATCCCACATTTATGGACTGGAAGACTTAATATTATTTTTTTTTAATCTATCTTATTTTTATATTTATTTTTGTTTTATTCTTATGTTAATCCCCATACATTACATCATTAGTTCTAGATGAAGTGTTCCATGATTCATTGTTTGTGCATAACACCCAGTGCTCCATGCAGAATGTGCCCTCCTCAATACCCACCACCAGGCTAACCCATCCTCCTACCCCCCTCCCCTCTAGAACCCTCAGTTTGTTTTTCAGAGTCCATCGGAAAGACTTAATATTATTAAGATATCAATACTACCAAAAAGCAATCTACAGATTCAATGATATTCCTATCAAAATCCCAATGACATCTTTGCAGAAATAGAAAAATCCATTCTAAAATTCACATAGACTCTCAAGGGAGCCCAAACAGCTAAAACAATGTTAAAAAGAAAAAATGAAGTTGGAAGACTCACACTTCTTGATTTTAAAACTCACTATAAAGCCATAGTAATCAAAACAGTGTGGTACTGGCATAAATACAAACATATAGAATAGAGACCCCAGAAATAAAACCTCACATACATAGTCAAATGATTTTCAACAGGGGTGCCAAGACTATTTCATGGAGAAAGGACAGTCTTTCAACAAATGGTGCTGAGGGGTGCCTGGGTGGCTCAGTCATTAAGCGTCTGCCTTCGGCTCAGGTCATGATCCCAGGGTCCTGGGACTGAGCCCCACATCGGGCTCCCTGCTCGGCGGGAAGCCTGCTTCTCCCTCTCCCACTCCCCCTGCTTGTGTTCCCTCTCTCGCTGTGTCTCTCTCTATCAAATAAATAAATAAAATCTTTAAAAAAAAAATCGTGCTGAGAAAGCTGGATATCCATATGCAAAAGAATGAGGTTGGACCCTTATCTTACATCATACGTGAAAACTAACTCAGATTGGATCAAAGACCTAAACATAAGAGCTGAAACAAAAAAACTTAGAAAGCGATATAGAAAAAAGCTCATGACATTGGATTTGGCAATGATTTCTTGACTAAGACACTAAAAACAGGTAACAACAATAAAAATTACATAAATTGGACTTCATAACAATTAAAAACTTTTGTGAATCAAAGGACACTATTAAGAGAATGAAAGGGTAACTCCCCAAAAGAGAGAAAATATTTGCCGATCATATATCTTATATCCAGAATATATAAAGAACTCCTACAACTCAGCAAAAACAAACAAACCAATCTAAAAAGAGGCAAAAGACTTGAAAAGATATTTATCCAAAGAAGATATATGTGCCAACAAGCACATGTAAAGTGCTTAATGTCACTAACCATTTGGGAAATGCAAATTGAAACCACAAGGAGATACTACTTCATACTCAAAAGGATGACTATTAGGAAGGAAGGAACGAAGGAAGGAAGGAAGGGAGGGAGGGAGGGAGGGAAAGAAAAGAAAAGAGAAGAGAAGAGAAAAAAGAAAAGAAAGGAAAAGAAAAGAAAAAAGAAAGGATCGAGCCCTGCATCAGGCTCCCTGCTCCGCGGGAAAGCCTGCTTCTCCCTCTCCCACTCCCCCTGCTTGTGTTCCTGCTCTCGCTATCTCTCTGTGAAATAAATAAATAAAATCTTTTAAAAAAGAAAGAAAAGAAAAAAGAGGGGCGCCTGGGTGGCTCAGTTAAGCATCTGCCTTTGGCTCAGGTCATGATCTCAGAGTCCTGGGATCAAGCGCATCCGGCTCACCCTGCTCAGCAGGGAGCCTGCTTCTCCCTCTGCCTCTGCCCCTCCTCCTGCTTGTGCTCTCTCACTTTCTCTCTGTCAAATAAATAAATAACATCTTTAAAAAAAGAAAAAAAAAGAAGAAAAGAAAAGAAAAAATATGTGTTGGTGAGGATGTGAGAAATTGGAACCCTCATTCATTGTTGGTGGGAATGCAAACTGCAGCCATTTTGTAAAACAGTTATGGTGGTCCCTCACAAAGGTAAACGTTAACTACACTACCATATGATTCAGAAATTGCAAAAGAATTTTTGCAAATTTGCAAAAGAATATATGCAAAAGAACTTAAACCAGGGAGTCAAACAGATATTTGTACACCAATATTCATAGCAGCATTATTCACAATAGCTAAAACATGGAGACACTCCAAGTGTCCATCAACAGATGAAGGATAAACAAAATGTAGCATATACACACAATGAAATGTTTTTTAGCCTTAAAAATGAAGGAAGTTCTGGCACATGCTACAACATGAATGAACCTTGAAAACATGCTAAGTGAAATAAGCCAGACACAAAAGGACAGATATTACATGATTACACTTTTATGAGTTACCCAAGAATAGGCAAAGCATAGAAACAGAAAGTAGAATAAAGATTTCCAAGGGCTGTGGGCAGAGTGGAACGGGGAGTTATTATTTGATATATACAGAGTTTCTCTCTGGGCTAATGAAAGAGTTCTGGAAAGGGTTAGTGGTAAGGGTTGCAAAATAATTTGAATGTATTTAATGTCACTGAATTGTACACTTAAAAATGGTTAAAATGGTAATTTCTCTGTCATATGCATTTTACCACAATAAAATTTTTTTAACTATATTGAAGATGAAACGTGTTTTCATAGCCCTCCCAAACCACCCATTAAGTGTCATTTAATTTTCTTCCCTTTATTCAACCAAAATTTATTGAATACTAACCAATTGTCAGCTCTCTGGTATGGTAGGTCCTCAGCTTTCAAAGATACACATAAAATAGTCTCTGTCAATAAAGGATTTACAATCTGCCTGGAAAAGCATGGAAGTAAAATTAACAGACAAAGCCATATGATAAGTACCATGATATTGGTAAGTATATGGAATTTATGAAGCACATAGGTAGGAGCATGTAGCTCAAGCAGGAAATATCATGAAACATCCTTTCCAAAGGATATTAATGCCTAAGCTGAGTCTCAACATATATGAGTTAGCCAGGGGAAAGGGGCAAAGAGTTTCTCAGGCAAGAGAAGCAGTATGTAAAAAGACACAAGTCAGTAAAGAGAATATGAACAGATTGGGAAAATATGATAACATATGAAATTGGTGATGGTTGGGTAAAGAGAGGAAGAAGAATAGGAGAGCTGGACAAGTTTCAGAAAATGGGTATCTTACATCATATGAGAGTTTATACTTTATCCTAAGGACAACGAGTAACCATTGTATATCATTTTAGAAAGAAATCATGTGATCAGCTAGGTCTTTAAATGGCCCTCCCTGGCTACACTGTGGAGAATGGACAGAAGAGGGGATCAACTCCCCAGTCATATAAGTGAGAACTGGTGAAGGGCCTGAACTAAGGTGCCGGTAATGGCCATGGAGACTAGCAGACAGAGTTAACAAATGTTCACTAGTTACTGGTTAGGTATGGGTGATGGGAAATTTGGTGAACGGCAGTACAATTCATTGAAATGAGAAACTCAGAGGAAGAAACAGGTCTAGGGTAAAACAGATCATTTTTTTATTTGGAAATGTTGCATTTGAAGTGATTGAGGGGCAGGAACAGATAGCTATTTAGTTACGGAGTTCAGGAAAAACGCTTGATGTACAGATATAGATTGGTGATCCCACTAAACAGAAGGGAGAATTTGCCTAAAATTAAAGGAATTGATGTCTAAATGTAGAATCCTATTGTAGAAGGAAGTATACTCCTTCCAACACAGGGTAATTTAAGGAATGGAGCAGCCCCTCTACACATCAAAAGCAAACCATTTGAGCAGTTGCCCTCTCAACCTTGATATAATAAGGCTTGTGAGAATAAACCAATTATTGATAAACCTGGAAGCTTTCCAAACTGGTTTTCATTTTGAAGTAAGAGGGACTTCTAATATATATCTTGCTTAAGGCAAATCAAATCCTAAATCTCTTTTGATATTTGAAATCAATCCTTTGGGAATTTTGTCAACAACCAGAAAAGAGGGCGCCTGGGTGGCTCAGTTGGTTAAGCGACTGCCTTTGGCTCAGGTCATGATCCCAGAGTCCTGGGATCGAGTCCCGCATTGGGCTCCCAGCTCAGCGGGGAGCTCCAACAAATAAACAACCAGAAAAGAGTAACTAACAAAGAAAAATAAAATAAAATAAAAAGTTAGTGTGCTCTATTTTTTTATGGGTATTCATCAATTTTTCTCATTCCTGTTCTTCCCTTCCACTGCTGAGAGAAATTCTTCTTCCTAGCAAGTGGATTTTATCTCTAGAAGAGTCCTCAAAAGTGGAAGAGGGAAATGGAATAAATACTGACACATGCTACAACATGAATGAGCTGTGAAAACATGCTAAGTGCCAGGCACAGAAGAGTACATATTGTATTATTCCTTTTTTTTTTTTTTAAAGATTTTATTTATTTGACAGAGAGAGACAGCGAGAGAGGGAACACAAGCAGGGGGAGTGGGAGAGGGAGAAGCAGGCTTCCCGCCGAGCAGGGAGCCCGATGCGGGGCTCGATCCCAGGACCCTGGGATCATGACCTGAGCCGAAGGCAGACGCTTAACAACTGAGCCACCCAGGCGCCCCTTGTATTATTCCATTTATACCAAATGTCCAGAATAGGCAAATCCATAGAGACAGAACAATTATTGGTGGCCAGGCTTTGGGGGTGGGGAAAACAAAAGGTGACCCCTAAAAGGTACAGGGTTTCTTTTGGGGGTGATGAAAAGTATTTAATAATTGGTTGTGGTGAAAAATGCACAATTACACGAATATACTAAAACTATTGAATTGTACGCTTTAAATGGGTGAATTAGATCTTCAGAAAAACTGTTACTGAAAAAAGTGGAAGAGGGAAACAGAAGATTGGGTCTGGGAACCTGTGACGATGGGAAAACGGTCAGAGAGTTCCTGAGTTTGCTGATAGAAGAAGGAGACCAAGAGCCAGGGAATGCAGGGGGCCTCTGGAAGGTGGAAAAGGCAAGGAGTTGATTCTCCCCTTGAGCTTCCAGAAAGGGACAGCCCCTACACCTTGATTTTAGCCCAGCAAGACCTGTGTCAAGGCCTATAGAACTAAAAGACAATATTTTGTTGTTTTAAGCCACTAAATTTGTGTAATTACTGTTATGGTGGTCATCAATTGTGAGCGGGAGTAGGAAGGAAGGTATTGGGGGTTTGACAGAAGAGATGTTAGGAAATAGTCATCTAGGAGAATAAAACAACAAATTGACGAACAAAATATAGTATGATTACAAGCCTACCTTAGGAAAACACTTAAGGGAATTGGGAACACCTTTTTCCACCATCCAGATGGCTACTGTGGGAATTCTATTTTTGTATTACCCACCACTGGGCAATATTTCATTGATGCAAAGATGACCATCTGTTACAGGTTTGGTAAATCATTATCCTATGCTCCTCACCATAAATGACTTCTAGATTGTGTTATTAACAAACCCACTGTCCCCCAAAATGAAAGCAACAGGCAGTTAACTAAGGTCTTAAAGAAGAACTGACCAGGGCCTCCTGGGTGGCTCAGTTGGTTAAGCATCTCCCTTCAGCTCAGGTCATGATCTTGGGGTCCTGCGATGGAGCCCTGCATCAGACTCCCTGCTCAGCTGGGAGCCTGCTTCTCCCTCTCCCCCTACCCCTCACCCCTGCTCGTGCTGGCTTACTCGAGCTCTCTTTCAAATAAATAAATAAAATCTTAAAAAAAAAAAAAAAAAAGAAGTATTAACCAAAAAACCCTCAATCCTTGCACGGTAAGCTGTTGATTATTGTTTAACCCTTAAGACAAACGACAGCCCAAATATATTCACCAACAGAGAGTACACCACTAAAACGGTCAAGTCCTCTTCAGAGGAATCACCCCAAGTTCTTTTTCAGGGATGGCCCTGTGGGATATAAGCATGGAAAATTCTCCCAGCAGACGGAACCTGGGGCACACATACTGAACTTATTCCATTATTAAGGGGGTGAGTTAACAAATGAATGCCTGTGAAATTTGCTGGTCCTATGATCTACCTTATCTCATCCAGCAAGATATAAGATCTGTACCAATGACCACTATACATTGATTTCTCTTTTCTTCTTTCAAAAGGTTTTTAAGTTATGGAAATCCTGTTTGTCTTTCATCACTTTATATTTGTTATACTCTAGAACAACATACACATGCATAATTCATGTGAATTCAAGTGAGCTTGAGAGAAAGCAGCATCAGATCATTTCACTCGGCAAATGACTGCTCAGAGTAAGCAGGAGATGGAAGACATGAACGTGTCAATTCCTCCACAGGTCTCAGTTTCGGGCCTCTCACGGTGTGGCCACCTAGCAGTCTGAGTGCAAGGCTAGAGTCCCTAAATAGAAACCAACAACTTCCTCTGGTGCTCAGGAGAAGAATGAGCAATCTGTTCCAACACGGGAGGAAAAAATCCACTGTGTTGGACTTTATTGAGAGATAGCATGTCAGCCTCCAATATGGCTCAAAAATACAACACATTTTGCTTTATGGAGATTTAAGAGATCTTCAAAGGTCATTTTAACTATACATGATTTTTAAATTTGTAATATGCATTTGTTGTATTATTAAGAATTTTTGGGGCACCTGACTGGCTCAGTCAGAAGAGTATGTGACTCTTGATCTCAGAGTCATGAGTTCAAGCCCCATGTTGGGGTGTAGAGGTTACTTATAATAAGTAAGTAAAAACTTAAAATTTTTTTTTCAATTTTGCTATAGAAAATAAGAAAAACAAAAAATAAGGAGGCTAGATGAAACTGAATACAGAAGCAAATGGCACGTGGGGTATGTTAGAGAGATATAAAAGTAAGTAGAGCACACATGTTCTGAACTAGAAAGTGAAGGAAGAACCAAGATGTACCAAGTATTCACAATTCACTAAATATACACAAGGTACATTAAGTATTCAACATTTATGAGGTCTTAAATCAGCCATCCATAGATGATACCATTCTTGCCCCACTTGTACTCTGCTCTAGAAATGTAAATCAAATCCATAGCTAATCATCAGGCTAGCTGCTGAAACACAGCTATTGATTAGGTAGGTATACTTGACCCTGCAATCTTTCTAATAGACAATTGTGTATGTTGGCTCCACATAGCTTCAGTCTGTTGGACCCCTTGCTCAAACTCAATTCTGATCCTCATTACCTCACCAAAGGTGAGGAAAGCTGACACAGGAGGGGAAAAAAGGAATATGAACATTGTATGACCCATATTCAGGAAGTATGGTTCTTCCATTCTGCTTGAACTGTATCAAAGCATATTAATCTACCTTACCTCTTTCCCCTTACTTCTCGCTACCAGTGCCCCAAGATAATTTCTCACATGGCAGGAGCAGACTTTAGAACCTTTGCAAAGGTTGTGACTCTACTCTCTTGAGGGTCATTAAGTTTGTCAATTAGCCCATAGATTGCAAAATTGTGTACAACCATATCCAGACTTGATTCTGTTGATTCTGGGAATCAGAGATAAATGTATAGCTGATCATGTCTTTGAATGTTTCTCATTGAGGAGGCAAGCTATCGGTTGTTCTGTGTGATGCAACTGCATTATGTTGGACAAGGGAATTTATGAAATTGGATATATAGGAAGAAATATGTGTGTACTCTACTATGAGATTATCAGCCTGGCATGCCCCATTCTCCTGGAAACTGCTCCTCAGCATCCACGTATCTGGCATGAAAGCTACATGCTCTTATAGTGCCCATCACCTTGATCTAGGTTGATTGCTTTAGGGATAAGTACCTGATCTGAGCTAAACCAATAAGCCCCTTCACTGGTTTTTTTAAATTAGGATTCAAAAAAAATTGAGATCGGGCGCCTGGGTGGCTCAGTTGGTTAAACAACTGCCTTCGGCTCAGGTCATGATCCCAGGGTCCTGGGATCGAGTCCCACATCGGGCTCCCGGCTCAGCAGGAAGCCTGCTTCTCCCTCTCCCACTCCCCCTGCTTGTGTTCCTGCTCTCACTGTCTCTGTCTCTGTCAAATAAATAAATAAAATCTTTAAAAAAAAAAATTTAAAAAAATTGAGATCAATTCCTCTCTAATGTAGACATTCATGTGGTGCTTTCCTACAGATTGTAATATATTAGGATTTTAACTTGAATCTAGGGTTCTAGAGCAAGATTGTTTAGATTTGAATCCTGACTCTGACATTTACAATCTATGTGAGCTTGGGCAAATGGCTTAACCTCTCTTCTGCTTCCTTATCTGTCAAGTAGAGATAATTATAAAGTCCACTTCATATGGTTGTGGTGAATATTAGGAGAACTTAGAACAGTACTTTGCACTCAGTAAATGTTAGGTATATTTAGTCTTTACAAATAGAGACAAAGTATTTTATTTTTCCCAAGTCTGACTTCAATCCAGTGTTATTAAATTCAACCTTTATTGTTTGTGCACATACTGTATTCCAAGCATTAAGTTAAGCTTAGGGAAAAAATACGGTACCCAGAGAGACATGGTCCTTGCCTTCATGGAACTTACAGTTCAGTGGGGGACGCAAATATTAAAGAAATAGTCACATAAATACAAACTATGAGATGTGCTATGACAGAAAAGTAGAAAGTGATATGAGAGGTTATAATGGGTATATCAGTCTAAACTTCCTTAAGAAAGCAATGTAGAGGGCGCCTGGATGGCTCAGTTGGTTAAGCGACTGCCTTCGGCTCAGGTCATGATCCTGGAGTCCCGGGATCGAGTCCCACATCGGGCTCCCTGCTCAGCAGGGAGTCTGCTTCTCCCTCTGACCCTCCTCCCTCCCATGCTCTCTGTCTCTCATTCTCTCACTCTCAAATAAATAAATAAAATCTTAAAAAAAAAAAAAAAAAGCAATGTAGGAGTTAGTACAGAAAGAGGAAGTTGGAGAAAGTTTTCCAGGTAGAGGGGTCATGTGCAAAGGTCCTGAAATGGGAAAGACCTTGAAGATTTAAAAAATTAAAACAGGTCAGTATGGCTTGGAACAGTAAGAAAAGGAGAAGGAAAGAGGCATAAAATAAGACTGGAGAAATAGTCAAGGACCAGATTATTCAGGATCTTGTAAGAAGAGTAGAATAACAAAGATTCAAGATCTTAGAGGTGAGGTTAAAAGGATTTTTGATCAGGATGTTACAGTTGAAGATGAGAGAAGTAGACAGGGTTAAGAGATATTTAGTAAAAGGGAAAAAAGCAAGTATTTATCCTGCTTTCTTATATAAACTAAATCACTAAGTAATCAAATAATTGAAGAGGGGTGGCTTCCCTCTGCAGAAATATTGCAACTAATACATGAAGAATGATGGAATTATATCACCATTTAAAATTCCTAATGAATGAATTGCTCCAGGCATAACTCAATAGCAGTTACCAAAAAAAGAGATTACATTAGAAAAAGAGAAGTAAGCACACATTGTATGTCTCCTAATGGAAAAACATACCGCCCCCTATGAAGATATCTTGCCAAAAAAATTAAACTTGAATCTGAGAAAACATCTAGAGCTTACTACCAATTTATAAAAAAAACAGAGGACAAAGGAACGTGTTAAAATACACCATGGGGATGCAACTGACAAAATTCAGATTGTGGCCAAAACTACACGGCAAACAACCTAGTTCCTTAAATAAAAATAAAATATTACTGGGGAACAGAGACAAAAATACAGAGGATTTTAAAGATATACCAGGGGCACCTGGGTGGCTCAGTCGGTTAAGCGTCTGCCTTCAGCTCAGGTCATGATCCCAGGGTCCTGGGATCAAGCCCCGCATCAGGCTCCCTGCTCAGTGGGAAGCCTGCTTCTCCCTTTCCCACTCCCCCTGTTTGTATTCCCTCTCTCACTGTCTCTCTCTCTGTCAAATAAATAAATAAAATCTTTAAAAAAAAAAAAAGATATACCAACCAAAATCAGTATAGTTCTACTCTGAAGCAAATTGTAAATCTATATATACAGTAGCATTTATGAGTCTATTGGAAATGTAAATATTTTATATTACAAAATCACTGCTATTTTTTAATTATGATAATAGCATTGTGGCATTTTTTAAGACTATCTCTTTTAGAGATATAGACTAAAATATTTACATAGAAAATCATATGATAACAGCAATTTGCTTCAAAATAATATGGGGAGGGAAAAATGACTGGGGATATGGATGAGGCAGTATTGGTCATAGCTAGATGTGGTGGCTTGGGTGATAGGTACATACTTATATATTTTTTATATTTTTTAACTTTTCTTTCTATGTTTTATATGTGTGAAATTTTCCACGGTAAAAAAAAAATGTGGTTTTTTTTTAATTTGGAAAGCAAAATTGATATAAATTAATAATAAATTGGATATTTGGTAAGGATGAGTATGATGGAGGTGTCAGGGATGATGCTGGGTTTCTGATTTTTGAGTCTAGATCTGAAGCGGTACCCTTCAGTGCCTTAGAAAACAATGAGCAAGAACTATGTTTACAAAAGGCCATTAATCTATTTTGAACATATTGACTCTGAGATGTCTCTGATTAAACCAAGCAAAGTAGAACTAGTAAGCAGTTAGATAGGCAGATTGGGAATTGGGTAGAAAGATCTGGGCTAGTGGTATACATTTAAGAATCAGTAGTTCAGAGTTTATGTGAGTGGATGGGATTGCCTGGCCATTGGTTCCCAGACTTGAACATAGATCCAAAATACAAAACACAGATTGCTGGGCCCTAACCCCAGAGCTTCTGATTCATAGGTCTAGGTATGATTTAAGAATTTGCATTTCTAACAGTTTGACAGGTGATGCTGATGCTGTATGTAGGCCTGAGTACCATATTTTGAGAACCACTGGCCTAGGAAGATAGTTCTCAACCTTGGACACACACTGAGAATATCAGTGAAAACAAGGAAGAGAGTCCTTCAAGTTGGAAAGAGTGTTCAACAAGACCAAATGCTGGGGCGCCTGGGTAGATCAGTCGGTTAAGTGGCTGCCTTCGGCTTAGGTCCTGATCCCAGGGTCCTGGGATTGAGCCCCGCATCAGGCTCCATGCTCCGCGGGAAGCCTGCTTCTCCCTCTCCCACTCCCCCTACTTGTGTTCCCTCTCTCCTGTCTCTCTCTCTGTCAAATAAATACATAAAATCTTAAAAAAAAAAAATAGACCATACGCTGCTCCAACCAGTAAAATGATGGTGAAAAATACCCTTTGGATTAGCAACATCAAAATAACTGGTGACTTTAAGGAGATATTAGTGGACGAAAGGGAAAATCAAATTAGAGGGGTTGAGAAGTAATGAAGAAGGTTCAAAAATGAAGAACAGATGAGTGTAGATAATAATTTTGAGAAGTTTGGCTGTGAATCACGTGAAAGGGAAAAAATTGTATCTGGTGGGGAGGTGGGACTGAGTGCAGACATAAGGATTAAGATTAAATCACTGAGATTAAATCACTACCTACTTCCTTGAATTAAAAAAAAAAATTAAAACACCAATTACCCTTCTGAAGATGAGTTGTATTTCAATAGTTGCATCTTAAAGACCTGAAGAATCTTGAAAAATCAAAAAGATGAACTCTGATCTTGGGTATTCTGGTATTTTTATGGAGGAATGGGGATGTTTATTGAAGGGCAAGCTTTTCCCCTGACATCACAGGTCTTGGGAAGCTGCTGTTCTACTGGCTGATAAAATTGGCCTTCACATTCATTTATTTCATTATTGATTCATTTGTCCATTAAATGTGTATCAAATACCTATTATGTGCTAGACATTGTACTAGGCTCTGGGATTAGTGTTGAATTATACACTTTAAATGGGTGAATTGTATGGCATATGAATTACATCTCAGTAAAGTTCATATATAAATGAGATCTGAATATTGATGGGAATTAGCTAAGGAATAAAGTATTTCTACACAGAGGGAAGAATGTGTGCATTGGCAGAAAGAGTGTGGCATTTTAGGAGATGTGAAAAAAAATTCTGTGACTGGCATGTTCCTTGACAGAATATAATGACAGATGAAGCTGAAGATCTTGAAAGAACCCGGATTGCATAGTGTTGTAAAAGCCATGCTACAGGTTTGGGACTTTATCCTAAGAACAATAGGAATCCAATTGCTGTACAATATGATCACTATGCATTATCACTCTGGCTACTATGTAGAGAATGCAGGAAAGAAAAGAGTGTATTTGGGAAACCAGAACAGTGATATTATAATTCTCCAGGTTTAACTATTGATATCTTAGATTAAGATGGTGGCAACAGGATTGGACAAATTCAAGACTTGTTGACAGATTAGAACTGAGATGTAATACAGTGCGTAGCTGAGATGAGTTGCTCAACTGAGTGGGCAGTGAAATGGAAACAGGAGAAGAGGTGCAAATTTTGGAATGGGGGGCAAGATTAGTTATTTTTAATATAGTTGGGATGATCTAATAAGAGAGCAAGGATGATTTGTGCAGTAATGAGCTCTCCTCCCCTGAGATTATTCAAGTCAGACTAGAGATCTTTCTGTCGAGTAGAAAGCACTTTTGCTCTAAAAGGAGTCGTGGACTGAACAACTAAATTTCCATTCGGTTCTAAGAGCCTACTACAAGAAACTGCCATTTGTGCCAGAATATGGTCCCCCAAACACCTCATGGCTGAAATGAGCTATTTGCTGGAACCTGAATTCCTCAGAACCATCTACACCAGGTTAATAATTAAAGTTCCTTGGGAGGTCTCCATTTGTTTGTTTCACCTGTGTGGAGGATTCTGGTTTCATAAAATCCCACAGCAGTATTATTTAACCTAGTGCCAAAGAAAGGCCTACTTACTCCACCAACCCAAAGGCAAGTCTCTTCTCGTCCCAGAAGAAAAAGGTGGGAGGCTGCAGTAGCCATAGAAACTGACCCTGCCCAAAGCCAAAACACAGAGGGCTCCTACAAAATTAATCTCTGTATTTTTTTCTCACACCCTCTCCAAGTCTCCAGCACTGTGCCCTTAGGGCCCAATAGCCAGCCATTTGTTGGTTAACTGATCCTCCAGGCCTGGGGTGAAGATGGGGTGAGAGGACGATAGAGTTTTTAAATGTAAAATTGAAAAGCACAAAAGGGAGGGAAAAGGAGAGGCGAGAATAACGAAGAACAAGGAAAGACTTTTGTGTGTGTCTAACCTCCGAAAGAGCTGCTACCTGGGTCCCTTAAGAAACAGTAAAGATTTACCTAATGTCTTCTATTAACTGTCTTACCACATGTCCTAAGAGAGGCAGATGGGATTTGTTTGACTACTTGATTCCCACCCTGATTCTCCTCCAGTTTTTATGTCGTGCTCACAGTCTAACACACACCAAACCAGGGGTTCAAGACCCTGCTCCTTCCGCAGCCTCTCGCCCTGCCGCCACCATCCCTCTCCTCAGGTTAGGGTGCGTTCCGCCTTCTTCTTCTTCCCCTTCTGCAAATCTCGGCACACACTTTCTGGGCCTAATTCACATCTTTCTGACTCTCCCCATCTCTGAAATGGGAATAATAAAAATCATGATGGGAGTAACAGTACAACCTCTCCAGTATAGTTGCCATGAGGATTAAACATTTTACATACTTGAGAATTTGTTGGAACTGCAAAGGACTATAAAATTAGACGTTGTTTTTATTGCCTTTATTTCTTTTTTTTTTTTTTAATTTTTATTTATTTATTTGAGAGAGAGAGAATGAGAGAGAGCACATGAGAGGGGGGAGGGTCAGAGGGAGAAGCAGACTCCCTGCCGAGCAGGGAGCCCGATGCGGGACTCGATCCCGGGACTCCAGGATCATGACCTGAGCCGAAGGCAGTCGCTTAACCAACTGAGCCACCCAGGCGCCCTGCCTTTATTTCTAAAGCCGAGTTCAGTTATTAGAATTAGGGTGCCAGGATGCTGGCTGCTCATCAAAGGGATTAGGGAAGGGGTTAATGTTAGATATTGCCAAGTGTTTCAGAGAAAAAATCCACTCCACTTGAAGCAGGACGTCAACTCACCTTGCACAAAAAGCCCTTTGGAGAGAAGTCTTTCAGTTTAAAAGCTGGAGGCGTGGGAAAACAAAGTACTCAAAGCAGACAGCCGGAGATGCTCTGGGCCTCCAGGCCCGCACCCCAGTCCGCCTCCACGCACCTGGGGCGCCCTTCCGCCTGCGGCGAGCGCCCCTCCCACTGCCGGGTCTCAGTCCCGCCAGGCCTGGGGAAAAGAAGGATTAGGGTTCTGGATGTTTTAACATATTACGAGATTCTGCAGTTGACCAAGAACTCTAAAATCCCCCAGGCAGTACCGGTCACTTCGGGTGCCCCGCACAACCCCCCCCCCCCCCCCCGCGGTAAGGCCCAGGAAAGTGATGGTGTAATAAAATGAGATTCGAGGTTGTGGAAAGAATAGGCATATTTTTTTCGAACAGATCTAGGTGCCCCCGTGTTGGGGAAATGAGATAGATTTGGGTGTTGATTTCTCCAGTCATTTCAGAACCGCACTTCCTGCCAGATCGCTCAGGGCTAGAACAATCTTAGGGCATTGAAAGAATGCCAGTTCTAAAGGCGGTTCAAAATCGGGGATACCGGCCGAGGGCCGGTTGTCTACAAAGAAAGCGACCGCATCCCTCACGTGTTTGGCCACATGTCTTCGCAGGCCTCAGTTTCCCAGTGTGAAAAATGGACGGACTACTGGCTCACCTCCCTTACCGACAGAAAGGGGCTGGGTGTTCCGGTTTCGGCCCGGCTAACACAAACCAGTCGAGAAACGAGGAGTTTCTTTCGTTTTCACTTCAAAGAGAAAAAAATGCAATAAGCGTGAACCATGCCCAGAAATGCTTCTGTCAGTTTAAGTGGGGAGCTGGCTGAGAAGACGGCGAGAGGAAGGCCAAATTGGGCAGTACTTCTGCCGCATATGAATGTAAATCCGCACGTGCGCACATACACAAACACGCACAGACGGTGTCAAAACCGACGGAGACCCAACCACCCACAGTTCAAGTCCCAGGGACCGGGAGCGGCCCCTTCTGCGCTTGCGCATTAACTGCGTTTTCCCCACCCCCCACCCCGCTGGCGCCCCGCCCCCGAGCTCGTTGTGCCCCGCCCACCTTCCCTCCCCTTCCCCAGCCCGGCCGCCCGCGCAGAGCATTGTGGGACACAAACAAAGTGCCCCCAAACAGGCTGGAGTGAGCGGAGCGGCAACGGCCGCGGCGCCGGCCCGCACGCGCGCGGCGGCGGCTCCCTCCCAACCTCCCCCTCCCCTCCCCTAAGTCCCCTTCCCCTTCCCCACCCCGCCCCATCGAGAAAACGCGAGCCGTCGCCGCGCTCCCCAAACCGCCGCCTGCCCTCGGCCAACCGCCCCCAACGGCCGCCCGCGCGCGGCTCCCCGGGCCCCCTCGCTCCTCCCCTCAGGCCCCTGCGAGCGCCGCGGGTGCTTCCCTCCGGCCGCTTCGCACTCTCCCACCTCGCAGGCACGCTGCTGGTTGTGCCGCCATGCCCCAGCCACAGGCTGTCCACGGGCCTAGGCGCGGCGGCCCGAGATAGGGTCCCCTCAGCCTCCCGGGGGAGGAGAGAGGCAGCGAGCCGCGCGCTCCGCCCCCTCCCCCCGGGCTGTCGCCGCCGCCGCCGCCGCCACCGCCACCGCCACCTCGCCGCCTCAGCCTGGCGGGGAGGAGGAGGAGGAGCACCAGGCCTCCGGGCCCCGGCACCGCCGCCCTCAGGTAATGGGGAGGGGAGGGCGAGCGGGCCGCCTGGCCCCAGGGGGGGCAATGACCAGCGACTCCTCGCCGCCAGTGCCCTCGGGTTGCGCCCGCCGAGGGGCTGACACCACACGTCCCCCATCTGGGCGCTGGACGGAAAGGAAAGCCTGGTCTTGTCACCCCATCCGCTCAGGGAGACACCCCATAGGGTCCCCTCAGTGGTATTTAATCCTTAAGGGAGGAGACTAGCCTTGGGCCCCCCAGTTAGGAGAAATCACCCCGATCGTCCAGGTTGCTCCCCATCATTTGCATGCCCATTTGCCGAACACCCTAACCCAAAGAATGCAGAGGTGTTACCTCCTCTCACCTGGTCGAGCCCGAGACCTGTTTTCCCCCCTCTCCCCTGCTGCTTTTTCTCTGGTACTGGAAAGAAAAGGATGGCACTCTTAAATAACAAACACCTCTTTTTCTTCCCTACCTGAGGATCGCTCTGCATCTAGTCATTTTCTGCTGGCCTAGCCAGAAAAAGGGGTTACCTGCCAGTGAAATGACAAGTACGTTAGAACTGATTAAAGGAAATCGCATCCTTGTGAGTTCTATGAATCTTAACCAGAATTTAGAATAAAGACTAGTAATTGTGTACTTTATTGGAACTTATAGAAATGAAGACAGAAACTTAAGTTTTTTCAACATATAATTAGATTAAATCTGTTGAGGTCAGGAAAAAAATTCTCTTCCACTTACTTCTTACAGGTTTTTTCGGATACAGACTAATAGCATAAGCACACTAAACAATTTGATAGGTGGCAAATAGGTTGGCTAGGTAAAATTTTTGTGATTTCCTTTTGCCTAGGCTTTCAGTTAGAATTATTCTATTAAAAAAGGTATTATATAAATCTTCATTTCCCTCATTACTTCACATTGACTGCCAGTGGATTAATAATATTTAATTGTGCCTAATGTAGTTTCCTTATCATGCAATGTGAAAATAATGAAAGAAATGTTTTCCTGTAGTCTTGTATTTTAGGATGATAACATTCATTAATTATGGAAACCAGATTTACTTATTTTGTGCAACACAGGCATTGTACATAAGTGATCTTATTTAGTCCTCAGAACAACCTAATGACTTAGATACTGTTACTTGAATTTTATATAGATGAGACAAATCACACAGCTAGAAGTGAAAATTGTACCCAGGTATAATTCCAGTGTAGGTATATTTCTACTTTGCCTCTCAGTACAGAAACATTTTAACTTTATTATGAGAAATTTGTCTTACGAAATTGAGAAAGAAATAGTGAATACTCCACTGTGTAGATTCAGTAACATTTATTGTTCCCTCCTCACTTCTCCCTTTCAGTGTCTGTGTGTGTAACCATTTGAAAGTTACAAACATCAGGACCCTCAACTATTTCTGCATGCATTTCCTAAAAATAAAGGACATTCTACTTATCCCCAACATCCTTATCAACACCTTTCTAAATTAACAATCCATATGGAAATTTCCTGTTTGTTCTAAAATCTCCTTGAGAAATTTTTCCCCTTCTGTATTCAGCCAAGATTAATGTATTGCATTTGATGATTATGCCTTTAGTCCTTTTAAAAAGAATAATACCCATCTCCTTTTTTTCTGACACTTAATTGACCAAACCAGTTGTCTTATAGAATGCTCCCACATTCTAGACTTGTCTGTTTCCTCATAGTGGCATTTAATTTATTCCCCTACCCCCTTGAATTTTCTGTTACTGGAAGTTAGGTCTAAAGAAAAACTTGATTAGCTTGAGGTGAAACTTCCTTTGGCAAGAATATTTGACAGGTGATACTGTGTACTTCATACTGCTTCATAAACTGGTATGTAATGTCAGATTGCTACACTGTTAGTGATGCCAAATGACCACTAAAGTGGTGACTACCAAATCTATTATAAGGATGTGGCTTGCTGTTTGTGATAATACTTTGACACCAAGCAAATATCCTGTTTCTGGCTACCTTTTGCTTAGTGATTTTAACACTCCTTGGTGAGTCTTGATTAAATCAGTTTTACTGGAGATTAAAATGTAAAAAAGATTTCCTTCATTAACTAGGGGTAAACTAAAGTTCCTCCTGAAAACGCAGAGTAAATGCTTCATTCTTCCCTTTGATTATCAATATTCGGAGAAAGGGTTGGAGAAATAGTTACCCCCAGGGGTGGCATTTTTTTCTTCTTTTTTTGCGGGATACACTATGGACTCATGAGTTTTATTTATTCATTTTTTTATAACTGTTACAGTCATTTTTCTTTTTGATCAAATTGTCCCAGTAGGAACCCTTTCAACCTGGCTCCTGTGTCTTTTTTTTTTTTTTTTTAAACACTCCTGCTTGCCATTGGAGCATTCTTCGAGTGCTTTCTGGCACAAGATACCCTAGGCTTACCTTGTTACTTTCTTTGCTCTAGATCTGGAATGGGCTGTTTATCTAAGGAGTCTTAGTTCTTTTTGATGAGAAATGGTATATAGAAACCAAGATCAGGATGTTGACATATTCACTGCTGCTGGAGTGTCATTGCTTCGAGGCCCTTTCAGAGGAGAGAACTAAAAAATGGTTTTTTGCTTGTTTGTTGAATCATAAGTTCATAGTGATATATCCAATTCAAATTTAACATAGCAGACTTTTTCTTAACTTCTTTGATTTTACATTTGTCTCTTAAATGAAAATCTTGGTGCCTAATAAAATTAACATACATTAATCCTATTTCATATACATACAGTCATTTCAAAATCAATGTAACAGTATTCTACTATCAATAAACTTCCCAGTAAAGTTTAGGAGTTCTTTGCATTTTTTTTTTTTTTTTGTCCTTAGAATATATCATATAAAGGTGTATAATCAGAGTACTTAATGATGTTCAGAAGTCACTTGAAATACTTTTCTGTTTAGTTAAGCTACCAATTTGATACAGTTCATTGATTTTATTTATTTTTGGATTATCTTTATTTTTGAATATGTCAAATACATGGTTTAATACATGGTTCAAAGGACAAAATTATTTTTAAAAGTATGGTTAAAGAAGCCTCACCCAAATTAATTTTTAAGATGAAGTATATCCTTTAGTATCTAATATATTCTCATATGTCTTGACTGCAGAAGGCTTAGCAGTATGTTACTTCCTTGAAGTGATATAGGAGTAATTTTAAATTTTGCAATTAGATTCTGATTCTTCTGGCCAAGAGAAAGCATTAAGACTAATCCTTCAAGGTGAGCAGAAAAGTAGATTTCAAGCTTGCTTCTGCAAGCTTTACTTGAAAATCAAGTCTTTAAAGAGGTATGTGGATGGTGGAAGTTCTATGAATCCATCTACTTGTATGCCACAAACAAAACTGGCATACATGGGGCGCCTGGGTGGCTCAGTCGTTAAGCGTCTGCCTTCAGCTCAGGTCATGATCCCAGGGTCATGGGATCGAGCCCCACATCGGGCTCCCTGCTCCCTGGGAAGCCTGCTTCTCCCTCTCCCACTCCCCCTGCTTGTGTTCCCTCTCTCACTGTGTCTCTCTCTGTCAAATAATAAATACAATCTTTAAAAAAAAAAAAACTGACATACATATGCTGTCTGCAGATATAAAAGGCATTTGGACATGTGATCAGTGACAACAGCACGTTTTGTTTGGATTGGGCAAAAATTGACAGAAATTGTAATTATGTGTTCAAATGAGGGTTTAGGAGGGAGCAGCAGTTGTCTAAAGTGGGTAGAGCACAATTAGTCAGTTTATCTCAGTCACCTATCACCCAGGTGCTATAAAAAGCAAAAGATGTGCCCAGTGTGTTTTCCTCTGTGTATACTGTCACTGTTTTTGGTAACAGAATGAACATATATTTCCTTCAGGGAGTGGAGTGGGAAAATGGAGAATGCCTGTGCTTTGTACCCATTCACTTATTCTTTCTTTAATCTCAGTAAAATAGATTTCCTAGTAGTATTTGAACACATAAAGGGGGAAAATGCCACAAACAATTGCATAGGTATGTATAACCACATAACAGGTAGAACCAATTGTGGTAGAACGAATGGGAAAATACACTAACAATAATTGCTAACATTTGTTGAGCCCTTTCAAAAAGCTAGCATACTAAGCATTGCCTACAGCATCTCATTTAAATTTCACATTAACTCTTTGATATTGCTGCTAATATCTTATTTTGCAAGTAAGGAAACTGATAATACAGCTGTCAAACTCAAGTCTGTCTTCAGAATTAGCATTTTACTACTTTGGTACACCTCATAGTAAATATAATGGGTAATAAAAAATATATTTCATTGACCATGAATTAAAGGAAGTACATGACTGATGTTTGTCCTGTAGCAACACTGAAGATTGTATGCCAACAGCCCCAAGTGCTTGTCATATCTCTTACACATCCTTAGTATATTAGACTTTGCTTCAGAAACTGCATTTAGATACCATTTTAATAGGCATTTAAATAGTAGAACATCAAGGCGCCTGGGTGGCTCATTTGGTTGAGTGTCAGGCTCTTGATTTCACCTCAGTCATGATCTCGGGGTCATGGAATTGAGCCCCACTTCGGGCTCCGTGCTTGGCAGAGAGTCTACTTGGGATTCTCTCTCTCTCTCTCCTCCCCCCCCCACATGGTCTCTCAATAAATGGATAAATCTTGACATAAGTAAATAAGTAAGCATCAAAAATCAAGATGGATTGGTGGATGGATAGATATGTGATAAAACAAGTATAATAACGTTAACAATAGAGTCTAGGTATGGTTATGCACGTATTCACCTGTAAAATTCTTTAAATTTTGCTCCATCTGAGATTTTTCATAATAAAATGTCAGAGGGAGTGATTAACAATATATTGTTATTATAAAACATTATTGATAGCTGTATAAAAACCAGTAACATGCTATATCCTCCATGCCCACAATGATTGTCTTAAATTTTTAGTAAGTCTTCCTAGCCCTGTAAAGGATAAAAATTGTCACTGAAAATGGTCAAGAGTCAAAGACTGTTGTAAAGGGGTTTACTTCATTAGTTAGGGGGTCCCTAATTAATTAGGCTCCTTCCAGCTATAATTTTTAATATCTTTATAAGTATTATATATATCAAATGTATATATATACTTCCCCCCCCCCCGTGGTTCTGATATTTTGTAGACTACTAATGAGCATACTTTTCATATAAGCTTTATAAAGGGGTGTTTTTACTTTAAATGCCTCACATTGACAACCGAAACAGTTCTCCATGTACCTAAGAATGATTGGGGGAAGTTTATCCCCTGGTTAAACTGAAAGCCACATTAGTTTTCTTTGTTCTTTATATTGGAAATGTGTCGCCCTATTTTAGGCAATGAGTTGGAAATCTCTAGATTCTTAGTCACAGGATCTAAAATAATGATTGTGTACATTAGCTTTATATTATACTCCTGCTTGAAGGGCATATTGACTTATTACATTAATTCACTAACATTATTAGTGCCAAGGGTGACCTTAGCTAGCACATTTTTACATAACTGATTCTGGAGTAAGTCACTTGACTTGTATCATCGTGGTATTTCATATTGATAACTGTCTTAGAATAGTGAAAATTGATGGATGAAACTTATTAATGTCTCACTCTTGGAGAACAGTATCATCCTTGTTTCCACATTGAGTGTTCTTCTATTGTAGTAATTTTTTGGTATAGCTCTAAAAACTTAAAAATGTTTTATAACTAATCAGTTTGTAATTTCGGTATTCTGTATTGCTATCCTATAGCTGTTAAAATGTATGTATTTCTGTATGTTGAGGGAATTTGCTATTCATTTGGTTTTGATTGTTTTTGATGCATTCGGCATAACTACGGATATCTTGGGATAGCATATATCCAAGACTATGAATCTCTGGAATCAGGATTTTGTGGAACTTCTACCCCTCTGACTTCTGAAACAGCTTTAGATAATTCCTTTTCAAATGATTTCCTCTTAATTCAGATCTTAACCTAAGTGTCTGATCCTCACCTACTCTTAGCAAGCATATTTAGTACTAGTCTCTATTAAATATTGTATTTGGCTCTTTGATAAAATTGAGAAATCTTTGGTCTAAACAAAAATAAAATGTTAGAGTTTGCAGGACTCGCTTCCATTTCGTTTTTCTCTTTTACTTGTGTTGTTTACTGGGGGGTGTGTGTGCTGTATATTTTCTTTCTTCCACTTTTATCTTTTTCTCCTTTTTACATTTTGACTACCTCTATTTCCCCCCTTTTTTTGTCTCTTTGCTTCTCTCCTTTCTGCTTTGGATCTTCCAACACTGCTCATTTCCTTTTTTGTGGCTTTCTTTTACTCTATGAGCACAGTTGCTTTTATTTTTGATGCCTTTTACATGCCTTATAAAACTATACAAACCATACCTGTATGAGAATTATTTCTGTTTACAGGAATCACTGCCTCTTTGTTTATGGTTTCTCCCTCATTTCTTTCTACTTCCTTCAACTAGGTTTACTTAGCTTTACTTTGAGAGCCACTACAGCATAGTGTTAAGAGCACAGACTGGGTTCAGATCTCGACTCAATACTTACTGGTTGTGGGGGCGCCTGGGTGGCTCAGTCGTTAAGCGTCTGCCTTCGGCTCAGGTCATGATCCCAGGGTCCTGGGATCGAGTCCCACATCGGGCTCCCTGCTCTGCGGGAAGCCTGCTTCTCCCTCTCCCACTCCCCCTGCTTGTGTTCCCTCTCTCGCTGTGTCTCTCTCTGTCAAAAAAATAAATAAAATCTTTAAAAAAAAAAAAAAATACTTACTGGTTGTGTGGTCGTGGGCCAGTTCCCTTAACTTCTTTGTGCTTTGTTTTCCTTACTGGTAAAATGAAGATACCAAGTGATACCTATATCCCAAGATTGTATGAAAATTAAATTATTTAATATGTAAAAAGTACCTAGAACAATGGTATATATTGAGTACTATATAGAAGTATTAAGTAATGATTATTGTTCTTCTAAAAAAACTAGTTCAAAGCCATTGATTATTTTTTGGCACTTTATTGAGATAAAACTCAAAAGCCATAATTATTGCCACTACAAATTTGTTGTCTCCCAATTTTATTTGGGTCTTCAGTACCTCCTAGCCATCCTTCTGGGGTTTTTTTCTCCACACTTTTCTCATGTTTCATTTTCCTCAAAATTGTACTTTATCTCCTCTCCTCTCAGCAGTCTACCTCTACCTGTAGTTTCAAAGAGAAATAACATAAAAGCCAAAGCTATGAGGCAAGAACTCTCACTACTTGTCACCACCCACCTATAAACTTAACAGTAACTGCACCCTTCCTTTTCTCTTTTTGCCTATCACTGGGTCTCCTTCTGTTTAAGGCTAATTTTTTTACTCATGCACTGAAGTTTCGCCCTATCCAGGGACCTTGTGCTGTCTATTATCGTTGTTTCCTCTGTCTTTAACTTTTCCTTCTTTTAGTCTTTTCCAACCACTGTCAAAACATTCTCACTGTATTTTGCTATAATAAAAACAATATATCTGGGGGAAAAACATTCTCTAGTTTCTCCCATTCTATAAAAATACCAGTATCCTCCCTTGAGCCCTTATTTTCCTCCAGCTAACTCCCTTGCTCTATCTTTAGAAACAGACTTCTTCAGATTGAATTGTCTCTACTTACAGTTTTCACTTCCTCATTTCTCTACACTCTTTATCTTTGTCTATTGCAGTCTGACTCTACTATGTGCTATTATAAGGTCATAATTTGTGGCTAAATCGAATAGACTGGTTTATATCTTATTTGACCTATCAGCAGCATTTGACACTGACAACCATTCCTTGAAATACTCTTCACTCTTGGTTTCTGGAACATTCTACCATCCTGGTCCTTCTGAATATCTTTTTTCCAGATTTTATTTTTGCTGCCTCCCACCCTCTTTTTCCTCCTCTTGTTTTCCTTGAAAGTTTATCAATTTTGCATTCTAGCTAAAGATTCTCTTTAAAGGACCGTTTTGGCTTTAATTTGTTCTGTGGTCTGTTTCCTATTCACTTTCTGTGCTTTATTTCCTTCTATTTATTTTGAGTATGCCTTGCACTCTTTCTAGCTTCTTCAAGTAGAAGCCTAGGCCATTGCTTTTTTTTTTAATTATAGTGAAATACACCTTTAAAAACTTACTACCTTAACTATTTTTAAGTGTACAGTTCAGTGGCATAAAATACATTCACACTCTTATGCAGTCATCACTGCCATTCATCTCTAGAACTCTTTTCATCTTGCAAAACTGTAACTCTGTACCCATTAAACAATAACTCCCCATTCTGCTCTCTTCCCAAGCCCCTGGTAGCCAGTAGGCACCCTTCTACTTTGTTTTCTATGAATTTGACTCCAGAAACCTCATATTGGTATTAGACAATGTCCTTTTGTGACTGGTTTATTTCACTTAGCATAGTTGTCCTCAGGATTTATCCATATTGTAGTGCATATCAGAATTTCCTTCATTTTTTTTTTTTAAGATTTTATTTTTTGACAGAGAGAGAGCGAGAGAGGGAACACAAGCAGGAGGAGTGGGAGAGGGAGAAGCTGGCTTCCCGCTGAGCAGGGAGCCTGATGCGGGACTCTATCCCAGGACCCTGGGATCATGACCTGAGCTGAAGGCAGATGCTTAACGACTGAGCCACCCGGGCGCCCCAAGAATTTCCTTCATTTTTAAAGCTAAATAATATTCCATTGTATGTGTATACCACATTTTGTTTATCTTCTGTTGATGGACACTTGGAGTATCTCTACCTTTTGGCTATTGTGAATAATGGTCCTATGGATATTTGTGTACAAATATATGTTCATGTGCCTGCTTTCAATTCTTTAGGGTATATACCCAGAAGTAGAATTGCTGGATCATATGATATTCTATTTTTTACGTTTTTGAGAAACCCCCATACTGTGTTCCACAATGCCTACACTTAATATTACCACCAACAGTGCACAAGGATTTTTTTCTTCCACATCCTCACCAACACTTGCTATTTTTTGTGTGTTTTATTGTTTTTTGTTTTATTTAATAAGAGCCATCCTGATGGGTGGGAGGTGGTAAGTGTGTTATAGGCCATTGATTTTTAGACATTCTTTTCTAATAGGTGTATTAAAAACTATAAATTTTACCCTGAGCACTGCTTTAGCAACATCCCACAAATGTTAATAATATATTTTAATTATTACTCAGTTAAAAATACTTTCCGGTTTCCTTTTTGATTCCTTCAGTCAACATGTGGATTATTTCAATATTTCCGAATATTTGGGGTTTTCTTGATAACTCATTGATTTCTAATTGTGTGTGTGTGTGAGAGAGAGAGAACATTTTCTGTGTGCATTCATTCCTTTAAAATTTGTTAAGGTTTGTCTTAATGGCCCAGCATAGCTGTCTTGATGAGCATACTGTGTTGTACTTAAAAAGAATGTGTATTCTACACTATAAATATCAGGTCAAGGTGGTTGATAGTATTGTTCAGATCTTTTATGTCGTTAGTGACTTTGGGCTGGGGACTAGTTCTATCAGCTGTTGAGAGGGATATTAAAAGTTCCAAGTATTATTGTGTGTTATCTTTCTCCTTAATTCTATCAGTGTTTACTGCTTGTATTTTAAAGCATTGTTATTAGGTGCATACACGTTTCTTACTGTTATACACCCCTGTATCTCCAGTAATATTTTTGTTTTGAAGTCTATCTGATATTAAAAATAGGGAACTCCAGCCTACCTATCTTTATTGTTTGCATGGTATACCTTCTAACATACCTGTGTCCCCTTATTTATTTCTTTAAAAAAACGTACAGTTGGGCTAATTTTTTATTCCTATTCTGCCTTTTAGTTGAAATGTTGAGTCCATTAAAATTTAGTGTAGTTAAATCAAGTCCAAAATCAAATTTTTGGCAGGGTTGGTTCCCTCTGAGGGAAGGAACCTATGAGGGAAGGATCTATTCTATGCCGTTCTCTTTGCTTCTGTTAGTGCCGTGGCTTGTGGCTGTAGGTCTCCAATCTTCACTTGGTGTTCTCCCTGTGTGTCTGTCCTGTCTTCAAATATCCCCTTTATGTAAGGATGTCGTAATTACTCATTTTTTTTTTAATGATTTTATTTATTTGAGAGAGAGAGAAAGAATAAGCTAGGGACAGGGGCAGAGGGAGGAGAAGCTGAGTCCACTGCGGGGCTCGATCCCCAGACTCAGGATCAAGACCTGAGCTGAAGGCAGATGCTTAACTGACTGAGCCACTCAGGCGTCCCCCTAATTACCTCATTTTAACTTTTGTAAAGAGCCTGTTTCCAAATAAGGTAACAGTTTCAGGTACTGGGTGTTAATACTTCAACATATTGGGGGGTGGGGGGGGAGACATGGTTCAGTCCATAATAAGACGCATTTAAAGTAGACAGCAGTGCAAAGACCTGCTGGGTAAAGCCACTGTAGTTGTGTACATATTCCAAAGGAAACACATTGGAACTCTTGAGTACTTGATGTGAGTGCTTAAAAACTCTTTAGGGAAGGAAAAAAAAAACTCTTTAAATGCTAATTGGCTAAAACTGACTTGAATTTAACTTGCTCATGTAAGGATCTAAAAGAGTGAATCAGATCTGTCCTTTCTTCAAGCTAGCTTTCTAGTAATAATGAATTGATATTAACAGCTGATATTCCTTATGTACTGTGATTGAATCCTTATGAATGATAACATGATGGGATAGGGAGAAGAGACTAGGAACTTGAATTTTATAGTCAAATAGACCTCTCAAATCTTGATTTTATTATTTATAGGACTAAAGGTAAGTTAATTTAATCTTTGATTTCCTCATTTATAACTGGATTTTAAAAACCCCTTAGAATTATGAGCCCAGAGTAAGGTAAAGACACCCGGTGAATTACTCAATATATATTAACTAATCTTCCCTTAATGTAGAAAATAACAATCAGCATGACTCTGTGGCTACCAGCAATGAGAGGAATTTCTAATAGTTCAGTTTATTCTCTCTGCTTCAGTTTCCTCATCAACATAATGGCAGAAGGATAATCCACCTTATCTCAAGGATTTTGAAATCAATATCAAATGTATATAAAAGTGCTGAAAAGAACAAAGTGTACTGTTTAGGAGTTGTTTCCTGTGATAAGGCATGAGGTAGTAAGTGTTGGACTCAGATGATTATATTTTAGAGAATATTTGAATAATGGTGAAGGATTTATTCAGGGTTGGTGAGACTAAAGGCAAGGAGACCAGTCAGGATATTTAAGTAGTCCAAAGCAGTGGTTAATGGAGAAAGGAGAAGATGGATATGAGATAGGTCTTAGAGACCAAGGCTGTGTTAGGAAGAAAAGAGAAAGATAGAAGTTGTATGTGTTTCCTGTGGCTTTTGTGTAATAAATACCATGAGCTGGATGGCTTAAAACAACAAACGTATTCTCTCAGGATTTTGGAGGCCGGAAGTTCAAAGTCGGTATCATTGCCTTGAAATCAAGGTATTGGCAGGTACCCTCTCCTTCTCAGTGGCTTCCATATGGCTCTAGGGGAGAATCCACTCCTTGTCTCTTCCAGCTTCTGGTGGCTGCGGGCATTGTATGGTTTGTGGCCACATCACTCTGATTGCTGCTCCATCTTCACATCACCTTCTCTGATATGGGTGTCAGATTTCCTTTTACTTCTCTCTTGTAGGGTGCTAATGTTTGTATTTAGGGCCCACCTGGATATTCCAGGCAATCTCCCTATTTCAAGATACTTAATCGTACCTGCAAAGTCTTTGTCATAAAAGTAACATTTGCAAACTCCAGGGACACATTTGGGGGGAGTGAGCTTTTTAAGTCTATTGCAGAAGTCATAGATGACTCCCAGGTTTTTTGCTTTTTGGATTGGTGGTATCATTGGCCACAGAACTTCAAGAGGAAGAGTACAAAGGTGAGGAATGATGGTGAATTCATTTGGACCTGTTGAAGTACCTATGGGACATCTGTATGTGGCTATTCATTTTGTGTTTCAGAAAACCTTGAATCACGTGACTTAAACATTAAAGACATTTATTATTTCACACAAAAACAAAACAAATCCTGGAGTAAGGTAGCTTCAGAGTTGGTTATTCAGCAATTCAGTGACATCAAGAACCCAAGTTCTCAACTTTTTGCTTTGCCATCTGTAGCTGTCTCCTTATGGTTCCAAGATGGCCCCCATAATTCTAGGCTTGTGTGCTCGTTTTTTGTGGTTTCTCTGCTGGTTTTAATCAGCTAGGAAACCTAACTCTAATCCCTGGGGCTCCCAGCAGGTTCCATTCCTCTTAGCCAGGTAAACCTTTTTCTTGACTGTCTTTTACCTAAATAGAACTATTATGTCTACACTGCAGATTTGTTGAAGCAGGTCCTCCCAATCCTCCCCTCCACACACACATGACATATGACACTCCTTTATGATTATCTTAAGTGACCGTGGATTTTACTATGATGTGCAGATTTGAAGATAAGGAAGCATCTTTTTCTGGTCTGGGTCAGAAGTTTAATCAGCGGATTCACCTTGCTTAGCCTTTAAGTTCTGGTCTACACATTTCTAACCATCTCTTCATTTAACATTAAACATTAAAGTAGTGGTTAATGTGGTGTGGGAACTCTCCTGGCAGTCCCCAGAACCTTTCAGAAGGTTTACAAGGTCAGAACAATTTTATAACAGTGTTAAAATATTATTTGTATTTTCATCCTTATTCTCACAGTATGCAGTGGAGTTTCCAGAAGTTGCTTGATATGTGAGATCACAACAGACTGAATGCAGATGCAGAAATAAAAATTCAGTTTATCTTATAAACCAGACTTTAAGATATTTACAAAATCAGTGCCGCTCTTGCTTTTTCATTTTTTGGTCTGAGAAATGTAGTTTTTAGAAAAATATGTTGTGTCAACATTTAATGGGCTTATTATTTTTAAATGAATCAATTATTCTTTACATATCTAACTTCTGATTTATAATATGATAACCATGAACAAAAGCTATTTGGGATTCAGGGGTATCCTGAGACTGAAGAGTTTGAAACCTTGCCCTCTAGTGTTGATGTTACTTTAGCCATATACTCAAAAGTTTTTCCGTTTGTCCAATCATATTTTCTTGTCACTTGCTGAGTATTATCAATTAATCACATGGATATAGCATCTTCATATGTTACAGGATTTTTTGTGGATATTTCAGAATCATTCATACTATTCAGTGATTTATCCCATTCATGGGGGCAGCATGCTTTCTCATTCTATATTAATATGTTTAGCTTGGCATTTTATTTCCACCATAATCAGTACCTCTGTTTATAATTTTTTTAAAGATTTTATTATTTTTTTAAGTAACCTCTACACCCAGTGTGGGGCTCAGACTTACAACCCCAAGATCAAGAGTCACATGCTCTACTGAGACAGCCAGGTGCCCCACATACCTCTATTTATTTGATTTATCAATAAATGTTCATAAGTAGAAAGTACCTGTAATTTTTCTAAGTTTGCCTGTGAAGGGACAGTAGCTGAGAGATTTCCAGGTTTTGACAGGAGGTGAGGAGATGAGTCAAAAATGAGTACTAGATTTTAAGCGCTGGGTGACTAGGCAATTGAAAGTATCCATCATTAACAAAATCAGAAATTTTGCAGTATATATGAGGTGGAGAAATCAGTTGAGATATTAAGTTCAGTTTTAGATGGTAAATTTGAAACAGGATAGACACATTCAGAGGGAATTGTCTAGCACTCTAGCTGGTCATTAGAGGCCCAGAATTGAAGTTCAGGAAGGATGATGGAGTTAGAGATGAAGATTAGTTCAACCAGAGTTGATAGAGTCCGCGATCTATCAATAAGGATAGCTCATCTATTACTCAGTTCTGTACGTACTGTAATAATACTATGTGCTAGGTATTGGATGCATTCCATATTTTTATTTAATCTCATTTAACCATGATTAAGATCTAGATCTGTCTGAACTACAAAGCTTCCTAGTATACATGCTGTCTCCAGGCAACATTAACATATTAATTGGTAACAATTAAATATAGTGAAATAAATAAAGCTTAATTATATATGAGGTGGAGAAATTTGTTTAATTATATATGAGGTGGAGAAATTTGTTACTGGGTTTGGGCAATGTGAAAACCTATAATTCTTTTAATTAATTAATGCATAGTACTATGTCAAAAGACTCAACATATATCTTTTTTTTTTTTAAGATTTTATTTATTTGACAGAGAGAGAGGGAACACAAGTAGGGAGAGTGGGGGAGGGAGAAGCAGGCTTCCCACTGAGCAGAGAGCCCAATGTGGGGCTCCATCCCAGGATCCTGGGATCATGACCTGAGCCGAAGGCAGACGCCTAACGACTGAACCACCCAGGCGCCCCTCAACATATATCCTTATAGCAGTCTTCTGTAGTTCAAAGAGACAGGGGTATTAAGAATATTTATGACATATCTAGAATTAAAAACCTCAATAGAAATTGAGTTAGCAGGATGCCTAGGTGGCTCAATCGGTTAAGCATCTACCTTCAGCCCAGGTCATGATCCTCGGGTCCTGGGATCAAGTCCCCACATCAGGTTCTCTGCTCAGCAGGGAGTCTTTTTCTCCCTCTCCCTCTCCCTTTGTTCTCCCTCCCCTCAAATAAATAAATAAAATCTTAAAAAAATATATTTAAAAAAATTTACTTAGGATATGACATACATATATGTTTACATAAACATATGTATATGTATATATATGTGTGTATATAGGTGTGTGTGTGTATATATATATGGTTCATTAGGAAGATTTGAGCTAGTAAGTTTATTAAAAAATTCAAATTAGTGTTTCTAAAAGGCTTTATTGTAGATTTGTATAGATTTATTGTATAGTTGTAACTATAGACATATTTTCCTGAGACATTCAGATCATCAGAATAGGCTAATGTTTGGTATTTTCACAGTTACTTTTTTCTCTTTAGGTTGTTTTACAGCAAATACTACAACTAAGATTCAGCTTTCAAAATTCTGGCTCAGCAGCAATTTCTTTTTTTCAGACATCATTTTGCTATAGAATTTGTCTGACTTTGTATCAGTTGACAATTTAGAAACAACTTTGTATCAGTTGACTGCAACAAGTCTTAACTTTTTCCCACCCCAGTCTGGTTTATTTAGTTGTATAAAAGCAGCTTGTCACTTTCAGGGTAGTTGATTACTAATTTGGACAGATCGAATATGAGTTCTAGAAGTAGTAAGATAAAAATTTTATTCTAAGAACAATTGTTCTTACACTTTTATTCTTAAACTATTAATCAAATCAATGGAAAGAGTACTCGTCATAATTTAGTAGTACTGGCTCCCGGTCCTGTTTTTAAATGTGATTTTTGTACAAAGCAGTGGACTCCCAAGAATCAATGTGGGTTCTACTCCCATCTTCCATTAAGTTATTGACTTGATTAATCTTTCTGGACTTTTTTTAAAAGGACCGTATCTGGCACCTGATAAATGTTTTGAACTAAAAACTTCTTAAACTACAAATAATCTAATATCCCTTTCATATGCAAAATTCAAATTCTTTCATTGTATTTCTGAGGGTTTTTTCTCAGCTGAGGGGAAAAAATTGCCTCATTTCAATCTACTCCTCCATCTTTTATCTCTTTAACTTCTAAGATAATATTCAGGCCACAAATAATAATAGCTGGTATTATAGATATTATATATTATATGTTATTATGTTATAGTATAAGAGAATGTATCTGTAGTGTAGTATCAGTCCCAGAGTCAAACCTCTGTCTGGCATATGGTTCCTCTGTAGACAATACAGTAGTCACTATATCAAAACACAGTATTTCTCCATAGTCTATCTACAAAGACTGGTAATGTCCAGAGTTGCTATATGAAGTCCTGTTCTTGATCAACTGTAGTCAGGGTCCTCAAAGGAGCAGATCTTACCAGAGGTTTTGTGATTGTTATCTCTTTCTATCAGTTGTGAGTTAAAGCTAGAGCTTAAGGAATGGGGGGGGGGGGGGCTTCCATGGCTTAATTGCCCCATCCTATGTAAAGAACTTTTACTAAGGTATAGTAGCATTAATAGTTGTGACAATTAAGAATTACCAGTTTGTGATTATTACAGTTACTTTATTTTATCCAAAATTTTAATGAGAAGGATGAATGAGCAAAGTATGAGCTGTACATCCCTATTGCCTATAGGCAAGAATGATACAATGAAAAAAATTGCAGTAACATAACACAGTGTAATTCTATAAATTCTATCTACCTATGTGCTTGCCTTTTAAATGTCTGTGGAGAGAGTCAAAAAAAAATCAAGATTTCTTAGTGTCAGAGCTTAGTTTTTATAAGTGAGATTGAACATACTCATTTTCTTTATATAAAAATGAAATTTTTAAAAATATATTTAAATAGATGAACTTATTTCTTACACACTTTATAAAATCTATTTGGGAATATCCTCCCAAAATTAAGTCTGTGATGCTATTTGCCTTTGTTCCCTGCAGTTCTTTTGAGTGTCATCAAAATCTGGCCTTGCCACAGAAAAAGTTTTGGAAATACTTAATATGGTTGCACTTCAGCACATATGTGAGGATTCCATTTATGTGTGGATTTACTTAATGCCACTGAACTTTTCACTTAAAAATGGTTAGAAGGGCAGGGGCGCCTGGGTGACTCAGATGGTTAAGCATCTGCCCTTCAGCTTGGATTGTGATCCCAGGGTCCTGGGATCGAGTCCCACATAGGGCTCTACTCTGTGCTCAGCGGGGAGCCTGCTTCTCCCTCTCCCTCTGCCTCTCCCCCTGCTTGTGCTCTCTCTTTCTCTGTATCTCTGTGTCTCAAATGAATAAATAAAATCTTTAAAAAAAAAAAAATAGAAGGGCAAATTTTGTTACATATATATACTTTGTACACAATGTTTTTTAAAAATCTGGCCTTGCCCCTGGAGGTATATCACACATATGAACATTTGTCATGTGTGTCACAGTTACATAAATATTGATGATAATTGCCAACTTGGAAAAAGAAACATGAACAGTTTAAAAGTAGCCACCCTTACTCAGGATGATACAGTGAAATACCAGAACTTCATGGTTGTGCAACATCCATCAAATGATTTAAGTATTAGAAGGCTCTGGAACTAAATGACCTCCAGGATTCCTCTCTACCTGGAAATTGTTTGAATTTGGAGATAAACATTGGTTTCTTTAGTTAAATAGAGATTTAAAACCCATGGAAATAAACCAAATGTCCATCAACAGGTGAATAAGCAAAATGTATATACATACAATGGAATATTATACAGCCTTTAAAAAGGAAGTAAAGTGATACATGCTACAACGTGGATGAACCTTAAAGACATTATGCTAAGCGAAATAAGCCAGTCTCATAAGGACAGATATTGGATGATTCCATTTATATGAGGTACCTAGAGTAGTCAGATTCATGGAGACAGAAAGTAGAAGGGTGGTTACCAGGAGCTGGATAGAGAATGAGGAGTTATTGTTTAATGAGTACAGACTTAACAGTATGGGATGATGAAAAAGTTGTAGAGATGGGTAGTGATGATAGTTGCACAACAGCATAAGTGTACTTAATGCCACTGAGCTGTACACTTAAAAATGGTTAAAATAGTAAATTTTATATGTATTTTGCCACAACAAAAAGAAACCTTAATTTACTGCTGTTAATTAAATAACTTAGATGATGTAGGCATTTTCGTTTACAGTAGAGTTCTAGAAAACTTTCTAAAGAGAGTAATATGGGTACATTACCAATATAGTAAAACTGCTTTTTGATATACAGATACTACTGTGGCAGGCAGATGAGCTTGTATTTAATTTTATTTGATTAATTTTATTTAATTTGAATTAAGATAACCACATGTGGCTAATGACTACTTCATAAAAGTATAGTTTTATATTTTCTCATCATTTACTTTCAGCCTGCCTATATCGTTATATTGGAAGTGAGTTTCTTATGGATAGCATGTAGTTGACTTATTTTTTTAATATCGACTCTGTCAAATCTGTGTCTTCTAATTGGTTTTATTTGGACTTTTTACATTCAGTGAAATTACTGGTAAGTTCAGACTTAATGCTGCCATCTTATTTTTTGTTTTTGTTCCATCTGTTTTTTGTTTCCCTGTTTTCTTTTTTCTCCCTTCCTATATATTACTTTTACCTTTTTTGAGAATTTCCCTTTGATTTATCCAGTGTTTTGAGTATATCTCTTTGTATAGATTATTTTGCATTTGCCCTAGGAATTACATTATACATGAATAAACGTCTTACAGTGTACTGATGTCAACATTTTACCAGTTGGAATGAAGTATAGAAAGCTTACCTCCTTTCAAAGTCCCGTTACCCTCCCCTGTTCATAGTTGTCTTAAATACTTTCTCTACATACTTGGAGAACCATTCAAACAATGTTATAATTTTTGATTCCGTTATGTCAAACATATGTAGAAAAGTCAGAAGAGAGGAAAGATTCTTGCCTATATTTTTTTCTATCATCCTTCCATTTCAAGAACTATCTATACCCATTCTTTTGTAGTAGATCTGTTGGCAACAGATTCTCTAGTTTTCATTCATCTACGAGTATCTTGATTTCCCCTTTATTCTTGAAGGATCTTTTCACTGGACATAGAATTCTTGAGTGACAGTTTCTTTGAATACTTACAAAGTGTTGTGCCACTTTCATCTGGGCTTAGGAGTTTTTATGAGAAATCATATGTTATTTGAATTGTTTTCCCCTTATAAGTAAAGAGTTATTTCTCTCTTGCTGCTTTTAAGATTTTCCTTTTGTCTTTAGTTTCCAACAGTTTGATTGTGATATATCTAGGCATGGATCTTTGGATTTATCTTCTTTGGGTTTGTTGAGCTTCTCAAATCTCTAGGTTTAGGTTTTTTGCCAAATTTGGAAGGTTTTCAACCTCTTGTTGAGGGAAAGGAATAGTTTTTCAGCTCTACCCTCTCTCTCCTCTCCTCTCGGGACTCTGAGGATATGAATGTTAGTCTTTTCTATAGTTCCTAGGCCCCTGAGTTTCTCTTCATACTTTTAGTCTATTTTCTTTGTTATACAAATTGAGTAATTTTAATTTACCTCAAGTTTACTGATTCTTTCCCCTGTCCTCTCCATTCTTCTGTTCAATTCCTCAACTTATCTCTTGAGTTTTTCATTTTAATTATATTTTGTAATGGCTTTAAAATCAGCATACCATACATGCTATTCACCCATTTAAAATGTACAATTCAGTGACTTTTTAGTATATTCACTGATTTGTGCATCCACCACCACAATTTTAGAATATTTTCATTACTCCCAAAAAACTTGAACCCTTTAGCTGTCACCCCAAATTTCCCCCACCCCCCCAGCCCTCAACAACCACTAATCTACTTCTGTTTCTAGATTTGCCTATTAGATTTCCTGTTACTTATTGATACTATGTCAAAATACAATTTACTTTCTTACGTTGACCTTGTATCCAGTCACTTATTCTAGGAGGCTTTTTTTATTTTTTCTAATTCCTTGGTTGTAGGTAATCATGTCCAAATAGGAACAGTTTTATTTTTTGCTTTCATACATACACAGACACATACCTTTTGGTTCTTTTTCTTGCCTTTTTTCTGATCTTAGGGGGAAAGTATCCAATCTTTATCTGGTAAATATGTTATTACCTATAGGGTTTTTAACCTCTCTACCAGGTTAAAGAAGTTCTCTTTTATTCCTAGTTTGTTAAGAGTTTATCATGAAGGGATGCTGAGTTTTTTTTTTTCAAAACTTTTTCTGCATCAGTCGAAATTATCATGTGGCATTTCTTCTTTAGACTGTGAATATGGTGGATTAAATTGACTGATTTTTTTAATGCTGACCAGCATTGTAATCCTAAAATAAACCCCACTTGATTATGGTATTATTTTCTTTTTATTTTTGTATTGCTAGAATTGATTTGCTAATATTTTGTTAAGGGTTTACATCTGTGTTCACAAAGGATATTGTTCTGGGGTTGGTTTGTTTTTACAGACTTTGGCTTTGGTATCAGAGTAATGCTATCCTTAAAAAATGAGAAGTGTTCTCTCTTTGATTCCCTGGAAGACATTATATGATTGACATTACTTTTTCAAATGTTTCGTAGAATTCTCTAGTGAAACCATCTGGGCCTGAAGATTTCTTTAGAATGATTTTAATTATCAGTTCAATGTCTGTAACAGTTATAAGATTGTTTGGGTTATCTGTTTCATCTTGGTTGAATTTTGTGTGTAGTTATATATCAGGAATTGGTCCATTTTGTTTTTGTTATTGAATTTATGTGTACAGTTATTCATACTATTCTCTTTTTTTATATATCTGTAGTGTGTTAAAGGAAAAAAATGCAGTAATTGTAAATTTTGAAAAGATCTGGTTGGTTTTATTCAGCAATTCATGAAATGGGCAGCATCTCTTACAGAGATAGAGTGGAACTCCAAAGAATTGTACTAAAATGTGTAAGAATAAGGAATTTATACTAGGCATTTGTTGATTGGTTAAAGTAGGATTACTTTCCTTATATGGAGCAGAAGAAAGTCTTGGAGGCAGGTTGTGCTGAGCAGGCAAATGCTGATTGGTTAGCCTAGGCTTTACTTTTCTGGAAGAGCCAAGCACAGAAACTTGGTTAAGTTCTAGTTTGCTAACATGGGGCTTAGCATAAGCGATTCCATTTTGGGCCTGGTCTGGACAATTGATAACCCTTTTTTTCTTCCTGATATCAGTAATTCATTTTATCTTTTTTTTTTTTTTTTTTTGTCAGTCTTACTAGAGCTTTATGAATTTTATTGATCTTTATAAAGAAGAAGTATTTGGTTTTATTGATTTTTCTCTGTATTTTCATTTTCTTTTTTTTAAGATTTTATTTATTTGAGAGAGAGAGAGCACATGCACTGAGCAGGGTGGGTAGGGGCAGGCAGACTCCACGCTGAGCAGGATCCCACAACCCGAGCAGAAACCAACTAAGCTACGCAGGTGCCTCCAACTGTATTGATTTCTGCTCTATTAATTTCTTCCTTCTACCTGCACTTTGTTTTTTTGTTCTTTTCTAGATTTTCATGGTAGAAACTCTAGATTACTGATTTTTGAGACCTTACTCATTTTCTGTTATAAGCTTTTAACAGTATGAATTTCCCTCTAAGGGGTTCTGCACCCATTTCCAATGTGATGGATGGTAGAGGGGTCTCACACCAACAAGCGCTTCTCTGACACCAACTGGGTATCCTACAATTTAACTCCATTCTGACAGTGTCTACCCAGAAATAATGTCCTATCTCATCAGTTAAGGGGTCAGTACTATAAGATTTCCCCTCTTCCCCACTCTGCAGTTTAGATGGCAGTCACAAGCCTTCTATATCACCTGTGCTACTGACTAACCAGTTACAGATTGGAAGTTCCAAAAAACCTCTTTTGGGGTTTAATCTAATTTGCTAGAGCAGCTCACAGATCTCAGAGAAACATTTTACTTACTAGATTACCAATTTATTATAAAAGGATATATAATTCAGGAACAACCAGATGGAAAAGATGCATAGGGCAAAATACAGGGAAAGGATGCAGAGCTTCCATGCCCTCTCCAAATATAACACTTTCCCTAAATCTTCCACATGTTCAACAACCCATAACCCCCATACCCTTTCCTTTTGGAGTTATGTGTAGGCTTGATTCCATAAGCCTGATAGAGTCAGCCTCCAGGCCTTTTCTTAGAGGTCAGAGGAGTAAGACTGAAAGTTCCATCCGTCTAATCACATGGTTGGTTCTCCTGGCAACTAGTCCCCATCCTTAGGTATGGTCTAAAAGTTAGGTCATTAACATAACAAGACACACCTTTGCTGCTCTCATCACTTAGGAAATTCCAAGGTTATAGGGGCTCTGTACCAGAAACTGGGAAAAAGAACAAATAAATATTTCTTAATATAAATCAGAGTATCACACTCTCTAAACGCTATTTTAGCTGCATCCCATTAATTCTTACATGTTCAATTTTTGTTCAGTTCAGCATATTGTCTTCCTTGAGTCTTGCTCTTTGACCCATGGATTAGTTAGTAGAAGTAGGTTTAATTTCCAAGTGTTTGGGGATTTTTTTTTCTTGTTAATTCCATTAGGATCAGAGAACATGCTTTGGAAACAATATGTACTCTGTTGTTATCAGGTAGAATGTTCCTCCTTTTTTTTTTTTTTTAAGATTTTATTTATTTATTTGACAGAGAGACAGACACAGCGAGAGAGGGAACACAAGCAGAGGGAGTGGGAGAGAGAAGCAGGCTTCCTGCGGAGCAGGGAGCCCGATGTAGGGCTCGATCCCAGGACCCTGGGATCATGACCTGAGCCGAAGGCAGACACTTAACGACTGAGCCACGCAGGCACCCTAGAATGTTCTATAAATGTCAGTTTTATCCACTTGGTTGATGGTGTTGTTCATTTCCATATCTTTGCCTATTTTCTGTCTACTAGTTCCATTGATGGCTGAGGCAGGAGTGTTAAAGTCTCCAAATAAAATTGAGGGACCTGTCTATTTCTCTTTTCATTTCCCTGTTTTTGCTTAGTGTATTTTGAACCTCTTTTTTAAGGTGTATACACATTTAGAATTGCTTTACTCCTGATGAATTGACTGACTACAGCTTTCTTTTGATTAGTGTTTGATTGGTGTGTGTTTTATCCAGCCTTCTCCTTTTAACCCACCTAAAATAGCTTGAAATGAATTTCTTGTATACATTATATATTTCTGTCTCTTTAATCCAATCTGACAGTTTCTTTTAATTGGTGTGTTTACAATGACTGTAACAATGAGTGAGGTTGATAAGTTGGGCCTCCCTTCTTTCACCCATCCCCCACTTATGGAACCTCTGGTAGAGCTCACTGAATACTGGGAACCCAGTCATCCTTGTCCCAGCTCATGAAGTGATGGTTCTGTGCCAGAGAAGTAAAACCTAGAGGACCTCCAGTTACTGTTCCCCCTCCACCAAGCACTCAGGTTTTAGAGCCGCGGTGTTGCTGGGAGGAGAAGCAGACCATAAAACAAATAGCTCCTCATCTCTTCTCAAAACAACTGACTTCATTTGGAACACAGTGTATAGAAAACTTCAAAGCTTACAGGTGCTCTCAAGAACAGTGGTAGTTGTGTTGAAAGGCAATTGGGCGAAGACTGTATATCTAATGAATATATAGCCTAGACAGCGGGCTAGTCTGCAGGAGTGAACCAGAGAGTAAGACCTCCTGTGGTCACAACAAGTATCAAACCAAGTATCTCAGAAACTGTTCCCTCAAAGAGGCCAAAATTTGTTTGGATTAATTTATAGAGCAATTTATATCCCAGGGCACTGTTGAAAAACAATAGAGCAGTTAATGAAATTTAACATCTGAATGTGGTAAGGAGAGCCCTACTGGCATCACTGTAAATCCAGGGTAACTGTGGACATACCCAAAGATTCACCTCCCTGAGGAGTAACATCAGAGGCTTAACATTGGGGTGGCAGAACAGAGGTCACTTAAAATAATTTAGCTAGTCACTAAGAAATAAACAAGCAGATATCAATCACAAATACCAGGAGGTACGGTGAGGGAACAGTAACTGGAGTTGCTACAATATATTGTTGGATTTATCCAGTTTCCAACAAAAAAAAATTATAAAGCATACAGAGAAACAAATGATGACCTAAACACTGGGGGAAAAGGAGGCAACACAAAAACTGCTTGTGACAGGGGCCCCTGGGTGGCTCCATCGGTTAAGTGTCTGACTTTGGCTCCGGTCATATCTCAGGGTCCTGGGATAGAGCCCTGAGTCCCAGTCCAGCTCCCTGCTCAGCGGGGAGTCTGCTTGTCCCTCTCCCTCTGCCCCCCCCACTCCACCTCCCACCCCGCTCATGCTCACTCACATGTGTGCGCATGCTCTCTCTCAAATAAATAAAATCTTAAAAGTAAAAACTGCTTGTGACAGAGACCAGATGTCAGATTTAACAGAAGACTTCAAAGTAGCCATTTATAAGTATGTTCACAGAACACATGGATTAAAGAAACCATGATTAGAGAAGTAATATATAGTGATAATTTTGCATAAAATAGAGGATGTCAATAGAAATTGTGAAAAAAACAAATAGAAATTCTAGGGGCCTCTGGGTGGCTCAGTCAGTTAATTGGCTGCCTTTGGCTCAGGTTATGATCCCAGGCTCCTGGGATCAAGCCCTGCCTTGGGCTCCCTGCTCATCAGGGAGCCTGCTTCTCCCTTTCCTTCTGCCCCCCCCCACCCCCTCCTTGTGTTTTCTGTCTGTCTCTCTCTCTCAAAATCTTTAAAAAAAAAAAAAATACTATAAAAGAGGGAAATGAATAGAGTTACATATGAGGAATGTTTTTATATATCTATGGTATTAAGCTAGGAAAAATCCAAAGCTGATTTTCATGAGTTTAAGATTTCTATGGTAAACTTTTTAGTAACTACTGAAAATATTAAAAAAAAAAAGATGGTTAAGGGTCTGCCTTCAGCTCAGGTCATGATCTCCAGGTCCTGGGATCGAGCCCCGCGACCGGCTCCTGGCTCAGCAGGGAGTCTGCTTCTCCCCCTGCCTGTGCTCTCTCTTTCTCTCAAATGAATAAATAAAATCTTTAAAAAAAAAAAAAAATAGTGGAAAAATTATTGAAGAAATTAAACTACTGCATTAGAAGATAGTCATTTAATGCAAAAGAAAGCACAGGAAGAATAATGGAACAAAAAAGACATAAGACATACAGAAACAAATGGCATGCATAAACCCAATATATCAATAATGTTAAATGTGAATGGATTAAACAATCAAAGACACAAACTGGGGTGAAAAACATGATCTAGCTATATGCTATCTACAGGACACATACTATAGATTCAAAGGTAGATACAGATTGAAAGTAAAAAGGGATAGCAAAAGATACACATGCAGACAGCAGCTACAAGAAAGCTGAACTGGTTGTACCAATAGCAGACAAAATAGACTTCTACAAAAAGTTACCAGAGACATTTTATAATGATAAAAGGGTCATTTCATCAGGAAGATAAAACAATTATAAATGTTTATGTACTTAATAACAGTACCAAATTATGTGCAGCAAAAATAGAAATGAAGGGAGGAATAGACAATTCAACATTAATAGTTGGAGACTTCAATATACTGCTTTTAATAACGTATAGACTAGCTTGTCAGAATCACCAGGAAATAAGCACTGAAAACCAGCTAGACCTAGAAGACTTCTAAAGAACAGCTATAGCACCCTCTACCCAGCAACAACAGAATATACATTCTCAAATAGCATCAGGAACTTTCTCCAGTGTAGACCATATAGTAGGTCATAAACCAATGAAAAAATTCTTTTTAAGATTTGAGAGAAAGAGAAAGCACAAGTGGGAGGGGCAGAGGGTGAGACAGAGAGAGAGAATCTCAAGCAGACTCTGTGCTGAGGTAGGAGACCGACACAGGGCCCCATCTCACAACCCTGAGATCATGACCTGAGCTGAAATCAACTTGACTGACTGCACCACCCAGGTGCCCCTACCAATAAATTTTTTTTTTAAAGATTTTATTTATTTATTTGACAGAGAGACAGCGAGAGAGGGAACACAAGCAGGGGGAGTGGGAGAGGGAGAAGCAGGCTTCCCGCGGAGCAGGGAGCCCGATGCAGGGCCCGATCTCAGGACCCTGGGATCATGACCTGAGCCGAAGGCAGACGCTTAACGACTGAGCCACCCAGGCGCCCCACGAATAAATTTTAAAAAGTTGAAATAATACAAAGTATGCTCTGAGAACATAAAAGCATGATATTAGACATCAGTAATAGCAGGGGAAAGTTTAGGAAACTCAAAAATATGTGAAAATAAAACAGTACACTCCTAAATAACCAATGAGCCACAGAAGAAATCAAACAGGAAATCAGAAAACATTCTGAGATAAATGAAAATGAAGATACAACATACCAAAACTTATATGCAACAATAGCAATGCTTAGATGGAAATGTATAACTATAGATACCTATATTAAGAAAGAAGGAGGGGTGCCTGAATGGCGCAGTTGGTTAAGCATCAGACGCTTGGTTTCAACTCAGGTCGTGACCTCAGGGGCATGGAATCAAGCCCCACATTAGGCTCTGCACTCAGTGTGGAGTCTGCTTAAGACTCTCTTCTCCCTTTGCCCCTCCCCCATCTCTCCTAAATTAAATAAATCTTAAAAAAAAGAAAGAAGGAAGATCTCTAGTTAATAACCAACCTTCTACCTGAAGACATTGGAGAAAGAAGAGCAAACTAAACCTAAAACAAAGAGAAGAAAGGAAATAATAAAAATTGTAAATACTATAGGGGTGCCTAGGTAGCTCAGTCGGTTAAGCAAGCGTTGCCTTTGGCTCAGGTCATGATCCTGGAGTCCTGGGATCGAGCCCCACTTCAGGCTCCTTGCTCAGCGGGGAGTCTGTTTCTCCCTCTGCCCCTCACCCCACTCATGCTCTCTCTCTTGCTCTCTGAAATAAATAAAATCTTTTTTTAAAAAAAATAAAAATTATAAATACTATGAACAATGAACCATCAAAAATGAAATTAAGAATACAGTTCCATTCACAGTAGCATCAAAAAGAATAAATACTTAGAAATTTAACAAAGGAAGTGTAGGGGCGCCTGGATGGCTCAGTTGGTTAAGCGACTGCCTTCGGCTCAGGTCATGATCCTGGAGTCCCGGGATCGAGTCTCGCATCGGGCTCCCTGCTCAGCAGGGAGTCTGCTTCTCCCTTTGACCCTACCCCCTCTCATGCTGTCTCTCTCTATCTCATTCTCTCTCTCAAATAATAAAATCCTAAAAAAAAAAAAAAGGAAGTGTAAAACTTAACACTACAAAAGAAATTAAAGATGGTCTAAATAAATAGAAAAATACCCCAAATTCATGGATTGGAAACTCAATGTTGTAAAGATGACAGTACCCCCAAACTGATCTGCAAATCGAGCACAATCCCTATCAAATCCCCTCTGACTTTTTGTAGGGATTGACAACCTGATTCTAAAATTCATATTTTATAGTTGTAAGGAACCCAGAATAAGCAAAGCAATACTGAAAAAGAACAAATTCAGAGGACTCACCCTTCCTGATTTCAAACTAACTACAAAGCAGCAGTGACCAAGGAATTGTACTATCATAAGGGTAGACATGTAGAACAATGGAATAGAATTGAGAATCCAGATGTAAACCCATACATCTGTGCTTAACTGATTTTCAACAAGGGTGCCAAGATCAATCAATGGGGAAGAATAATATTTTCAAGAAACTGTGCTGCGACAACTAGAGAGCCACATACAAAAGAATCAGGTTAACTTCACACCATATATAAAATAATAACTAAAAATCAAAGACCTAATTGTAAACACTAAAACTGTAAAACCTGTAGAAGAGGGGTGGTGCTTGGGTAGCTCAGTCAGGTAAGGATCCGATTCGATTTCAGTTGGGGTCATAATCTGAGGGTCATGGGATCAAGCCCATTCCAGGCTCCACACTCAGTGTGGAGTCTCCTCCAGATTCTCTCTCTCTCGTCCTCATCCTCTGCCCCTCCCCCTACTCACATGCACACACACACTGTCTCTAAGAATAAATAAAATATTAAAAAAAAAAAAACCCATAGAAGAAAACATAGGGGTAAATACTCATGATGTTGAATTTGGCAAAGGATTCTCAAATACGGCAACAATAGGAAAAAATAGGTAGGTTATACTTCATCAAAATTAAAAACTTTTGTGCTTCAAAGGACACTATGAAAGTGAAATGACAACCCACAGAATGGAAGAAAATGTTGTAAACCATTATGTCTGATAAGCAACTTGTATGTAGAATATATAAGAGCGTTTACAGTTCAATAAGAAGATGACATATAAGCCAGATAAAAAATGGACAGAGCATCCGTATAGACATGTCTCCAAGGGTTATACAAGTAACCAGTAAGCACATGAAAAGATGTCTGACATCATTAGTTATCCGGGAAATGCTAATGAAATACCACTTCACACCCACTAGGATGGCTAGAATCAAAATGTCAGAATACTAAAAAAATCTTCAAATTATACACTTTTAAAGTGGTGATTTCTATGGGAAGGGGAGATTTATATGGGATGTGAATTATATCTGAAGCTGTTTTATAAAATATATAGTCATATTACATATTAAATAATTTCTTGATATCAGTAAAAACAAATTTCCAATTATAAATTTATTTTTGTGTTAATTTGTTTCAAATAAGATAACTCCTCTGCACAGTGTGATTGATTGATAAAATCTTTTAATCTACAAGTTCCTTATTTTAGTTCCTCTTTTATCTTTTTTCCCCCTTGCTGTTTATGAGTTTAAAAAAACAAGTGTTTTGTCCTATAGAGTTTCTCATAGTCTAGATTTTGCTGTTTGCATTGCAGTGGTGTAACTTAACATGTTCCTGTCAGCTCTGTATCTCCTGTGAATTGATAGGATCTAGAATTTCATTTAGTCTTTTTTGCAATGTCTTATTGCCCTTCTTTTTGTCACGTTATAAACCGTTGGTGATCAATACCTTTTCATTTAGGGATGAGGGCTGCAAAATGATGGTTATCTTGTACTTCTGATACTCCTTCATTTATTAGCCAGAACATTTCTATAAAGAGAAAACTTCCTTCATATTCTGTTTGATTACCCAAAAATGCCATTTGTATTGAAAAGCCAGGATAAATGCCTTATTCTTTCCTGTTTTTTAAAACCAGTTTTCAAGATAATTATTTGTTTCAATAGCATCTTTTAAAGGTGACAAATTAGCTTTGTTTTTGTTTACAGTGTCAGATGAGCCCATGAATTTAAACATATTTCACATGTTTTCAATTTATCGTTCCATTTTTGGCCACTGGGAACCTCCTCAAATTGACTTGAGTTTTGACACACTCCTAATAATCTTTGATAGCTTCTTTGCTATCTGGTAAGGTGTTCCAGGTGGACATTTACTGTCCCAGAAATGCAGTCAGCCATTTTTCTAAGGAGCCATGGTTCCTTTTAGTGGGAAATGGAATTTGGAAGCCAGTCTGGGTGTTAGGGATATTCATTGCTGTAGATTAATTACATTATGAGTTCATACTAATACTTTTAATTCAAATTTAAGACTGTAAATTCAAATTGTAACTTTTTCTTTACCTTTAATCCCTGATAATGAATATATATAAGCACTTTATATATATGTATAGGCACCAAACCAGATAGAAATTTTATGATGTATATTTATCCATTCACATATTTCACAACCTTTTTTGTGTCTATCATGCTAGATACTGGACAGGATCAAAAGATAAATTAGGGGCACCTGGGTGGTTCAGTCGGTTGGGCATCTGCCTTTGGCTCAGGTCATGATCCCAGGCTCCTGGGATCAAGCCCCACGTTGGGCTCTCTGCTCAGTGGGGAGCCTGCTTCTCCCTCTCCCACTCCCCCCTGCTTGTGTTCCCTCTCTCGCTGTCTCTCTCTCTCTGTCAAATAAAAAAAAAAAAATCTTCAAATAAATAAAATCTTAAAAGAGAAAGAAAGCAAGGGAAAACAAAAGATTTTAAAAATAATAATAAATTAGATGCCAGAAAGTGTTTTCACTGAATCCTTTTTGCTCTGCCTGCTCTGAGCTTCTCACAACTTGCCTTCACATTCTTCCCTATACATTCTTTAGTTGTCTTTAGTTCTAACAAAATCAACAGAATGAGATTTATCAGTGACTTATGTAAGATCCAGTATTTAGATCTACCCCTAACCTCTTCCCTGAACTCCACATCCAAATGGGCAACTTCAGGGGCGCCTGGGTGGCTCAGTCGTTAGGTGTCTGCCTTCGGCTCAGGTCCTGATCCCAGGATCCTGGGATCGAGCCCTGTATCGGGCTCCCCTCTCGGTGGGGAGCCTGCTTCTCCCTCTGCCTGCTGCCCCTCCTGTTTGTGCTCACTCTCTCTCTGTCAAAGAAAGAAATAAATTCTTTTTTTAAAAAAATGGGCAACTTCATATATAAATTTACACAAACACTCCTCTTTAGTTTTTCTAATTTAGTATGCCTAAAACCAAAATATTCTTTCTCTTCATCATTAACCCCTACCAAAATCCTTCTTCCTCTTTCATTCTCTTATTTGGTGAAAACACCATCCACTCAGTCACCCACGTTAGAAACCTCGGGTCAGATTCTTCTCTCCTAGCTACTCCCTGACCCCATCCCTGATAGAAGGTGATTTTACCTCCTAAATATTTCTTAAATGTATTTTCTCTATCCTCAGTGCCACTTAGTTTGATTTTATTTTATCATATACTCATACTGTTGTAATAGCCACCCTCAAATCTACCCTCTATATTGCCATCGGAATAACCTTTTTAAAATGTAGATAAGACTGTACTACTCCCCAGTGGCTACTCATACTTACTGAATAAGATTTCATTAGGTCCTTATGAGTTCATACTAATACTTTTAAATAATGGTTATCTTGTACTTCTGATACTCCTTCATTTATTTGCCAGAACATTTCCTCCTTTTCATCTCATTCCTATGAGAGAATCAGCAAACACATTAAACAGTGGTTTTGCTTAGACCAATTTTAGCTGCCTAGTGTATTGTGATTACTTGTCTTTGGGAAGGGTATATGAAGTAGATTTATATTTGAACTCATCTCTGATAACAATCAAGATAATGATTTCAGTGGCCTTACCTGGCTGTCTTGGCACAGGACTTTATGCTTTTTATCCTTTCTGTTGTGTTATCCCAGGTTGATCATTTTGTCTTCCCATATTAGAATATTCAGTGACCTTATTCAGCTAGAAATCTTCAGGGTTTTTTTTTCTTTTTTCCCCTTTACATACACATTTATCTGCATAGTACATTCAAAGGGATGTTTATCTAATGGATTGTTTAATGTTTAAACTGACACCACCCTCTGCATGCTCACATTTTCTTTTACCCTTTTTTTTTTTTAAGATTTTATTTATTTTGAAAGAAAGCACCTAGAGAGAGCGAGCACAAGCGGGCGGAGGGGGAGATGGGGGAGGGCAGAGGGAAGGGGAGAAGCAGATTCCCCACTGAGTGGGGAGCCCAACACAGGTCTCTATCCCAGGCCTCCAGGATCATGACCTGAGCCAAAGGCAGACGCTTAACCGACTGAGCCACCTAGGCACCCTTTAATTTTTTTTTTAATTTTTTAGTTTAATTCCAGTATACTTAGCATACAACGTTATATTAGTTTCAGGTGCATGCTCACATTTAGAATGTTGTACTGTGCCCATTAACAATTTGTCAGTACATACATTGCACAGGGAAGCACATCAGGATGGTGAACACTCACTGAGATCATGTGTGATCCCATGATAGCGTGGGACTCCTTTCTGCTTTATCACCCGGCAGAATTCTACTTTCATTAGGCCCTATCCTCTGTGATGCCTATTCTCCCTTGTATATTCAGAATTAATTACTTCATTCATTGCTTTCACATAGCACGGCTGCATACCTTCGTAGTCTTAGTTAGGAACATGTCTTTCATAAGGACTGTAAGCTCAGTGAGGTCGAGGATAATGTTTTATTTGTACTTAAGCTCCTCCCTTCACATAATAAAGTGTCTCACATTTGGTGAATCCACTATTGAGCAAAATCCGTTATAATTTGACTGTTAGAATACCTGATTCAGTCTTACTAATATTTGTGCCCAAAACAAGGGAGGTAAAAATAGTAAAGTTATGCTCAGTTATAATCCTACCATACCTACCATATTTGCATGCAGTTCTGGGGACCATTATTAAAGGAACATTGAAAAGTGGAGATGGTTGAGAACAAGGATGTTAATCAAATTTTAAGGAGCACTTAAAGGGATTAGGGATGTTTAGTTTTAAGAAGAGAAACCATAGGAAAGAGTGGCATATGATTGCCATCTTCAGTTTTTGAAGGCTTTTTTAAGGGAAAAGAAAAGGTAGACCTACTGTGTATGACTTTAGAGTTTGAACCAAGAGGACCTGAAACCCCAGTTTTGTAGCAGTATGCTGGGGGTTTTTTTAAAGAAAAAATTTGCTTAATGTGCAAAAAAAAAAAAAAAAGAATAAATACCCATACTCCTACCAATGATTCCCTTGAATATGATGAAAGCTGTTGTACATACATGCAGACATTATTCTGTATACAGTTTCAGAAGGATCGTGGCTCCCTTAGGGAATCCACCAATCTCAGGTTAAAACCTCATGTTCTCGTGGAATATTATGCAGCCATCAAAAGGAATGAGATCTTGCCATTTGCTACGATGTGGATGGAACTGGAGGGTATTATGCTGAGCGAAATAAGTCAAACAGAAAGACATGCATCATATGGCCTCACTGATATGAGGAGTTCTTAATCTCAGGAAACAAACTGAGGGTTGCTGGAGCGGGGGGGTGGGGTGAATGGGTGATAGACACTGGGGAGGATATGTGCTCTGGTAAGTGCTGTGAATTGTGCAAGACTATTGAATCTCAGATCTGTACCTCTGAAACAAATAATGCAATGTATGTTAAGAAAAAAAAAAGCAGGAGGGGAAGAATGAAGGGGGGGAAATTGGAGGGGTAGATGAACCATGAGAGACGATGGACTCTGAAAAACAAACTGAGGGTTCTAGAGGGGAGGGGGGTGGGAGGATGGGTTAGCCTGGTGATGGGTATTAAAGAGGGCACATTCTGCATGGAGCACTGGGTGTTATGCACAAACAATGAATCATGGAGCACTACATCTAAAACTAATGATGTATGGTGATTAACATAACAATAAAAAATTTTTTAAAAAGACCTCGTGTTCTCTTGCTCTGTGTCTGTGATGTGGATACAAATACTCTTTCATCATATTTTTCACCAAATATATAGTAATATGTACTACTGAGTGTCCATTATATATCAGTAATTGTGCATTCATTTTAATACTCAGAACCAAACATTTTTCCAGGTCCATTAAAGATTCATCATCTTTAGCATCTTTTAAAATTGATGGCTGTATTTTTGAAGTATTTGAAATCTTTTTTATCTAGAGATAATTTCCAAAGTGGCTTTGTTTTACACTTATTTCAGTACTAACAATAAAAAAGTTATTTATAACAGATAAAATAATTAATGTACATAGTTGTATTTTTTTTTACACTGGAAAAGTACTGTGATCTAAGAGTCAAAAGACCCAGGCTGTAGCTTTGTTTGTCATTTGTTAGTCACGTAACTTTTCTGAGCATTAGCTTTCTTGTCTTTATCAAGAGGCCTCCCTGACTTCACATAGAGGGTGTAAAAAAGAGGTTAGGGGAAAAGTACTATAAAAACTGAAGCATTATTAGATATACTAAATTAAAACTATTTGAGAATGTCAGTTTTTTGTATTTTTAGTAAATGTGAAATCTGATAAAGGCAAACTAACTTCTTTTTTAAGGGAAAATCCAATCAGTTAATTGATTACTAGCCATTTTTTTATAAATTTATTTCCAGAAAGTTTGTTTCATTGTATGAGGAACATAAACAATAAAAATAACTGCTTTCATTTGTTGAGCATTCACAGAACGCCAAGTACTGTGCTAAGCATTACTATATATATTGTTTCATTTACAGGTAACAGGTTGTTACAGGTAACAACCATGGAGGAATTGTTGAGGAAGGAATCCAGGGCTATCACATTCTAAAACTTAAAGTCTTAACCCCCTATATTTAATCACTTTATATCTTAAAAGAGGCAGTATATAGCGTTAAGGTTAAGAGGGAAGCTGTAGAGCCAGCCTGTCTGGATATGAACCTTTGGTCTGCCACTTAAGAACTTTCTGATTTGGGCGCCTGGGTGGCTCAGTTGGTTAAGCGACTGCCTTCGGCTCAGGTCATGATCCCAGGGTCCTGGGATCGAGTCCTGCATCGGGCTCCCTGCTCTGCGGGGAGCCTGCTTCTCCCTCTCCCACTCCCCCCTGCTTGTGTTCCCTCTCTCGCTGTGTCTCTCTCTGTCAAATAAATAAATAAAATCTTTAAAAAAAAAAGAACTTTCTGATTTAGCAAAATAGCCCTTTTCTGTTAAACAGGAGTAATAATGTCCTTATTGATAGATAGGACAGTCAACTAAAATATCAATTGTGAAGCATTAGAACAGTGTTTGGCACATAGAGAGCACTCTATAATTGTAAATCTATATAATTGTCTTATATACAAACTTATTATTTAAAACTATCCAGCTCATTAAAACGTTAGCTTACAGACTCCACTGATTGGAGAGTTTGGGGGGGTGGTAAGGAGAATGTATTTTAATATATTCCCTACCTTGAACTTTCTCTCTACCATCCTTCAGCTTTTGTTATTTAGCACAGTGGCCACATGAAAATAATGTAAATCACCTTCTATTTCAACCTCTACACCGTCAATTAATGCTTATTTTATGTGTTTTTTAGGACATTTCTGATTCATTTGCATCCTTGAAGAGCATCTGTAGAAGAGGAAGGAAAAGATGGGTGTGAAAACATTTACTCATAGCTCCTCTTCCCACAGCCAGGAAATGCTTGGAAAGCTTAATATGCTGCGGAATGATGGACATTTTTGTGATATCACAATTCGTGTCCAGGACAAAATCTTCCGGGCACATAAGGTGGTACTAGCAGCTTGCAGTGATTTCTTTCGCACCAAACTTGTAGGCCAAGCAGAGGATGAGAACAAGAATGTGTTGGATTTGCATCATGTTACAGTGACTGGCTTTATACCCCTTTTAGAATATGCTTACACAGCCACTCTGTCAATTAACACAGAAAATATCATTGATGTTCTAGCTGCAGCCAGCTATATGCAAATGTTTAGTGTTGCTAGCACCTGCTCAGAGTTCATGAAATCAAGCATTTTATGGAATACACCCAACAGCCAACCAGAAAAGGGTCTAGATGCTGGACAAGAAAATAACTCTAACTGCAATTTTACTTCTCGAGATGGAAGTATTTCGCCTGTGTCTTCAGAGTGCAGTGTGGTAGAAAGAACCATTCCTGTCTGCCGAGAGTCCCGGAGAAAGCGCAAAAGCTACATTGTTATGTCTCCTGAAAGTCCTGTAAAGTGTAGCACGCAAACAAGTTCTCCCCAAGTATTGAATTCTTCAGCTTCCTACTCAGAAAATAGAAATCAACCAGTTGACTCTTCTTTAGCTTTTCCCTGGACTTTTCCTTTTGGAATTGATCGAAGGATTCAGCCTGATAAGGGTAAGCAGGCAGAAAATAACCGGACTTTAGAATTACCTGGCCCATCTGAGACAGGGAGAAGAATGACTGATTATGTGACTTGTGAGAGCACAAAAACTACCTTGCCTCTGGGTACTGAAGAAGATGTCCGGGTCAAAGTAGAAAGGTTGAGTGATGAGGAGGTCCATGAGGAAGTGTCTCAGCCTGTCAGTGCATCTCAGAGTTCACTGAGTGATCAGCAGACAGTGCCAGGAAGTGAACAAGTCCAAGAAGACCTTCTGATTAGTCCACAGTCTTCCTCCATAGGTATAATGTCTTCTGTGTTTTTCATGATATTGTAAAGTCAACTTGAGCATTTTTTTTTTTCAATTTGAGCATTTTTAAGTACCTCTTAGATAAAAGTTGTGTGCTGGATCCTATAGGAATCATGAAAAAGAATAAAACACAGTAACTGGATTTTTTTTAGATACTATTAGTACTATTTTTTTTTTTTTACAAGTTATGCATTGAGAAAGAAAATAGCTAAACAATTTCTGATGGGTCAGAGACAGATTATGTTATATATGAATTGTGAATTATTTTCAGTGCAGAATATACCAGTTTTTAAAAATCCGGTTAGTGTTTTATTCTTTGTCAAAATATTTACTGAAAACTTACGCTGTGCCAAACATTGGGGATATATGATGAAAAAGACATAGTCCCTGCATCTGAGGGTTTAATAGTCTAATTGAGGAAGCAGAGGTGTAAATCAGTGATTAGTACTAGGCTAGAGATATGAACAAAGTGTTAAGGGTGGTCACAAAGGAAAGAGCAAGTTAGCACTATATATTTGAACTGGATTTTAGTAAGTATGAGTTTGCCCAGGAGAGGGAATGACTTTTCTTTGAAAATGAATAAAAGCCCAGAGAAGTGGAAAACCATTGCATGTTTGGGAAGCGGCAAATTCAGTTTAAAATGATGTGAATAAACCATGGAAGCCTGCAAGTATTGGAAATAATGAGAGAGAAGACAAAATGAGCAGTTGAGAGCATATCATGAAGAATCTTAAACACTAGTTTCACTTAGGATTGCATTTAACTACATATAACAGATCCCATCAAAGTGGCTTAGACCAAACAGGGTTTTATTTTTATCACATAAAATGTTCAGAAGTATGAAGTCCAAGACTGGTATGGTGGCTTTAGTGTAATCAGTCTGGCCTATGTCCCTTGTATATTTATAATCCACCATCCTTAGTTTGTCAGTTTCATTGATATGCTTCTTAGTTACAAGATGCTTGCTTCACCTTTAGCCTCATATTCTAGCAAGGGGCAGTGCTTATATCAAGAAAGCACAAATGTTCCCAGAAATCCTTAAAAAAGCTGCCAGATTATGTCATGTAGTCTTTCCTAGCTGTAAGGGAATCTGAGAAGATATGTATATTAGTTGGATATATAGCTGCCTCAAACAGAATTGGAGGAGCATGGATACTGTGTGCAACTAGCAGTGTCTGCCACAGCGAGGCCACATAAGCTTGAATGTTATCCTCGTGGTAATAAGGAGTCTACCTTAAAGGGAATAAAAATAAGACACTTATAGATACTTAGGAAAATTAATTTGGTATTAGTATTCAGGGGAGTTTGGCTGGGCAGAGACACAGAAACTAGTTACAGGAGAGTTGTTTTTGTGTGAATGAAGATGCTTAGAGTAAAACTATAAAGAAATATAAAAGACTTCATAAAGGAAGAATCATTACTACCTAATGATACTGAATATGTGAATGGAGGGAATGGGAGGGGTTAGAGAACTTTAGATGACTAGAAAAATAGTGATAACATCTTATTCACTGATTCTAAGTCATAATTTTTCATATTATCTAAATAGAGATAGTCTTACAATTAACCTTTTACAGTTACTTTTTCTTAATGGTACAAAAAATAATGGTAATTATATAACGGATAGGAGTCTGTTAAATTCAGTTACTATAAATATGAAAATCAGTGGAAGAAGATGGGAACCTAGTTTTAAGAGTAAGTCAATAAGGTCAAGTCTGTGTGAATTATGCTTGGGTGATGACCAAGTAATGTCATGCTACAAAGCAGTTGAAAAAGCAAGGTTGGTGAAATCAAGACTAAAGATTACCGGTTTAGGGCTTTTCTTTTAGCAGTGACAGATTGAATCTCAACAGGAAAATATATAAGCTAAAAACCAAAGGACTGATCCTTGAGAAATGTCTATATTCAGGGAGAGAAGAAGTGCCAATAAAGAATACTAAGGAGGAGTTCTCCAAAAGATTGGAGAACCAGGAATGCCATATTAACTTTTAACTTTGTTGATTTCTTGAATTTTGACCCACTGTATGAGTTTCTCAGTGTTGTCACTACAAAGTGTACTGCGAACTGGATGATACAAAACAATAGTTTATTCTTTCATCTTTCAGAAGGTTAGAAGTCTGAAATCAAGGTGTTGGCAGGGCCATGCTCCCCTAGAAGGTTGTAGAAAAGGGTTCTTTCTTGCCTCTTCCTGGCTTCTGGCAGTTACTAGTACTCCTTGCTGTTCCTCAACTTGTAGTTGCATCCCTCTGGTTTCTACCTCCATCTTCATGTGGCTGTCCTGTGTTTCTGGCTCCAAATTTCCCTTATCTTATAAGGACACTAGTCCTTGGATCAGGGCCCGCCCTACTCAGGATGACCTCATCTAACTTGATTACATCTGCAAAGACAGTATTTCCAAATAGAGTCACATTTCTACGTATCAGGGGTTAGGACTTGAATATAGCTTTTTGGGAGACACAGTTCTACCCACAGCACCAACTAAAGATCATATTTAAGTCTTTGGGTCAAGATTTTTTTTCTTTTTTTTTTTTTTTGGTTTAAATTTTAATTCCAGTATAATTAACATACAGTGTTATATTAGTTACAGGTGTACAATATAATGATGCAACAATTCTGTACATTACTTCAGTGCTCATCATGATAAGTGTGCTCTTAATCCCCCTCACCTATTTCAGTCACCTCCTCTGTGTAACCATCAGTTCTCTATATTTGAGTCTGTTTTTTGATTTTTGTCTTTTTTCTTTATTTGTTTCTTAAATTCCACATATGAGTGAAATCATATGGTATTTGTCTTTCTCTGACTGACTTATTTCACATAGCATTATACCTTCTAGATCCATCCATGTTATTGCAGATGGCAGGATTTCACTCTTTTTTATGGCTGAGCAGTATTCCTCTGTGTGTGTGTGTGTGTGTGTGTACATACCACATCTTTAACAACATTCATCTATCGATGGACATGGGTCAGGATACTTTTGAAGAATTCCAGTGACCACACATTCAATAATATATTTAATGTTAGCTATTTGTTCATATGACCAAGTTTTTGTTAAATTACTAATCTTTAATCCTCAAAACACCTTCTGAATAATGAACTCTTTAATGAATATTGCTATTTTAATCATTTTATCTGAGAACTTAGAAACCAAATATTAATCTAACTCATTATCTTGCTAACTAGGCATGTGAAATAGTCTGATTTTACCACTCTCAGGTATATCTAATCAGTTGAGATTTTGCCTTTCTATCTTACTAACATGATTAAATAGAGAAGTTAGGAACTTAAATAGAATAAACCTATCAGTTATATGAGTATGATTTATTTCCAATATATACCATCAAATATGTAGATTCTATTATAAAGCTGACCTGTGAATAACTATGATCTGAATATCATATAATCAAATAATCCAAAGAAGTTGTTTTCCTTGCCTTCATAGTAAATATACTAATCACTGTCAATTAACCTATCTTAGCTCCAAATCTATACAATAAAACAAAGCTTTACAATAAAGTTCAATTCCTGGAGTATAGTAAGCAGTCAAAAAATGTGGGCAGGAGAAAGGAAAAATATGTATGGTACCTTTTTTCTGTATTCTATAAGAATATTTCAGAAGAGTACTTAATTTTACTACTAATTTATTAAAGAAGATCTCTAAAAGGTAGTTTGTCTTTCCTAGGGACTGAGAATATAATATTTAACACATTCATTATTACAAAAAAAAATTTTTTTAAGATTTTATTTATTTGAGTGAGAGAGAGAGCACGACTGGGGAGGAGAGGGAGAGGCAGACTCCCCACTGAGCAGGGAGCCCAAAGTGGGGCTCCATCCCAGGACTCTGAGATTGTGACCTGAGCTGAAGGCAGACGCTTACCAACTGAGCTACCCAGGCGCCCATTATTACAAAATTCTAAAATAATAATTTGATTATCATGAAGTTAATTCAGATAGGAGTTTACCTGTTCTTTTAAGTTCCTTTTGTTGCCAGTTGGCCCAGCAGGGGGTTGTAAAATCTGACATCCCCAGTTTAGGGCAAATAGAAGCAATAAATACAGCAAATTTAAAAGAGAAGATCTGCTAAGTTTCGGTTGGGTCTTGGTACTCAAAAAGATGGTCATCAATATCTGGTATAGTTTTAAGAAAAAATACTGTAAGTGAGAAAGACTTCACGATATGGCTTTATTATTTGTCTTGAAGTATTCAATTATCTTTAGGCACTAAAGACAAAATAAAAAGTTCTAGATAATCCACAGTTTACTATGTTAAAGGAATTCAGTTTTTTCTAAACTTTAAAATCTGCCATCAAAAGTAAAGCAATTGTTACAGGGGTCAGTTATATTAAGAGATAATTTGACAGTTTTCTCAGTAACAGTAGTGAATAGATAATTTGTTGAGGTGGGCAGCTAGAATAATGGTGGAATTACAACATTGATCATATGGAGAAGGTATAACTAATGATTAAAAGTTCAGGGGTTGGAGTCAGATCTAGAATCTGCTACCGGTTTCTGCCACGTAATAGATGTGAGACTTTGAGAAAGTCATTTAACCTCAATGAGTTCCCATAACTATAAAGTAAGGATAGTAATACCTATCCATTAAGTATGTCAGTGCCCTCCAGCAAAAGACCACCAGGAACATAGTAGTTGTACAGTTTGGGGTAGTAGTTTTAATGTCTGAAAATCCCTGACAGTTACCACAAATACACAGGGTAAATTAGTGTGCAGCAGGCACCTGTAAACTCTGTGATCACAAGAAGCAGTATCCTAGTGGTGGGGTTTGGGGAATATAAGTATTATTCATTACGACAGGAGTGAGTCGGTTTTATGTCCCTTAAAATGGACAGATTCCTTGAGGAAACTGTTAATCAGTTAAAACAGGTTCTGCAAACCAGACTGAAGTGTCTCTGAAGAGAACAAGCTCTGGGACTGTCATAATCAGGATAGCCCCAGTATTAATGTCTTTCTGATTGAATAGGCCTTGATGATAGGGTTATAATGACTTCAGCAGAAGCATTTCCATGATGTCAGATCAAGGAACATTTTTTCTCAAGGCTCAGAGCTGAAATATAATATGATACAAGGGGCCATTAAGAGGGAAGCTACCTTCTGATATGTTTAAAGGAATAGTTATTAAATTTTTGTCAGCTAGATCAGATAGAGGATAATAGATTCAGTGATCTGTTAAATTCAAAGTAGTCGTTATGGTCTGGAGAAAACCTACAAGAGTTTTGTTTTTCCTTAAGTGACAAAAGGAGATCTTAGGGAGTTGAAAACAATGGGATGTAGATGAGAGATCACATTAGTTGTATTAGACAAAATTAGTAGTGATAGTAGATTTAGTAGTAAAGGGATAGAAAAGACTACTGAAGAATCAGAAAACTAATATGATTTTGTCATCTTGGGAAGGAGCTGTCTACTTTTAAAGTCAGTATCTTCTGAAGGATCCCTCAAAAAGTATGTTGTTATGTCCTCTAAGTTGGGAAACATGAATCTAGTGAACAGTACCTTGAAATTTTACTGCTAAATCAGTTGTTAGTACCTGATCAATTCCCTTCTAAGTGATAGTCAATGACAAGTTTTCTCTGGTGACATCTTTTCCAGAGGACCAAAACTCGAGATTTTAAATCATTCAGAAGCTTCTTTGGTGAATGTTTTCAAAATGCAGCTCATACCTGTTTGTGATAAAGCTGCAACTCTCTTGTATTCAGTCATATCAGCTGGTAAAAAGTTAGAACCTAAGATTTAAACTAAAATTCCCACTTGTAAAAGGCAGCCTATTATTAACTCATAAGGAGTTAACTTGTGAGTCCTAAAGAGCATTTATCTTATTCCCATCAAGGCTCTTGGCAGTACTTGGGGCTGTGGAAGTTTGAGGGTTTTTAAGTGCTTTGATGACTATAGTTTTAGAATTCCATTTGTTGGGGTGCCTGGGTAGCTCAGTTAAGTTTCTGCCTTCCACTAGAGTCATTATCCCAGGGTCCTGGGATTGAGCCCCTCATCGGGCTCCTTGCTTAGCAGGGAGCCTGCTTCTCCCTCTCCATCTGCCTGCTGCTCCCCCTGCTTGTGCTCTCTCTAACAAATAAACAAAATCTTTAAAAAAAAAAAAAAAAAAAAGGAATTCCATTTGTTATCCTGTTTTGTTTTTTTGAATATAAAAAATCATAATAAATGTATTCTATTTTCTATTTTTTTAACATTCCATTTGTAGTCTTTTGTCCCCTTTTTTTGGTCTCTTAGGTCTCTCTTAATTTAAACCAGTGATGTTTTATTATTATTATCATCATTATTATTCAGGTGTAATTAACATACATTATATAATGATTCGATATTTACATGTATTACAAAGTGATGACAGCAGTAAGTTTAGTTAACATATGCTACCACACATAATTACAAGAAATTTTTTCTTGTGATGAGAACTTTTAAGATATGGTATACTCGTTTAGCAACATTCAGATATGCAGCACGATACTAACTATAGTCACCATACTGTATATTATGTCCCCATGATTTAATTATTTTATACTGGAAGTTTGTACCTTTTGACCACCTTTACCTGTTTCTCCCATCCTCCCAACCCCCTGCCTCTGGCAGCCACCCCTCTGTTCTCTTTTCTCTGTTATCTTTGAGCTTGATTTGTTGGGATTCCAGCTATAAGTGAGATCATACAGTATTTGTCTTTCTCTGATTTCACATAGCATAATGCCCTTAAAGTCCATCCATGTTGCTGCAAATGGCAAGATGTCTTTTTTCTTTTTTTTTATGGCTACATAATATTTGTTCTCTTTATTTTTCTTGAAGTTTGTGGATGATAAGGACAGTGGAAAGTCTCAGTAAAATAGAACGTTTATGGAGTTCTTAACAATAATATCAGTGAATGTGTGGTCCTGTTACTGGAGAAATAAGTTGGGATTTCCCTAGTCAGGAATAACAAAATCTAGTAATTTTTTCCTCACCATTATAGATAGCATAGCTCTTTAGCATGAGAAAGCCTCAAGCCACCCTAAAAATAAACAATAACCAGAACAAACTGATTGCTCATTTGGAGGTATTTAAGTGCACTTCAGTGTTTGATCCATACCCATGTCTTACCAGGGTTGTGTGGGAGACAGCAAGGCCACACATTGGAAATATCCACAGCAGTGCCTCTTAAAATCCCCACTCTAGTGTGGCACAGTGTTGATGCATCTCAAGTGAACAGTCTTGTTTATGTCAGAAACTCTCCCCAAAATGGCCACTTGCAGTTCCAAATTGTCATTGGTGAAATCAGTTTAGAGGTAAGTGTAGTAGTTAGTGTTACAGAGAGGAAACATGAAGGAAGCAGATGTTTGGCCTGGAAGAGGCGGCAATTTTAAATTGAGACAACTCATGAGAACTGCAGTGGTCCAAAAGAATAATGCTTGTGTAACTTTTTATTTCAGGGCTCGGCTAAAGGCCAGTTGTCACTGATCAGGGACCAGACAATACCTGATTCTGAGCATATGAAAGTAAGCAAAGCAGTTCTTGGGGACACAGACAAAATTGAAAAAGTCCTTATAAAGTTTTTCTTTTTTTAAATATCTCCATTGAAAAAAAAAAATCTTCATTGAAATACAACTTACATATAAAATTCACCCATTTAAAGTATATACTTTAGTGGTTGTTAGTATATTCACAAAGTTGTGTAGCCATCCCCACAGTCTAAGTTTATAACATTTTCTTCACCCTAAAGAGACCCTGTACCTTTAGCAGCGAATCCCTCCTAGTCCCACCCAAGCCCTAGGCAAACACAAATATACTCTCTCTAGATTTGCCTGTTCTAAATATTTCATATAAGTAGGATCATGCAATATGTGGTCTTTTCTGACTGGCTTCTGTCACTTTCTGTAAATCTTCAAGTTTCATCTGTCATACCTCGTAGAGTTTTGAAGTTTTTGCCCGGCGCCTGGGTGGCTCAGTTGGTTAAGCGACTGCCTTCGGCTCAGGTCATGATCCTGGAGTCTCGGGATCGAGTCCCGCATCCGGCTCCCTGCTCAGCAGGGAGTCTGCTTCTCCCTCTGACCCTCCTCCCTCTCCTGCTCTCTGTCTCTCATTCTCTCTCTCAAATAAATAAATAAAATCTTTAAAAAAAAAAAAAAAAAGTTTTTGCCAATCAGAGATCTTCTGAACTCAGCCTCCAGGCCCAGTTCAGTGGACTAATTGGTCCTGTCTCCATCCTCATTATAATCTATTCCTCTTACAGACAGGAGTCAACACACTAGACATTCCTATTATAGGAGCAGGTGTAGTTCTAGACTAGAAAACAGTCCCACCAAGAAACAGTGACAAATCTGAGTAGATAACCAAAATATTCCCAAAAGATTTTCTAGGAAAACAAGATAAACCCACCACTGAAGGACTTTAATGTGAAATATTTGAGCTCAATTCATAATGAACTTACCTCCCATCCAAGGACAGATTGTACCTCAAAAGGGATTTTAGATGTGCACTCTGTTAACAGGGTGCCCAGTGCAAGAGAACAAGAATTTCAATTGAATCTCGATGGGTCTTCCATTCCTGCCAGTGCCTGGTTGCCAGAGACTACCAGGAGCACAACTATAATTGAGCAAGTTGATTTTATTGCTCATTTGCAGTGTAGGAGATCACACACCCTGGGGTCTTTAGGGCTTCTCAGTAAGAGGGTGTTAGAAAGAACTTAGAGAATTTGGTTTGTGTTAGGTGATTTTAGGGAGGATTCATGGAAGTGGTGGGGTCTGCTCAGGACTGGTGATACCAGTTAGCAGGAAAAACTATGATTGTGTATCTTTTTTTTTTTTTTAAGTAATATTTACACCCAATGTGGGGCTCAAACTCATGACCCCCAAGATCAAGGGTCACATGCTCTTCCATCTGAGCCAACCAGGCACCCCTTTGATTGTGTATCTTAACAAATATCTAGTATTGCAGACTAATGTGAACCTATAGCAGAAATAACTTTTATTAGCTAGAGAGGGGGATGTTTGGTATTTTTGTAATTGCACAATGACCTTGTTTTTGGCTGTGCTTAAACAAAATTATGTGTTTTGTCTCAGACCATTGTGACCTGGTCTCATGTTGTTGTTCTGTGAGATTGTTTGTGTCCAACATAAAGCACGAGGGTCTAGCTGTGAACACCAGGCCCACTCCTGAGTGTCAGTGTTAAGCCAGTTCCTGGATGTTAGAGGCTGCTTTTCTCTTTCTCAAGTATGAAATGAGATAATGTTTAAAAAACATGTAGAAGAGTGGCTGGCACGTGGTAAATGTTCAGTAGTGGATGGCCACTGGAGTTGTTTTTCACCACCCAGAAGAGTTTTTGTGTCTTGGGTACTTAAACAATGGTTAGCAGCAGAAAACAGCAATCAGTTTGATGCTACAGAAGCTATCATATAGTACTAATTGGTTCAAGAGTAGAATCTCTCTTAATAAGAGAGAGACCTCTTAATAAGAAGAGAACAGGGTTCTGTTCAGAATTCTGAGCTTTCATTACCGCTGCAAGCAGAATCCCTATAGTGTAGAAAGGAAACTCCATTTTCATAATTTAAGAAGCATCACTATACCTCAAGAAAAGTAATACTGTTTGTGTATCCTGTTATTAAATTGGTTTAAATTCCAATTCATATTATTACTTGTGTTATTGGCAAAAACCATCACCTTGGTAAAAATTTACAAGATTTTTATCAATAGTTGCATAAGTGATGTAACACTATTTATGTGTTATAATGTCCACAGTACAGAGAGAATTCTTTTTTTTTTTTTTTTTTTTTTTTTTAAGATCTTATTCATTTGAGACAGAGAGATACAGAGAGAGAGACCATGAGCAGGGGAGAGGCAGGCAGAGGGCAAGGGAGAAGCAGGCTCCCCGCCGAGCCAGGAGCCAGGAGGCAGGAGCCAGGAGCCAGATGTGGGGCTCGATCCCAGGACCCTGGGATCATGACCTGAGCTGAAGGCAGATGCTTAACAATCTGAGCCACCCAGGCGCCCCCAGAGAGAATTCTTAAAGTGTGCTTTTTTAACTCTTAATTTAACTTGGAGTAGTTTTTATTTTTAGCTTTTGGTGCATTAATAACCATGGGCAAGAGGAGAATGTTTTAAGAGGGGCAATCTGCTAGATGTATCTTATATTCCATTTTTGTTATTTTTTGACAAGTTTTTTAAGCAAACTCTTGACAATGCTAGGATCAGTCCAAAGCAGAGTGGTTTTTATTTCCACCTCACCAAGACCGCACCCCGCCCCCGCTAGAAGTAGTGTGGTCTGATTGTGAGGAGCAAATGTCAGTTAGATCAGTCTTCCTGACTTGCTCTAGTCAGACCTCCAGTCCTTTTTTTGCAAGTCTTTGCCTATAAGCTTTAATATTGCCTGCACTCTGAATAGCTGCAGAATACTGCTATAAAGTAGATTTTTGTGTGTGTCCATGGTGACCAGGTCCAAATACTGGGATTTTTCCAGTTTTTATCCTAGGACAGATTGAAATGTTAATGTTTAGTTCCCTTCTCTTTAAGGAAAAAAATGAGAATGGGGAAGGAAATGTTGACAAGTGAACAGTTCTTTCTTAAAATCAGCAGTATCTGGTCCCCCAATCTGTATTAAAAACAAATCAGAAGGATTGGAAAAAAGTTGGATAAGTAGGTATGAGGAAAAGCATAAATGTCTTTTGACAGTAAGGGAAAGAGAAAATGAAAGGTACACACAAAGATGCTAAACACACACCAGTAAGAGTGAGGTTGGGGGGTGTGAGGTATGCAGGAAGAATACAAATGCAATTGGGGATGAATGTAAATGCACATAGTCCTGTGTCCTTTCAAAAGTCTCTGTCACTGTATTAGAACATAGTATAATAATCGGTGTCCTTGATGATTACCATGAGTCATCAAGAAACAAAATTATATTTAGTATTCTTTATTTAAGAAGTCAAGGCAAAATGTCACAAAGTTTCTAGCACAAATGACTTAATAAAGTAAGTCTGGATGCCTTAAAAAGGATTAGGTGGGTTTGGGGGGGGGGGGTTGTTTTGTTTTGTTTTTGGAAAATTTTACTTAAGTGGAAAATGTATTCATTTCTTAATAATGTCAGCTAATTCAAGTGTTCCAAAGGGGAAAACTGAAGTACTGGATTCTAAGTTTTCATCAGAAGGAAATTTCATTCTACAGGTCCAATAACAGATGATATTTATTAAATATCCACATGTATATGGTATTTTGCAAACTGTTACAATTAGTTTATTTTAGCTTTCGTTAAAATATTGCAACCAAAAGCATGCTTGCTGTTAAAGTGGACTAACACAGCTTCAATTCAGATATGTTCATTTGGTAAAGCACAGCTTATTTGCATACGATAAGTACATTGGCAGAGTTCAGTCTCTGGTGAGAACGGGCTAGGTTGTTCGGATCTCCCTCCCACTAAAAACAACAATGTGGGAGTTTTTTAAGTTACCTTTAAAGTATTTGAAAGATAGTCGGGGAGGGACACCTGGGTGGCTCAGTCGGTTAAGCATCTGCCTTCAGCTCAGATCATGATCCCAGGGTTCTGGGATCGAGCCCCGCATCAGGCTTCCTGCTCAGCGGAGAACCTGCTTCTCCCTCTCTCTCTCGGCTGCTCCCCCTGCTTTTGTGTTCTCTCTCTCTCTCTCTCTGTCAAATAAATAAATAAAATCTTTAAAAAAAAAAAAAAAGAAAGATAGTCGGGGAACTGCCAGGTTAAACTTGAGGTAAGGGGAGCCTGTAAATGGATATCCGAGCACTAAAACCAGTTGTTTCCTAAGACATTTGCCAGAACACAAATGGGCTTTGGTTCATCAACTCAAAGAACAGGGCAAACAAGAAGTTAAGGCCCAGAGTATGTGAAAGTTGTGAAGTCTTAGAGACATTGCTCTACACTAAGTAAGGACCCCCAAAGGACTTCCCCACTACAACTAAATCAGCTCCCCTTCTTCCAGACTCCAGAGAACTGTAGAAATAGCTGCCTTGGCAGTGGGCAGAGTAGAAGATGGAAAGGAAAAGGGGTAAAAAACAAATCTCTGAGAAGTTGTGGCCACTGACCAGCCCTCTTGCAGATTTGGATCCTGATTATTCCTTGCACAAGTAGGCCAGGGAATTTCAGTGAATTTGGTTTAGGTCGTGCCCTCCAGGAACCTAGCAGAAGCAAACATAAAGCTTCTCTAAAAGATGGCATATCCATCCTAAGCAAATCATTCTCTCTACAAATCATTTTCAAGGGCAATAACTACTGTGAAAAACAACCGGGGCACACAAGAAAACACAGCAGAGAGAGAACCAACAGGAAAACAAAAACAGCCACAGAAATAAATTGGCATAGTTTTCACACACAGATATAAAATAAATATGCTTACCAAGCTTAATGAAATAAACAAGCTTGAACAATAATTACAGACAACAGTATACTGTAAAAAGTTGTAGCAGATTTGAGGGGGGAAAAAATAGGACTTCTAGAAAAGAAAAAACCAAAATAAAGAACTTTGTCAACATTTTAGCAGCAGATTGGATTTTGCAGGAAAGAGAATTGGTGAATCAGAAGATAAAAGAAATCGCCTGTGAGACACCTGGGTGGCTCAGTGGGTTAAGCGTCTGCCTTCAGCTCAGGTCATGATCCCAGGGTCCTGGGATCAAGTCCCACGTCAGTCTCCTTGCTCAGCAGGGAGCCTGCTTCTCCGTCTGCCTGCCGGCTCCCCCTGCTTGTGCATGCTCCCGTTCTCGCTCGCTCTCTGACAAATAAAATCTTTAAAAGAAAGAAACACCTGAATGCTGCCCAGAGAAAGACTGTATTGTATTAGGGTTCTCCAGAGAAACAGAACCAATAGGATATATATAGGTATATAGAAGGAGATTTCTTAGGATGGATTCACTCATGTAATTATGGAGGATAAGTCCTACAGTATCTACCAGCTGGAGGCCCTGGAAAGCCAGTGGCGTCATTCCAATACAAATCCGAAGGTCTGAAAACTGGAGGGTTGATGGTATAAGTCTTAAGTCCAAAGGCTCAAGAACTGGAAGTGCTGGTGTCCAAGAACAGAAGATGGATATCCCAGCTCAAGCAGAAAGAAAGCAAATTTGCCCTTCTACCTTTTTGTTCTATTCTGGCTTGCCTCAACAGATTGGATGAAACATCCCCCCCATCCCCCGCCCGCATTGGTGAGGACAGTCTTCTTTACTCAGTCTACCAATTCAAATGCTAATATTTTCCAGAAATGTTCTTACGGACACACCCAGCAATAATGTTTTACCAGGTATCTTGGCATCCTTAGCCCATCAAGTTGATACACAAAATTAACCATCACAGGAACAATGGTAGAAACTACTGTGAAGAAGGGGATGAGGATTATGGACAATACAAACGTAGGTTTGATGAAGCCCTAAGAATAGAAGAGAATGGCTGAGAACTTTCTAGAATTGATGAAAAACACCAATCCATAGGTTAGAGGCCAGCAAATCCCAAATAGGAATAATAAAAATGCAAACCTAGACACATTATAGAGAAAATTCAGAAAATAATAAGACAAAACATTACCTTCAGAAGAATGACTTCTGAAACCAGTGGAATAATATCCTCAGTTGCTAAAAGAAAATAACTGCTGATCTAGGTGTCTACACACAGTGAAAATATCTCTCCAAGAATGAAGGTGAAATAAAGATATTATCAAAGAAACAAAAATAAGTTTATCATCACCAAATCCTCACTAAAGAAAATTCTTAAGGATGGGCTTCAGGCAGAAGCAAAGTGAGCACAGATGGAAAGCCTAATATACAAGAAGGAGTGAAGAGCAAAGGACAAAATATATGGACAAATGTAGGTAAACATTGCGTGAAAGAGTAATGATGTTTTGTGGGACTTTATCAAAACAAAGAAGTACAATATCACAGTAATTCATAAGTTGCGAAATAAGTGTGGAAAATGGAGTTAAACCGTTCTAAGATCCTTAATGTTCAAAGGTTTTTATGTGTTTAATTTCCAAAGTAACCAGTAAAAAATAAAGATTATATAATTTCCAAACTAAAAGAAGAGGGGAAATAGAATGGTTATTATCATTTATGTTTAACAAGCTCATTTTAAAATATATAAAGAAATGCAAAGGGCCAAGAATAGCCAAGGAGTTCAGGAAGCAAGTGAACAAGGTGAGACGACTTACTGCTCTATCTGATCATAAAGCTCTGGTAACTGAAGATTGGCATTAATATAAGTTCAGACAAGCAGATGGGACTGATAGAGAACCTGGAAACAGACCCATACACTTAGAGGCCTGCAGAGAAAGAAGAAAAGACAGACTTTTCAGTAGAAGTGTTTAATTATGAAATCAGCTCCAGGTGGATTAAAGAAAAGACCTAAATGTCAAGGGCAAAACAAAAATCTCATAAGATTACTTGAGGTAGGGAAGGATTTTTATTTTTATTTATTTTTTTTAAGATTTTATTTATTTACTTATTTACTTAACTTTTTATTTATTTATTTTATTTATTTATTTATTTATTTATTTATTTATTTATTTATTTATTTGACAGGGAGAGACACAGTGAGAGAGGGAACACAAGCAGGGGGAGTGGGAGAGGGAGAAGCAGGCTTCCCCCGGAGCAGGGAGCCCAATGTGGGGCTCAATCCCAGGACCCTGGGATCATGACCTGAGCCAAAGGCAGACACTTAACGACTCAGCCACCCAGGCACCCCTATTTTTATTTTTTTAAGATTTTATTTTTAAGTAATCTCTACACTGAACACAGAGTTTGAACTCACAACCCTGAGATCAAGAATCATACCTCTACTGACTGAGCCAGCCAGGCACCCCAGGATTTTTAAAAACAAGACCAAAAAGGCACAGCCATGAAGGAAAATACTTATAAATTCAGTTAAATTAAAATTTAAATTGTTGGTTATCTAAAGAGTAAAAAGACAAGCCATGGAAGAGAGAAAAATATTTGTAATATATATCACTGAAATATGAAAAAACTCAAAAAGCAGACAATAACAACATTTCACAAAACAAGTGGTTCGATAAATATATGAAAAGGTGCTCAACCTCTTTGGTAATAAGGGAAATAAAACTAAAACCACAATGAAATATTGCTACACACCCACCAGATGGGCAAAATTTTAAAAATTCGACAATACCAAGTGTTACTAAGGAGGTAGAATGACAGAACTCTCATACATTGCAAGTAGTGATGTAAATTTAGTACCATCACTTTGAAAAAGAGTTTAGCATTTTCTAATAAAGATACACATATCCTGTGATCCAGCAATTTCTTTTTTTAAGATCATTTATTTATTTATTTGAGAGTGACAGAGATAGCACAAGCGGGAGGAGAGGGAGAAGCAGGCTCCCCTCTGAGCAGGGAGCCCAACATGGGGCTTGATCCCAGGAACCGGAGATCATGACCTGAGCTGAAGGCAGATGCTTAACCAACTGAGCCACCCAGGCGCCCCAACCCAACAATTTCATTCCTAAGTATAGATACCCTAAAAAAAAAAATGCATATGTGCATTAAGTTACGTGTACAAGAATATTCACAGCAGCATTGTTCATAATAGCCTGAAACTGTACATTAAGAGTGAAATGCATAGATTATGAATATTACAAACATGTAAACTTTCACCTGTAATAGCATGGATCAGTCCACAATATGGAAGGAAAGAAGACATAGAATATATACAGTGTAATTCAATTTATATAAAGTTTGCAAGCAGTAATACTAAACTGTACTGTTGATGGTGAGGGTGGCCGATTTCCCTTAAAGGGCATGATAGTAAGTATTTTAGACTTAGCTGTCATGTGGTCTCTGTCGCAACCACAGTGGCTCTGCTCTGCCACTGGTGTAAAAGCAGCCCTAGATGGTTCATGGCTGTGTTCCAGCAAGAACCAACCAGTAGTTTATAGGTACATGTGTTAGGAATAAAATTATTTTTAAAAGGAAGAGGGACAAGAAAAGGAAGGAAATGACCATAAAAGAAAAGTTTACCTCTTGGAAGGAGGGATTTGTGATCAAGGTAGGGTAAACGGGGACTTACAGGATGCTGGCAGTATTTTAGTGGGACTCATATGGAGGTCGCACAGATACGTATTCACTTTATAGCTGTCTCTTGAATTCTACGTAAAAGTTGTGGGTACTGTCATTTGTCACAATAAAGTTTTCGAAAGTAAAAATAGTGCTTCCTTAAATTATTGTTATAATTTGATGCGGATTTTTGTTTAGTTTACATTTGAATTTGTCTGCTTGTTTCTGAAATTTATATCAAAGAAATACTCCTAAAAGAATTTAAGTAGTAATATAAGGCTGTTGTTTTACATATGATTTCTCTTTAAAGATTTCTTTATGTTCTGTGTTTTGGGGGCTTGGAGATACAGATTGCAATTAATATCTTGGCTTATTTATACCACAGTATTGACAGCTGTCCTCTTTTTGTCCTTCTGTTCACAGGCTCAGTAGATGAAGGCGTCACTGAAGGGTTACCTACACTTCAAAGCACTTCTAGCACTAATGCTCATGCAGATGATGATGATCGGTTAGTACTGACGTAGTATGTCATGTTCTTATAAAGGGGTGTGTTTGCAACTGTAAATCCAAACATTTTAACTGGGAATTATGTAAGAAGTTTATTGGTACATTTTATTTTTCAGAGTAAAGAGGTCATTACATCATGAATGAGACCACCTATACAGGGTTTTTTGGCATTTTAAAACTGCCCAGGCCCATTACTTTTAAAATCGATATGAGGGATGGGTGCATTGTGAACCACAGGCCAATTCCAGTTCACTACCTTTATTTGTAAATCAAGTGCTCCAATAAAGCCATGCTCATTTGTTTATGTATTGTCTGTGAATGGCCAAGTTGAGTGGTTGAAACAGAGATCATGTGATGTGCAAAGCCAAAAATATTTACTGTTTGACTTACTACAGAGAACGATTGCCGAATCCTCATCTATGTACCCATAATTCCCAAGTCATTATCTTCAGACTGTCCTTCCTTGCTTCATATTTCCACATAGTTGTATAAGGGGCATTTCAGACTTAACATGGCCAAGACTTCTAACTCCCCACCTAAATCCCACTCATCTAGTCTTACCCATCTCTAAACAGCATCATCATCAGTTAAATGTACAAAATCACAGCATTGAGAGAGAAATATTAGGAACTGTTTGGTATTTGGTATGTTTGGGGAATATGAGAAGAAATGAGGCTGGAAAAATACACAGAACCCAGATCATAAAGAGTCTCCTATGCCTTGCAAAGGGGTTTAGACTTTGAAGGTAACAACGAGCCATTACAGGATTTTAAAGAGGGAGCTGATTTAATCAGATCACTGTGAAACAGAGGATGGGTTTGGAGGGATGGGGGGCTAAAGAGAGGGAGTTATTCAACTTGTATTGATGAAGACCTAAATTAAAGCAGTATTAGGAAGGAAAGGATTAGAGAGATTAAGGATGCCTGAGGTAAAATCATTTATGATATGTTACTTTAAGATGCTGGACATTCTGGACAATAACATTGTTTTTCATATTGCCATAAACGAAACTTTTAATATAACAAACTCTCAAAAAGTCTTTTTTTCTTTTGTTCACTTCAAGTTGTGCAGAAATGTTTATTCAGCTTAAAAATCAGAATCTGGTTGCCTTCTTTGGTCTGTTTTTTTAGATTGGAAAATGTTCAGTATCCCTACCAACTCTACATTGCTCCTTCTACCAGCAGTACAGAACGACCAAGTCCAAATGGTCCAGATAGACCTTTTCAGTGTCCAACTTGTGGGGTACGATTCACCCGTATTCAGAACCTAAAACAGCACATGCTCATCCACTCAGGTAATGTCACCTTCCCTATTGTTGTATAAATGAGTACTTGAAACATTATATTTAGAAATCCCAGTTAAGGGGCGCCTGGGTGGCTCAGTCGGTTAAATGTCTGCCTTTGGCTCGGGTCATGATCCCAGGGTGCTGGGATCGAGCCCCACATCAGGCTCTCTGCTCAGAGGGAAGCCTGCTCCTCCCTCTGCCTGCCATTCCCCCTGCTTGTGCGCTCTCTCTCTCGCTCTCTCTCTCTGTGTCAAATAAATAAATATCTTAAAAAAAAAAAATCCCAGTTAAAAATATAAAACAGGTGTTTTTGAGTTTAAAAAATAGGTTTCGAGAAATCAGATAAGCCTTTGTTGCTTAAATGGTACAGTGTCAGAAAGCTGTTTGCTTAGCACATTTGCCACAAGCATAAGTATTCAGATTAAAATTTGAAGGGGTATGTGTGTATGATACATACATAAAAAGTATTTGATATATTAGGTTTGTGTGTATATGTGCAGTAGAGAAGCACAAATACAGATGGAGGAGCAAATGACATTAAAAGGGTATTTATTAGTGTTCTTTGTACTATTCTTGTAACTTCTCTTTACGGTTGGAATTATTTCCAAATAAGTGTTTTTAAAAATTTAATAACAATAATTTAATTTCAATTCTGCAGTCCTAAATTTCTCAGTGCCCTGATTAGTCAACTTTGTAGTATTTTTTAGTATAAAAGAGATTTTTAATAAATGACGCATAAAACAGATTTGAAATTTAAGTTCAGTGATCATATAAAGGCAACAGAATTCTTGTGGGTAAAACACTGACCTCTGATAGAGTAAGAAATCTTTGCTACTGTTTTCAGCTGAGTTATTATCTTACTTTGCTGTGCCGTAGATAAGTCTAATAGTCCTTGAGCTAACATCAATTCCCTATGACTTTATTAAATCAACAGATTGTTATTTTGAAAGTTTTTAAAATATTTTTTGCCAAATCTGTGATAATTGGAAGAGACAATTAATATACTTTAAAATTCACATATTAGTTTCTACATATTTTTTCTATCACTTTACATTAAATGCCCAAAAACCCAATTCACCAAATAATAGTTCTACCATGATTATTATGTTCAGAGATGTTAGAATTTTCCTTTTTTCTTCTCATTTCTCAGGGAATGAAGAGTAGGTCCTTTTTCCATCTTTTCAGTATAAACTGTACTACTTTAATGAAATTGAAATAATAATGTTCTATGGAGATTTCAATTCCGTTTAAATACTGTGATTAAATTGTTTTGAAGTCTAGAGGCGCCTGGGTGGCTCAGTCGTTAAGCATCTACCTGCCTTTGGCTCAGGTCATGATCCCAGGGTCCTGGGATCGAGCACCACGTTGGGATCCCTGCTCGGCAGGAAGCCTGCTTTTCCCTCTCCCACTCCCCCACCTGTGTTCCCTCTCTCTATGTGTCTCTCTCTGTCAAATAAATAAATAAAATCTTTAAAAAAAAAATTGTTTTGAAGTGTAGAAAATAGATGATTTAGAAGAATATTCAAAAATCAACTTCAGTATATATTAACGAGTTTACCTCTCCCTCTAATGCCTTTCTTTCTTTCTTTTTTTTTTTTTAAGCACTAGTGACTTTTCAAATGTTCTGTACCTTTTCTGAGATGTTGAATTGGAATCCATTTTTGCTGGTGATTTTTGTCTTTTTAAATTACCTATTGCTACAAAATTATAATTCAGAAATTTGTGGGGTTTGTGACCTTTCATTTTATTTTGTTTTTAGGTAATACTTTGTTTTGCTTGATTTTGTAGGAATTAAACCATTTCAGTGCGACCGCTGTGGGAAAAAGTTCACCAGGGCTTACTCGCTAAAGATGCATCGCCTAAAGCATGAAGGTAAACGCTGTTTCCGGTGCCAGATATGTAGTGCCACTTTCACTTCCTTCGGGGAATATAAACACCACATGAGGGTTTCCCGGCACATTATCCGCAAGCCTCGGATTTACGAGTGCAAAACATGTGGCGCCATGTTCACCAACTCTGGAAATTTAATCGTGCACCTGAGGAGTCTGAACCATGAAGCGTCAGAGCTAGCAAACTACTTCCAGAGCAGGTGAGGTGCACAACAAAAACGACCCAGGAAAACTGCTGACTAAACTCTCTTTTCCTGCTTTTAGGGCAGCCTGCTGTGTTTTTTATCAGGTTGCCAGCTAATCAGTCACATTGCTTTTAAATCCCCACTGTCCATACTCTGATCTCCTGATCTGATAAAATTTTGCTGAATCTTCCAAGTATATACAATTATAAATATTTTTCTAGTTGGTATTGGAAATTTTTCCCTACAGAAGTAGACTACTTCTCTCTTGCTTTGTCTTTTTTGTTTTGTTTTGGTTTTTGTGTTTTTGTTTTTTCAATAACATAAGGTTAAATTAATATAGACCTTATTGGAAAATTTACCATGTCAGATGATCTTAGTGATACTGAATTACTTCACACTCTTTGGATGTCAATAGAATTTTTGACCACTTCTCATTTTTTAAAATTCTATATAAAGGAACATATATTTATCAATAAAGAAAGAAACTTCAGCAGCAACTATGATGGATATGATTATTTAGATCAAATTTCCTTTTTCTCTCAATTTAGAGCTCCATGTTTTTAATATTAATAATTTATTATAATAGAGTTCCTTTCTGATTTAGAGAGTATCCAAGGAAATCAGGTTCTAGTTCTGGCCCTACCACACTAACTGCTGTTATGATTGAACGTGTCACTTTACAAATGAAGAAGTTTGAAACATAGAGAAAGATAAAATGTAAGCTTTAAAGATGACTTCTAAGGTCTCCAGATATAAAATTCTGTCATCTTTTTTAATATTTTATCAGAACTACACATCTGTAGGAATCCTTTGTTTTTTATAAAATCAAATCTTCCTAAACTTAAATTTTAAACCATCTTTATTTTTTAGATCTTATTTTTCAATAAATTCCAAATTATTGCTGCATAGATTTTGTTTTTCTCTCCAAACCTGACATTCATTTTGTTTAATTATGTCTGTCTGGTTGTCCTATCACTAAACCTAAATTCTACATGTCATATCGAACCTTGTTTGTTCAGAACTAAAATAGCGTCTCTATTACCTGTATCTTCCCTGTACAGAGCCCTCTATCGTCCATTCCTCCTATCTAACACCTGAAGACTTTTTAGAAAACGTAGGACATTTTAAATTGCTCGCAGATGAACAGATTTTAATTTTTTTATTAATACTGGACAATCAAATTATAAAATAACCTTCTTAAATGTATTAGTTATTGACATTCCTAGTAGAAGGAACTTTTTTTAGTTCAGCAATATTTAATTAAAGCATCTAAGATTTATAATGTTTATCCTTCTATAAAAAATGCATATAGTAGAAAATTAGTAAATGTAGGAAAGTATAAAATATAAGAAATTAAAATATTTTCTGATCTCACCACTCAGGAATAATATCCACTGTTGTTAAAATCTTGGTATATTTTACTGTCCATATTCAAAAATTAAATATTTAATTATTCTAATAGAATATTAAATATTTTCAATACTAATAAATACCTCTCAAATATAATGCCATTTATGCATAAGGAGTTAGTTTCTTAACTAATTTATATCCAGGAAGTAATAAAAAGCTAAGTTTATATACCCTTAATTAGTATATAATCCAAGAAAAGTTAAGCATAAGTTATTCAAATGATCTTTGCTTAAGTGGAGAGCATGCTAATTGCATTTGTTTGTATACAGAAACTCTTCTGTATAGAACAAGAAAGGCTATTTAGGTGTCTAAAATGACAAGGTGATAATCTTATCTATTGGTGGTAGATTTGATGTGCTTTGGTTCTTAATGAATGGTTTTGGTTCATATTTAGGAAAGTTTAGAAATTGAAAATCCTGAATTATAATCAGTCACGAATTAGAGAAATGAAAAATCCCAATCTTGCTTTACAAATCAGGTCTTTTTATTGTGGCTAATTTATTACTGGTTTGAAAATTAACTCCCTCTTTCATCCTTTGCCTCTTATCTAGTGATTTCCTAGTACCGGACTACTTAAACCAGGAGCAAGAAGAGACTCTTGTTCAGTATGATCTTGGAGAACACAGTTTTGAAAGCAACTCCTCTGTTCAAATGCCTGTAATTTCGCAGGTCTCCTCGACCCAGAATTGTGAAAGCACTTTCCCCTTGGGGTCTCTTGGTGGGCTGGCAGAAAAAGAGGAAGAAATGCCAGAGCAGCCAAAGACCAGTGCTTGTACTGAGGCAACCAGAGATGACCCCCCAAAATCAGAGCTGTCTTCTATAACCATTGAGTAATTTCATGGTTTGGGCTTCATTTTTTGTTTTTGGAAAGTGCCTGTGCTTGGTCTTGTACATTTAAATTTAATTTAGTTTTTTAAACAAAAAAGGGATTGGGAAAGAATTTCCCTTTTTACTTTGTAAGCCCCACAACTGATGTTTTACTTTTCATGACTGAGAGATTGCTTCTGTAAGTGCACAGTAACACGATGTTGAAACATAATTGAAACTATGAGACTTAAGGAGAACCAGTTGACTTAAGGCATATATCAGTTTCTTCTTCTATTATTAAAAGTAGGCTAACGAGATCATTAGGTGAAGAAGAATTCAGATGATTGTTGACCTTCCTGAGAAGAAAGGGTACACCAGAAACAAATTACTGAACAGAATTTGACAGGTAGCCTGAATAGATGTTTACTCCTATATACAGGACATTGTACAATATTTTGTAAAGCCTATTGGTTTTGGAAATAGTTACGGTAAGCTTTCTTAAAAATTATTAGGGTAAATACTTCTGAAATCCAATGTACTCTTTTTTTTTTCTTTTCTTTTTTTTTTTTTTTAAGCTTTGCCATTTATATTATTTTTCACGGTTAAAATTTGGTGTTGGGATAGGCATTCCCTGAACTTTTTTAGTACCACTCCAAATAATCTTTCTTTCTTCTGTGAAATCAGAGAACCATGATTGAGAATAGTCAGGCTGTGCATGGAATGACCAGGAGTGGAAAATGAAGTACATAAATCTCAGCTTTATAGGAACTCTTTTAATACTGCTTTCCTGACTAAAATTATTATTTACCTGGTCTTTGAATGTTAGTGCCTGGCTAATTAGGTCATTGCCTAAATCATTTTTCTTCTTGCCCCATGAACAATACTTCCTCTTACATATACTGGCATGATATCATATAAAGGAAAAATATTGGAGATACTCTATATTTTATATATAGGTTTATGTAATCTTGGGGATGTTTCTATTGTGCTGATTTGGGCAAAATAAAAGAATTCTCTCTTAAGGCTACGTTCTTAACCCAACTAAGATTGTTTACAAAGTTCCATATGTCGGTGATACTTTGTTTTTTGTTCCAAAATATTTTTAGACATTGCCAAGTTTATTAAAAGGGTTAATGTAGTTTTTACACAATGTAAGCAATAATGTAAAAGATAAGAAGAGGCTTTAATGATCTATGACTCATCAATCTAGGAGAAAAAAGAATCGTTAAGACTAAAAAAACTAAAAACCTTAAATTAATATCCCCTCTTTTGCTGCTAAAAAATGAAACTTCCTGTTTATAGTTGAAATTTATGTGATATTCTAGACTGGAGTATACTTTTCATCTGGTGCCATTAAAGCATCACTGACCTTGATCCTAAATATTCATGAGTCCATGAACAATGAACTTCTGAATAACTTTTTTTTCTTTGTATATACCCTAAGTTTAATAATTATGAAAACACCTGATTAAATTAGAAAAAGAAACAGTAGTTTCTTATTCAAAACACGAGATCTGAATTTTGTCCAGGTGCTAGACCTTAATAATAAAGTTAATTTTTAAGTTATAGTAATTTTACTTGTTTCTTTTTTTTTATTATTGGCTAATTCTGTGATTGATTTTCCTCCCACAATTGTAAAAGGAAGGGAAAGTAAATGCATTGAAGATTTTTTTTTTCAGGTAACATTCTTTTTCTAGATTCTGCTGTCTTTAACTTGTTTCTAACTCCTTATCTCCGTCTTGAACCTGTTTTCCCCCTTTGCTCCCAAACATAGGTATATTACCTTCAGGAAGAACAACATACACAAGTTATGATGGGCTTCCACCGTTTATGCTTCTTTACTAATAGGGTTGAATTACTTTTTTGCAACAGACTGTGATACTTAATTAGTAACAGTACTGCTGTGTCTCAACTAGAAAGGTCAGGAATTTTTATTTTTAATGTCATACATATTCTTGAAAATTGTTATGCCTACCAATGGATAAACCTTGGAGCTAATTTTAAAATCTTATATTGGTAAAACAAAGAATAGGTAAAATTATGACCAGGAATCATTGTTGCCTTCATTTCTAAGAATTTGTGTGTGTGTGTGTGTTTTTAAGGAAGAAAAAAGAAATAGGGTTAAAGAAAAGAAAACTGGGGATTTGTATGGTTGAACGTGTTTAAGCACATCCCCTATTCTGAGAACTCTATGTTAAAAGAGCCCACAATTTTGGCAGCTCTGAAGTGATCTGTGTTCTCAGAAATGTAGGATTACCACTACTGGCTATTCTTTCCCAAATGGAAACTTTAGAGATTTTCATTGGTAATTACAAATTGCACAGATTTCCAAGTTTAATGAAAAATTTGAATATATTATGAAAATGTATACTTGCTTTGTTTATTGCCCAAATCTTATCAATACAGGTAGCTAACAGTATTTAACATAAAATGATATAAACAAAGGCCTTTTTTCTCTTTCACTGAGGCTCTACATTTTTCTTGATAGACAATTTAAGGATTTTTAGCTTATGGATCTGTTTTAGGAAACTAAGCTGCAAGGGATAATTGTATATAGTGTTATTTAGGTTTATTTAAAATTCATCAAAGGAGGGGGGAATACCTGAATGTATAAGTTTTACCAGAATATATGGAAAACATTGCAAAGAGATGAAAGCCAGTTATATTATCCCATCCATTAGAAATTGCCAGTGAAACTAAATTAAAAATTCCAGTTTAGAATACCTAAGCATAGCTGTCTTTGTTAAGGCCCAAGAGGGTAACTTTGTGATATTTAAAGGGCTTAAATTTTAGGATGCAGGATAAATTACCTTTTTAAAACCAAGTATTTTATACAAGAAAAGCATTTATTTTCCATTTTTATGCTACCAAAAAGGTGTGATACACTTTAGAAATGAGTAAAGATGCTCGCTGTGATACTGGACGTTACAGCTCCTACAGTCATTCTTTCCATTTTTAGGGGTGTATTCTAATAGGGGAAGCATCTAGCATGACAGTGATTGTAATAATTCAGAAACAAAAGGATTAATATTGTTTTTTTATTTCAACTTTTTTATAAATGGATATAGATGGAGATTATCATCCACAAATACACTTAAATGAATTTCTCTTATTTGGAATTTCAAGTAATCTTCTTAATTTGTGTTTCACATAATTAGTTGCACATTTAGTTATATTGCCAGTTTTTAAAGTTCTCAATTTCAGTGAGTCAAAGTGTACTAAATGTTTAATAGCCTCATTCAGTCTTACATTTTAACCTTTCATCAACCATTCTGGGTTAAGTAATTTGGTTCCATGTTATGACACATGCCCTTGGTTTTAAAACCAAACAGAAAAATTTGCGTTTTGTTAAAGTATTTTATCAAATGGAATGGACTAGTCGGCATATCTAATGCAGCATCTTAGTAGCTCTGTCACCTTCTGACTCCGGAGCCAGACTCTCCCCATTGTATAAATGATTCCCTGGGGACCTTCGGAAGCTGTATTAACACTTTCAGTCTTTTATTTGATCTCACTATTTTGGTACTCAATCTAAATAGAGGCCAATTATTTTGTTAAGCGGCTTTTATTTTGAAGATTCCTTGATGAATTTTAGTCTCTTAGCTTTGCAGTCCCTGAAAAATACATTACTTTATAAGGTAATGGCAACTCTACTATACCACATGGAGAGAATCATTGTTATTGCATGACGAATGAACAATCCTGAAACTGTAATATCTTAACTGAAAGGAGTTTGAGATTTGATGAGTCGATGAAGAGAATTAAATTCACTCATCTGCAAAATGTGAAGTTATAACTGAAATATACATCCAAGTGAGGGAGAATAGTTTTCGGGATATTAATATTAACTGGGGGGGTTGACTAGTAAAGTTTGCATTTGGAAGCGACCCAAAGTTGCTAAAAGTTAATAAATGTGATTTTCACTATAAGTTATTGACATAAGATACTTTATAATATATTCAGATTTTTAAAGTGAGAGAAGAATATATAGAAAGTAGATTTTTCTTTTCTGAAGCAGTGGAACAAAATTGGGAAGAGTTCTATTATAGTAAACACATATGAGGAATATCTGTAGCTAAGTACACTCCTTTAGCTTTAAGCTAAAATGGTCAAAATTTAAATTTATTTTTATTTTGCTTATACCCACTTTTTTAGTGTCATTTTGCTTTACTGAATGTGGCAATATAGGCTATTTTTATTTGGGAAGTCCTCAGCAGGCTGAATTTGCCAAAAGCAATAATGGTTCAGATTAAACAATGAAGTGGAATTGAACCAATTTCCAGGTTCAACTAAGGAACAGACATTCTGTGGATATTTTGTTCTTAGATTATAAATGTATTGAGATTTATTAATGGGGGAGTTAAGCTTATATCAGATTATGGGATGTAGACTCTTAGTGACATCCTAGTTGTACTTTTTTTTTTTTTTTTACCTCATACTAATACAGTTAGATATTTCCACTACATTGTAGTGATTATATTTTTATGATAGAAAAAAACAGTTCCAGGTCTTTACAAATAGTCTCTGTAGAGATGTCAGGCAATGTTATTGGAATCTCAGTTTGGCAGTATCCAAAATACGAAACTTAGAGTGCTCATGCTACTTTAAGTAAGCTTCCTCTGTGCAGGCCCCATGCCAGTTACAACTAATACCAAGGTTCCTGTGTACATAATAGTTTACAAAGAATTTAAAAGTTGAGACCATTGACTGAAAACAAAAACTTTAAAAAAAAATTTTTTTAACTTTAAAGATTTTAATTTCAGTTTGAAGTGCCTGGTTTATAAAATCTAATTCTTTGATTATTACCTTTCTCTTTTAAATTGACTAATTTTGCTAAGTAAGCTTAAAGCCCTGGGTTCAGTTGTGAGGATTTATTGACAAAATCGCTGCTTAATGGTTTGAGGGGCTAGTGTCATGACTTATTAAATTATCCTTGTTTTTCCAAATGCTGGTCTAACTATATCCAGATTTCATAATCCAGTTAAACAAGCTAAAAAATCATCCTGTAATTGAATGTTCAGGTTACCAAAGTACATCACCTTCTAAGGAAGGGTGAATCTTCCCTACTTTAAGAGGAGCCGGTCATCTCCCCTTAACACATGTTTCCATTGGCATTAGTGGAAGCTGTGTTCATTTAAAGGTGGGAAGCGTTTCGTGCAGTTCCTAGAAACATCTGTTTTCTAGAGAGAACCTTTTCTATGATTAGGTTATAAATATGTTTTCTCTAAAACTTTGTTTTATTTCAGTTGTCAATTTAGTTTTCAAGTTGATAGATGCTATGTAAAGTCTCTCATACTGAGAGTAGTCCATTAAATTACTGAAAGTTGCACTGCTTTTCATCTTTCAGGTGCCTGAAATGAATGCCACCAGGTATTTGGAAGGAGTAAGGTCATAAACTGTATTCATTTTCTTCCTTATACAGACGGATGGCTTCTAGTGCATATATTTCAAGATAATGAAAAAGAAAAAAAACAGTCCCTAATAGAGTAAAATTTGGGTTTAATCCAAGTCCCAATAATATATTTGATTTTTTTGTTGTTCCTGGTGCCTCCTCTTGCATCAGACAGAGATTGCCTGCCTCTTTGTAGGGCACCTTGTGGCACCTTATGTCCAGTTGGAAGGTAGTATATGGCTTCTTTGCGCCGCTACTATCTTTTCAAAAGCCATTTTATAAAAATCCTAGGTAGCCTATTTTAATATTTAAATATATATATTTGTGAGATACTTTTAGAACAGACTTTTTTTTTACTTTGAAATTCCTGAATTCTCATTTTTAAGAGTAAATTAAAATTTTCCAGGACTAGGACTTGTCTTTTTCCATAGCAGCATAATGAGAAAGTCAGATTGAAATTGAAATTGACCATACTTCAGTGACAGAAGAAATTGATATCTGGTTACAGGAGACAGATACGAAGGAAAAAATGGTTTTGATGTCACAGAAATGAATTTTTAAATAAAATTGTGGTTTTGTTTCTGTAATTTCATATTTGCTGCTACAGTAGCTCAGTATTTTACAGAGCTAACATATAAATCTGGCTCCATTTAAAAACTGGAGTACTTTCTAGTACGACCAGCCTGGGAGGAAACTGTGTACCACAGTTTTCCAGATGGGTGACTGACTGCTTTGTTTAGCCAATGCATGCTTAATATTTTCCTATAGGCCAACATCAAGGAAGTCTGGGGGAAACTTTTTTACCTTGCAGCATTATGATTCTTTTTGGGCACTGGCATTTTGTGAAACCCTTGGGGGAGGGTAATGCTGGGGGCAGAAATGTGAATTAAAGTGTGTGGATGGGTGTTTTTGTCTTCTACCCTCTCCTAGAACCAGTACAACTCTTAACTGTGCCAGTCCCCAGTTCACCAGCTTTGTATCCAGTTGTCATCTCATTTAAATATGGCTTTACTTGGTGACAGTGGCCATAGCTAAAGTTACTTGGCATGTTTGACTTTCAACAATAACGAAAATGGTTTTGGATTTTGTTTTATTTCCTAAAAATGTATACAATGTCAGAACTTCACATTTTATATACTAGTATCTGGCTATTAGTATTTTACAGGAACCATAGTTCTTGGTGACTTCATATATATATATATATATATTTTTGTGACTTTTTTGTAAACTAAGTGCCGTTTCAACGTTACAATCATTTTTAGAGTTATTGTAATCAATGTGAATATCATGTTTTTTCAAATCTGTTCTGAGCCTATAGTGTTTGCTTTGTGAACATATGTGTATTGTATATATTCTGTATAGTTACACTGTACTGAAATATTAGCTTGTTTGATATAAGGAAAGTATGTATTGAGTACCTTTTTTGCTAGCCTGGTTGTTTAATCTTTTTTAAAAAGGTTTAAACTTTTTAAAAAAAAAAATCTTTAAACTGGCCTTTATTACATGGTCACAAATAAAGTTGCAGTTAGAAGGGATGGGCAGGGAAAAACTAGTTTTGAGTGTCTTTGAATAGAAACATAAGACTAAGATTTTTTTCTCATTAAAATATCTTATTAATGCTTTATGGAGTAAAACTTCCTGCTGTTGTTATTTATTGTTGGCTGGAAGGAAGAAATTGGTGGTGCTGGTTGAGAAGTGGATGAGAAAGTCATCAGAATAACGCATCACTTAAGTAAGCATCCACTGAGTGTACACAGACCAGAGAGTCTTACATTAGGTGGCAAACGCCAGCTTCCTAGGCAAGGAAGAAAAGAGCTGAAAGTGCACAGATTCCATAAGCACTGTCCCTAAGATTTTTTTTTTTATTTATTTTTTTTTAAGATTGTATTTATTTGACAGAGCACAAGCTGGGGGAGCAGGAGGCTCCCCGTCGAGCGGGGAGCCTGATGCGGGGCTCAATCCCAGGACCCTGGGATCATTACCTAAGCCGAAGGCAGACGCTTAACCACTGAGCCACCCAGGCGCCCCTGTCCCTAAGATTGAAAGGGATAAAAAGGAAGCTAGTTAGAGAAACTCATCAGATCCTAGAGCTATTGAAGCAGGTTCTTGTGCAGGGCTACTTCCTAAGGGGTGGGTTGCGTCTTTAGAAGTTGCTTTGAATCTTTCTGAAGTTGTAGTTTATTGATGAGAGACTTGTTGGTAGCATGTCAGTAATATCTTACAACCAGAAAGTAGAAAACCAGTACTTGGCTGGGGGCGGGGGGTGGGCGGCTCATTGCTTAGGTAATGAGCCTACGAGAGCCTAAAGGAAGGGCTTTCTAACTTTAGATTCATCTCGATGTAGATTTTAATGATAATTGGTCTATATAGAATGAGTAACAGGCAAAGAAAATTATTTCGTTGATCCCAAGCTACTAGATCACTTTAGAATTAAGTTCAGAGAGGAAGAGGGTAAATTTTAAGCATTGTCTTTTCCTTTGGTGAGTGGCACATTTTAAGAAGTATTGTCTTTTCATTCCCCCCCTATGTTTTTTTTTTAAGAGGAGAAAGGCCCGGGGAAGATGCAGAGGGAAAGCGAGAATTTTAAGCAGACTCCACACCCAGCGTGGAGCCCTGTGCAGGGCTCCATCTCACAACCCTGAGATCATGACCTGAGCTGAAATCCAGACTCGGGCGTTTCAACCAACTGAGCCACCCAGGCACCCCTGTGTTGGGTTCTCAGTAGTCTCTGCCACTGGTGATACATATTAATGTAGAATGTAGAAATTAAAATAATTACAGTTGACCCTTGAACAATGTGGAAGGTTAGAGGTGCCGACCCCCACACAGTTGAAAATCCTTGTGTAACTTTTGAATCCCCAAAAACTTAACTACTAATAATCTGTTGACTGGAAGTCTTACTGATAACATAGTCAATTAACACATTTTTTAATGTTATATGAATTATGTACCTTATTCTAATAGTAAAGTAAGCTAGAGAAAAAATGTTCCTGAGATTCATAAGAAAGTACATTTACAGTACTGTACTGTAGCCAAAAAAAAAAAGTATAAGTGGACTAATGCAGTTCAACCCCATATTGTTTAAGGTTTACCTATATCCTACAGTTTGATTTGCATATGAATTACATATCAGAACAATTCCTTTCAGAGAATGATATTAAATGTAATAACCATAGATGTATATCTCCTTACCTGGTAGAGTTGAAATTAATAGTTTGGGCATTCTCTTTTGAACAGGAATGTTTGGTCTAAGTACTAAAACTAAGTTAACAAACGAGTTTAAGTGTGAGAAACTTCTCGTAAACATCAAATCCCAAAGTTTAGTGTCATGTATTTTTTTATATGGGTAAACTTTTATACAAATGGAAAAACTGACTAGGATAGGCTTATTCCATCTAGAAAGAAATTCCTCACCAACAGACTGATTTGAACTCAGGTTTGAACACCCTTGGGGACAAAGGGAAAGCTGGTTGTTTTCTTAACCTCTGATTGGTAAATGACACTGCAGAGGCTCTGGGCAGAGTTGGCATTAGAATTCTTTTGCAGGGCTTGCACACATAATCTCACACCCTTCTTTCTTTTTTTTTTTTTTTCTTTTTTTATTCTTATTTTTATTCTATGTTAATCCCCATACATTACATCATTAGTTTTAGATGTAGTATTCCATGATTCATTGTGCATAACACCCAGTGCTCCATGCAGAATGTGCCCTCCTCAATACCCACCACCAGGCTAACCCATCCTCCCACCCCCCTCCCCTCTAGAACCCTCAGTTTGTTTTTCAGAGTCCATCGTCTCTCATGGTTCGTCTACCCCTCCAATTTCCCCCCCTTCATTCTTCCCCTCCTGCTACCTTCTTCTTCTTCTTCTTTTTTTCTTAACATATATTGCATTATTTGTTTCAGAGGTACAGATCTGAGATTCAACAGTCTTGCACAATTCACAGCGCTTACCAGAGCACATACCCTCCCCAGTGTCTATCACCCAGTCACCCCATCCCTCCCACCCCACCCCCCACTCCAGCAACCCTCAGTTTGTTTCCTGCGATTAAGAATTCCTCATATCAGTGAGATCATATGATACATGTCTTTCTCTGTTTGACTTATTTCGCTCAACATAATACCCTCCAGTTCCATCCACGTCGTTGCAAATGGCAAGATCTCATTCCTTTTGATGGCTGCAGAATATTCCATTGTATATATATACCACCTCTTCTTTATCCATTCATCTGCCGATGGACATCTTGGCTCTTTCCACAGTTTGGCTATTGTGGACATTGCTGCTATAAACATCAGGGTGCACATAACCCTTCGGATCCCTACATTTGTATCTTTGGGGTAAATACCCAGTAGTGCAATTGCTGGATTGTATGGTAGCTCTATTTTCAACTTTTTGAGGAACCTCCATACTGTTTTCCAGAGTGGTTGCACCAGCTTGCATTCCCACCAACAGTGTAGGAGGGTTCCCCTTTCTCCGCATTCCCGCCAACATCTGTCGTTTCCTGACTTGTTCATTTTAGCCATTCTGACTGATCTCACACCCTTCTTTCTATCCCTGCCTAATTTTTCCCACAGCTGACTGCCTTCAGCTGAAGATCATTTAGTGAATGAGTGCGTCTCTGACCAGAGATCCTGAATAGTTAGGCTTAGCAGTACATTCGAACACACTCTCCAGTAAAAGGCTAGCCTCAGATGAATTGTCTCTGATGATTCTTGCTTTCTAGAGACGCTCTGTTGGAAAAGTTGCTTTAAAACATTAAAAAAAAAAAATCAAATTAAATTCCTGTAGACCATTTTTTTCCTTTTTCAAGTTTTTATTTAAATTAGCTAATATACAGTGTAATATTAGTTTCAGTTATAGGATTTAGTGGTTCATCATTTACATACAACGCGCAGTGCTCATCACAGGTGCCGTCCTTAACACCCCTCACCCCCCCACCCCGCCACCTCCCTGCCAGCAGCCCTCAGTGTGTTCTCTATAGGTTTGCCTCTCCTTCCCCACCATGTTCATCTGTTTCATTTCTTAAATTCCGTGTATGAATGAAATCATGGTATTTGTCTTTCTCTGACTTATTTCGCTTAGCATAATACTCTAGCTGCATCCACATCCTTGGCATATAGACCATTTTAAAATAGGGACTAAAACAGGTATACTCTCTTTGGCCATCCAAGCATCAATAGTTCATGGTAGCACTTGTGTGCATGATAACTTTTGTCCAGGAACAGAATTTTTTATTGAATGCAAATGAGTCTACCTCACAAGATAAGTAAAAATTCCTTTTCGGTATGTTTTACGGCTTATAAAATGCTAGCACTTTGGGAGCCTGACTGGTTCAGTCTATAGAGCATGTGACTCTTCAGGGTTGTGAGTTTGAGTCCCACGTTAGGTATAGAATTTACTAAAAAATAAAATGCTAGCACCTTTAGTGGTGTTCAAAAACCCATTGAGACAAGCAGGGAAAGTAATAATCTATGGTCCACATAGGTTCCTGCCTACCCATTATAGAAAAGCATTAGATGCCCTCAGAAATCTCCAGGGCTGGAGCCTCAGAGGCCTTGAATTGTTAGAGCCTGTATGTGTGTGGGCTTCCCAGATACGATGATTGGAAGAGAAACCAGAACTGTTCTCCTGCCAGGTCTAGCATTGTGATTTTTTTTTTTTTTTAAGATTTTAATTATTATTTGACAGCACAAGTAGGCAGAGCGGCAGGGAGAGGGAGAAGCAGGCTGCCAGGACCCTGGGATCATGACCTGAGCTGAAGGCAGACACTTAACGACTGAGCCACCCAGGCGCCCCTGAATATTCACTTCAATCCTGAGAAGAACTGCCATCAGTCGTCAAAATTTCCCCAAATTGTTCTCTAAAACACTGGCCCTGTCATTTTTCTCCCTTTGTCTGGTTTACTCATCAAGTCCATCCCTACATATCAATTCTTAAAGAAGCTTTCCCAGAGCTTCCCACACTAGATCGGGACTTCCTGAAGTCTGACTTTAGGAGATTATGGCTTATGAAGTAAAGAAAACTAAAATAAAAATAATTGATTGCCATGAGAGAAACACCCAATAGTGTGCTTTGCAAATTTGAAGGAGGAAAAGACCTGGCTGGAGGGATCAGGGAAGGCAACATGGAGGAGGCAACAGTTGAGCTGGATCTTCCTTGAAAAGAGGTCTAGGACTGGTACAGGCAGAAATGAGAAGAAAAGGGGGCCACTCCAGGAAACAACATTTGAGCCTAGGAGGTAAAATGTCCAGGGAATGAAAGTAGCTTAATTTGCCGAGCATTAAAGATCCCTGAGTGGGAAGAGTGGAAGAAAATGTTACAGACTGGGCCCAGATCAGAGAAGGCCTTAAGAAGTTGAACCAAATTTGGTAGGAAATAGAGAACCATCTCACATTTTCAGGCAGAGAAACAATTAAGGCTTGCTCTAAAAAGATTAAGGACAATCAAAGATTAGAGGGAAGCATACAGACTTAACTGAGATCACTTAGGAATTACTTCAGGATTTTAGAGAAGAGCCCAAAGGAAGGTAACTGGAGTGTGGCTAGAGGGAGGGGGGTGCGTAGGGGTTGGGGAACGGATTTGGTGAGAAGTGGGCCTGTGATTTTAAGACCAGGCCTCATTTGAACAGTGGACGGTGTCTGCTCTATTCCAAGGCCTATTGTACTTGACCTCATCAAATTCTTAGGTGGCCTCCCTTTGTTTTTGAGAGGGGACCCCTGTGTCCTAGGGCAAATAGGACGAGAGTTAGGAAAAGTTCTCAGCAAGGTTCCAGAGTTGAGCTCAGATCAAGGCTGAGGAGAGACGTTTCTCCTCTAGGAACAGTGGTGCAAATAAAGGTATTCAGCTGGGTGGCCCATTGGAGTAGCACTCTGCTTTTGCTGAGCCAGGTTGGTGGGGTTGAAAGTTCAGAGCCCTTTCTCATATCCTAATTCCCTCTGCTGCTTATCATTCCTCCTCCTACTTCCCTTCAATAAATATAAAATGCTCCACCAGACATTGTTCTCGGCACTGCAGGTTGCAGCCTCGAACAGAACAACAGCAGTCTTGCTCCTGTAGAGTTTCTATTCTTGGTGGGGAAAGGATTGGGGAGGGGGGTCTGCCCAACAATAAACCAGGTAAATAGAGTGTGTCGGGGGGCACGTGAGCGATTGCAGGTAGGATGGCCAGAGTGAGAACGGCACGGAAGTAAAGGTCTAAGGAGGGGAGGGAAGAGCAAGGGCTGAGCCAGGTGTGTCCCTGCTTGGCATGTTGACAGCAGGCAGGCCGGGGTCCCCACCCACATGGAGTTTGGTTTGAGGCCTCTGTGGGAAGAAGCCAAGGCAGAAGAGGCAATGCTACAGAGACTGAAAAGTGGAACAGAAACCGCATGAAGGAGGTTTGTTTCCAGGCATAAAATCCGTCTTCCTGAGCAAACTCAGAGCAAGCCAAGAAGCAGGTTGCTCTGAGTTAGGAACTGAGCTTAAAGCTACACACCGGCAGCAGTTGTAGGTTCTCATTTTTTTTTGTATAGCTGAGCTCCTTCTCTATATCCAAATTTGAGGATGCTTTGGGAGTTTAAGGTGCCATTTAAAAGCCCCCTGTGTCACATAGGTGGACGCGTCCTTTCCTGTAGGAGGACCGACTACACACCCCCTGTGCGTGCAGATGTACTCCACAAGTACGTGCTCTGCCTTCATCCTGTAAACATCAAGTGGCTTTTCTTAGACTCTCTTCCTCAAGAACTATCTGACAGGTGAAAAGCTAGACATCACTGCCCTGGAAGATCTTATTAGGCGCCTTTTAAAGTGCCGCAGCAGGGAAGTGTTAGGAAAAGGATGAGGTTGAAACAGGGAAATGTGCATATGCATAGAAGATCTAAGCTCTGATTGCCCACTAGTGCCCGGTATGAGCCAGGTACATTTGTGCATCCTTTCTAGCAGACTGTGGTCCCACAGCATCCCAGGCTTCCCATGGACATAGCAGGGATTCCCCTGTGGTCCCAGAAGAAAGAGACCAGCCCAGGCTAGCTCCAACTTTGCCTTGCACGTTGTAAGTGCCCCCAAACATACACACACACTGGAAAGGAAGGGTAACAGGAAAGGGGGGGGGCCTCTGTTCAGGCTGAGGGTACCTCTGTAGCTCCGCTCCTCCCTATGTCATTGGAGCGCTTCTGTAACCATCAGTCCTGCCCACTCCAATGCCCCCTCCCCAGGACAGCTACCAGACCCTCCCTCAAGGGGCCACAGGGCCCTGAGCCTCCCCACTGGAGCACTTGGGACAGAAAGCCCTTTCATGTTCAGTAAAAATGAGCGTGACATTACCCTTCTCACACAGCCCCCTTACTGTCAGCAACAACATCATCCCAGAGCCAAACAAAATCCAACCCCTTCTTGCCTCTGTTTGCAGGCACCATGTGTAGGTGTTTCCCCAGCTGGCTGATTCCCTTCCCACCTGGACTCTCTCACTCATAGTCACTGGTTTATCCCAGCTCTTAATATGCGTCAGTGGATTTTCCAGCTCCTCTCCCACCATAAAGTGTAGGTTGGGAGGGGGCGTGGAGAGGATGAGCGGAGCCAGGAGCAAAGGAAAACCCAGCAGCTCAGTTCTGCCCAGCAACCCCAGCCTCCAGTGGGAACCAGATGCCCCAGCCAACAACTCAACACTCAGCACTGGAGTTCCTAAACCTTGGAACGCTGGCTGGCCGTCTCCCTGGTTCTCTCCACACACCATTGCAACAGGCCATCTTTAAGTATGTTAAATAAGTTGTATAACCTGTCCTCGATGTAGACATGACAGTTTGATCCTTGCTTCCCAGAAGTTATCTATAATGCAGTTCCATGAATAAGAACAACATAGAAGAGGATCACTGATCCCAAGAAGAATGAAAAATATCTGGGGAGGCCAAGGCTGAATCCAATTCAGACTCAGTCCCAAATAATGTTAATCTAGGGTGACAGGAACATGGAACAAATATGCTTACCTTTCCAGAGCCAGAAACTCATCTGTGAGTAGCTGGGCATTGATAAAGTTTTTACGGAACATTCAGTTCTGCTCCTACCTTCCTAAGGTTCTTTTCTTCCCTCCCGTGATAAGACACAGACAGGACAGTGCTGTATGCAGAGTCGGAAAATTCTGAGTACAGCATGTGAGCAAGTCACTTAACTTCCCTAAGCCCTGCCTTCCTCCCGAGGTATTCAGAATCATCACACTTATGCCCAGTACCTAGAACAGGCCTGGCCCAGAGTAAGAAGTCAGTAAGTATCCTTTGAATAAATAAATGAGGTATGAATGTACATACCATGGAAATGGGTCCATAAAAATGGCATTCTGAGGACGCCTGGGTGGCTCAGTCGGTTAAACGTCTGCCTTCGTCTCAGGTCATGATCCCAAGGTCCTGGGATCAAGCCCCACCTCAGCGGGGAATCTGCTTCTCCCTCTGCCCCTTCCCCTGCTTGTGCTCTCTCTCTCTGTCAAATGAGTAAATAAAATCTTTTTTTAAAATGGCATTCTGTCAGGTTACAGTTAATTAAAAAAAAGTATAATATCAACCTCAACATACTTCCTACCTCTGTCATTTTCACTTTCATTAATGAAGAAACACCTAATCATGAACCATTCATCAGCTTCCGTGGTACTTGATGTGAACATGACTGAAAAGCTAGAAAGTAGTGAGGGAAACCTGAAGGGGTTAAAATTATTTAACCTTGGAAGAAAAACTTGAGATGTGAAATGTTTCCAGGTACATTAGATGGGATGAAATCCGTGCTCTGCAATGGTGATCTGGGGAGCTTCTTGGGGCCCCAAGAAGAGAGAAAAGAGGGGCGCCTGGGTGGCTCAGTTGGTTAAGCGACTGCCTTCGGCTCAGGTCATGATCCTGGAGTCCCAGGATCGAGTCCTGCATCGGGCTCCCTGCTCAGCGGGGAGTCTGCTTCTCCCTCTGACCCTCTTCCCTCTCATGCTCTCTCTATCTCATTCTCTCTCTCAAATAAATAAATAAAATCTTAAAAAAAAAGAGAGAGAGAGAAAAGAAAATGCTCAGCTCCCCCCAGCACTGACCGTGATCCCAAATTCCTTTGGCCTCCCATAAACCTGCTCCAGGCCAGGAGTCTGCCAAGGACTCCTGCGTGATTCCAACCCTTCACAGAGTCCAAGGTCATACAGATGAGACTCGCTCCACCTACAGAGATAGGCCATCCAGCTCAGGAGCTCCGGAAATATTTGTGGGACTTAAAAGTGCCTGCCAGTGTCCGTAAAGTACAGTGAGTTCTCCCGCGGTGTGCTGGGGGGGGGGGGGGGGGACAGCTGACAATCTGCCCTTGCCCCGGGTATTCACACCTGAGGGTGAGGGGTCAGCAGCGAGGCCACTGGAAAGCACCTTCACGGTGGTGTCCAAACCCGGTGTTTCCATGCATGGGGACGCAGGAGTTCTACATCTATGCTTCGCCGAGACTCGTCATAAATTGGATGGGAGGGACACGGTGGAGAGAGGTGAACTGCCCAAAACTTCCTTCGGGACCTCTGCTCCTGCTTCTTCAGCGACTGGTCTTAGGAAATGTGATGTGTGGGCGCCCCCTACTGCTCTTGCCAAAGTAAGCCCCAGCGCCTAGGTTCAAAATAATCTCTTTGCCCTTAACCTTAAACTGAACAAAATATTTTTAAACCAGATTAAAAAGCTTTTGTTTAAAATAAATACTCAGGGCAACGGTCCAAACTATTAACTCCTTTTTTATTTCTCAAAAGCCTTTGAACTAGAACAAAACGGAATTGTCTTTACAGCTCTGGTTGCTGTATTCCCTCAGGTCCCAGTGAAAATCTCTGTCATTGGTGATCCAGGAATATTTTCACCCGCCCCGGGACCACAGGCTCCATTTGTGGGTCTTTGAGATGGAAAAATATGAGCAAGGGAGATTTCCCTGGCTCACCAAGTACACGTTCCACAGTCCAACAGAATTTCTATCCATCCTCCTTTCCACTCACTGCTCCAAGCTGAGGTGCCCCCATCACTCTGGGCTTCTGCTGCCCTTCACTTAAGCCTCCCCAAAAGGCAACCAGCATTCAGCAGAAATGCATGGCCTAGGGGGGCAAGATGAGGGGCAGAGGAGGATTTTTCTGAACCACAGGTCAGAACAAGGAGTTCTGCTTCCCAGGCCTCAAGGAAATGTTTTCTCCCTCCAGTCCACACTGGCCCCAGGCAGGGGAATAAGAAAAAGCAGATGGTCTGGCCCCTGAGAAAGGGAAATGCCCAGGGGCTGAAGGGAAATGGGAATGGGAAAGATTTTTAAATGCTGAAGGAGCCATTTCAGAGTCCAGCTAGTGAAAGTTCCTTTTAGCCTTTTCCACATGGTACCTAAGCCAGTGAGTTTATTACCTGGCAAGGGAGGGCCTGCCTGGACCCAGCATCTCAAAGCTTCAAGCGGAGAGTACCTTGGTTCTAGAAGGCAGTGCAGGATTAATTGCACAGGCTTAGGAGGCCAGCAACTGGGTTTGCAACCTTCCTCTCCGATCACTGAGGAACCTTGAGCAAAATACAGTGCGCCTCCAGGCCTCAGTTTCCGCTCATGTAAACGGTAATGAGAAAATACACTTCACAGGACCTTGAGGAGGGTGCAGTGGGGTGATCTATATGGGCACTCAGCACATACTGCTGGTTGTTACTGACACTTCTTACATATTGTTGGAGCAGATGATCTGCCAGAGCCTATCCAGCGCCGACATCCAGCGACGGGAGAGACAGACATCAAGATAACTTGTAACACCATTTGGCAGGACAGGTGTACGAAGACAGGTGGAGGGACAGCAAGTTCCTAGGCACCGGAAGCCTGTCTCTGCCCTGCTGCGGATTGGCCTAGATGAACTGGTTTTTGGTTTTGTTTTTTTTTAATTTATTTATTGACTTTGAGAGAGAGAGTGCAAGCACGAGAGCAAGTGGGGGAAGGGGCAGAGGGAGCAAGAGAATCTTAAGCAGGTTCCATGCCCAGCATGGAGCCCATCATGACCTGGGCCGAAATCAAGAGTCAGACGCCTAACCTTGGTGCCCCTGGTTTAGATGTCCTTTAAGGTTCTTTCCAACTGTGAGCCTGAATGGTGGTATTCTCCCGGTTCTGAAAGGGGGCCCCTCAGGCCCTTGTTTTCCCAGGAAACGGTTCCCACTGAGCAATTGAAGGTCCTGGCACAAACTGGAAAGGCCGCCCCCGGCATAGACACGTTTCCCCTGCCCCGGCAGGTAACCAGCCCCTGTGACCTCACACCTGCAAGGAATGGGAACTCCCTGCAGGCCCTGGACGGCTTCAGGACGTGCTACCCAAGTGTCTGCCTAGGCCAGGCCGGAGGAGCCTGAGGTAGAGCCCCCTCCTCCATCAACTGCCCTTTCCCCAGTTGGCAGAGTGGTCCCCTGCGAAAGCTTGTTGAATTAATGAATGACTTCCTTCTTCACCCTTTCCTCTGGCTGGCTTACGTAAATAAGCTTGTTACCCCTTTTTGCAAGTCAGAGGTTTCGAAGATGCCAAGTTTTTCTCGTCTGCTTCTGTACATTTCTGCAGTCCTCATAGGCATTTGGACGGTATTTATATTATGAAATTCAAAGAGGTATCCCATACCATTTATTCTGGGAACTATTCTGAACATACTTCTGTGTGGAGAGAGAGCTTCTCTCCCCTTCTCCTGGCCCTCGTCCTCCCCTGCCCCCAGCCTCCCTTTCCCAGTAACCCCACCACCACCACCACCACACACACAGCCACTGTGTTCCCACAGCTCTCTGGAAAAGGAGCAGAGGCTAAGAATTTCCTTTTTGAGTTAAGCAAGTCCATATGAAGTTCCAGAGGAGGGGTCTGGCACAGAGATGGAGTTATTCTTGATCACAAGGGTGTGGGCAGGGAAACAGTGATGACCTCCAAGGTGAAGGACTTGTGCAGTGGAAGGGAGGCCCGGAGAGCCAAGGGGCAGGGAAAGTTAGGTTTACATCCCAGGAAAATACACACATGCCTCCTCCCGGTGGAAGAGCCTGCAACAATGGAACAGACAGACCATGGAATGGATCCTGCCGACGCCTGGAAACAGCTCTGGATGGGGACTTTTTAGGAAACCATCAGAGGTGAGGGGATAGAATAAATACACGGTCTCTAAGCTGCAGACACAAGATGATGGAACTTGGGAGTATACACCCCTCTCGAGAAGAAAAGGAGGGAAACAGAAAAAGGAGAGCGAAACCAGTTGAAATCCTAAGAGTGAGAGGATTTCTTCATCAAAATATGTCATCACGGGGGCCCTATCTGAGCACCAAAGCAGTTCGTGTGATGGACAGGTGTTCATCTGAGAGTCAAAGCTGCTCTTTCTTCAGGGGTTTTCTTTGAGGGGCAGGGAACAGATAATAAATCTAGACCGAGGCCTCCCCTGTACGTTCAGCCAGTGCCTGCGGCCAGCTCACTCCCGCTTTCCTGATATCCCGCAGCAGCTCCCTCTCATCTCCTGTCTCTGCCACCAGCTGAGAAGGGCTCATCCCCGAGGGGAGCCTGTCCCCCACCCCCCACAGGCCCAGAGCAATGGCCACTTGCTCAAAACCTCTCCGACATCCTGTTGTCAATGCCAGTGCTGGTCATCTTGTGGAAGGACAGTTTGAACCATCTTCTAGGTCATGCCAAGAGGTAAAAGCAGGTGACAAATACTCCCATTCCTGCTTTGGGGTTTGGTCTCGTCATTCTCGGTGGTACTTGGTGGTTTTGCCAGCTTTCTTCCTGATGGTCACCCTGAGGAATGACCCAGTGACAAGAGGCACCTGTTCTGAGACAGTGGTTACCCCCCACCTCCTTCCTTCCCTCAACCAACCACTCTTTTTTTTTGTCGTTTCTTTTATTTTTTTTTTTAAGATTTTATTCATTTATTTGACAGCAAGAGAGAGAGAGAGCACAAGTAGGCACAGAGGCAGGCAGAGGGAGAGGGAGAAGCAGACTCCCCACTGAGCAGGGAGCCCGATGCGGGGCTCGATCCCAGGACCCTGAGATCATGACCTGAGCTGAAGGCAGACGCTTAACCAACTGAGCCACCCAGGCGCCCTTCTCAACCAACCACTCTTACTGGGCAAACTGAGATGGCCTGGCAGCTAGGTGGAGCCCAGGGACCCCATCAGTGGCAACATTCTACCCAGGCTGGCAAAGCCCCAGCCCAGAAAATAGGCCGTGTGGCACAAAGGACTCGTGACCCGGTTCATCAGAATTCCCAAAAGCAATGGGGACTCATGCAGCCTACCTTCATTCTCTGTGAATTGTGTTACAATTTCCTTTCTTTAGGAAATGATGATGTCTGAACAATACATAGTTCATGGTGGGCCAGTGCCTAAGAGTATGAGCCAGATCACCAGCACCCAAGTCTTAGATCCAATAGGTCCTAAATGTGGGATCTTGGGCAATGATTTAAACTCTTAGTGACATGGGTTTCTGTCTGTACAATGGGAATGACCATAGTGAGGTTTAAAATAAATAAGAAAAGTAAAGCATGTAGAACACTTCGAAGGCGCTCATCATTAAGTGGGAGATCTGTTGGGCCCATGTACTCTTATGACTTCACAGTTCCAAGAAATTCAAATGTCTGAGAACCACTGACTTAAAGATCCAATTTCCCTGACGTGTGGGTGCAGGTGTGCAAAACACCCACATACACGACACATGCACCCACACATACACCCATGACTCCAAACCTAGAAAAGTGAAAAGCATCATTTCATCTCCAAAAGGGAGAGCCCCCCTAAATTCGAGACTGTAGGCACCCCAGAGTCCCTGGGGAGGGAGAGGGAGTCCTGGTGTAACAACCAGGTCATATTCCTGTGACATATTCTATTTGGGACCTTGGTCCCTAAAACGCACATCCTGCTCCTCCCCGCAAATGTGTGTGTGTGTGTGTGTGTGTGTGTAAGAACATACCTGCCTGTATGTCACAGCTATCTGCCAACTGCATGTCATAGGACGGTGTTTCACACTTGCTTGCTACTCTCAGTGAGAGCATGTACCTCCTACCCACAGAGGTGACCTCTCTTCTCAGCTCAAAAACTGTCTTCGACTCTGTCCTGGGAATGTCTGTCCTCCAGGTCCCAGTGTCTGAGGGCCAGCGGTCCTGACTGCAGATTAGGGGCGAGGGTACTAAAGGGGCCCCAGGCCCTAAAAAGCGACTAGAAGGCAGCAGAAGGCAGCCTTCTGAGAACAGGTGGACCCGGAGGCCTTCCCCATCCCACCTCACCTAACCGCAGCCCACCCCCAGGAAGCAGAGGGCAGGCCCCTCCCCTGTGACTGCAACAAGCCCAGCAGGGTCCGCGGCCCAGAAGGGAAATCCCGCGCTGCCCCCTAGTGGCTGGACAACTTCCCTCCCCACTGTATGGGTTCTGGGCTCTGGGTCTCAGAAGACTTCCGAACTGGGCTCATTGTCTATAAAGTCCATCCTAACTCATCCAAACTCACTGTTATTTCTGCAGAATCTATGTCTGGATCAGACCCCCTGTCCATGCAATTGGATTAAACACTCACTAAACTTTAGTTTAAATGTTTTTGGTTGGTGGCTAAAACAATTGAGGTTCAGGGTAGTTGGGGAGAACCAGAGAGATGGATCTTTGGAGACTAAGGAGCCTCAAAGTGATGGGCTTGACTTCCCATTACTTAAGGATTCTTAGGCTATTCTCATCTCCAGTCAGGAGTAAATGGATTTGGCTCCACGGTCTTTTTAAAAGAACTGACACTTCCTTGAGCTTCCGGGCATCAAATGTTTGAGGCTTCTAGGACAGGGCCAAAGTGCACGCCACTGCCCTGGGCGCCCGTGAGGCTGATGCTGTTAGCCTGTGGACACACTGCTAAAATGGTGGTAGGTCAGAATCACCTGGAACAACTTGCTAATGTGCAGACTACAGGGCCCCGCCCCAAGGTTTCTTTCTTTTTTTTTTTTTAAGATTTTATTTATTTATTTGAGAGAGAGAATGAGATAGAGAGAGCATGAGAGGGGGGAGGGTCAGAGGGAGAAGCAGGCTTCCTGCCGAGCAGGGAGCCCGATGCAGGAACTCCATCCCGGGACTCCAGGATCATGACCTGAGCCGAAGGCAGTCGCTTAACCAACTGAGCCACCCAGGCGCCCCCGCCCCAAGGTTTCTGATGCAGGTGTGGGTGAAGCATGAGCCTTCCCAGCTGGTGCTGCTGCTCTGGGGAGGGAGTTCTCAAGACCATGTTGGGCCGTGGTGGGAGAAGAGGATGCTACAGGCAGGCACGGACTGGCCTCCCAAACCCCACTGTGTGGGCAACCCCTTCTACCCCTGAGCCAGGCTGGCGGCCTGAGGGGTGTGCGTACTCGGGAAACAGAGCACAGGCAAAGCCTCTCCCTGAATGCCGGCCATTCACAACATGGCACCACCTGCAGAGGAGTCTTTGACAACCTCTTCTTTCTTCTACTTGTCACGCCTTGGTAAAGAATGGTTGCTCTTTCCCTTCCCCGGCAGGAAAATCTAACACGCACGCCTGCACAGCTGTGAAGACAAAACTTCTCCTCCCTCCAGAAAGTAAAACATTCCGGCTAAAATCAAAGAAGCAGCTGACCTCCTCCTAGAGCTCTGTCCAGATCGCTCCAATCAAACTGCGTTTTCCTCCCTTCCGTTCCCAAAACTCCTGGAGGGCAAAGGCTGTTGATTTAACAAGTATGTATTAGCATCTTCTAGGAGCCAGGCCTGAGCCAGGGATACGGTGATAAGCAAAGACCACGCCATCTTTGTTCATGACCTGGCCATCTGATTTCTCTTCCTAAGCCCCTTCTTTCCCCTAGCCCCAGCCCATACAGTGCCTTGGCATACAGAAGGTTCTCAAATGTCCCTTCAAGAACTCCCTAAGCCCTCCCTAGATCGTTGATGCCGTCATTCTGTGTCACTCCAAGCAAGGAGAGAGAATATTTTAAATTAATAAGTAAAAATCAAAGGTACACTGGAGACATGAGAACACTTAAGCAAAGCACCATCCCTCCTGCAAGGCTCAGGGACCATCTGCTCAGCCCACACTGGACAGCCTCGACATCGTGCCCGCCCTCATGTCTGTGTGCACAAGCACACACACGCGTACACAGAACTCACTTGATCACCTCGCTGCCCAAGGGAAAGCCCCACCTCCTCCTTTCTTCCTGGGACACACAGCTCCTCCCTCTCCTAGGGTGCCCAGGCTAGGCAGCCACGGCACACCCTTCCCACCTCATGCCTCACCGCCAGCCCCCCTCTGCCCTGCACACCCCTCCTTTCAGGGCACCAGGCCTTGGTCTCAGAAGCAAAACATAGCATCCCTTGCTGGCCTGGAGGCCACAGGGCACTGTGGCCTCTGCTCTTAGCCTGACTCCAGGGTCTGTGCTGATGGGAATTTAAACCCAGTTTACTGCTTGCAACTGGGGCTCGGAGGAAGGAGAGCCCATCAGGTCCAGTGAGAAAAAAAAATGTACCTAAAAACAGTTTACTCATACACACAAATACATACACTGAAGCCCACCCTAGGAGCTGGTAAAAATTCAGATTTTAGACCCATGTGTTTTCCAAGGTCCTCTGGCCTGGGTCTCCTGAACAGTGTGACCCTAGGAGCCTACAGTGCCCCCACCAGCCCCATCCTGGGGGTCCAAAAGCAACATCACAGCCGCTCCTGTATCAGAGAGGCAGAGCCCAAAGATTGTCCAGACGAGCCTCAGCCCAGTTTGGGACTGGAGGGGAGAGGCTGTGTCTTCAAGCCTGTGCCCCTTGGCCCTGCCAGTGTCCTCCCTCCCCACCTCCCATCCTCTGCTTCGGAGGTGAGGGAAGAGGGAAGTTTTCCAGGCCGAGGCACCCTCTCCAGAGTCCTGGGGATTCAGTTCACAGTCTGGGGTTCTGGGGAGCTCAAGTCAGGGGTGCGGTTAGCGATCCTGTCCTTGGCCCGCAGGTGTGCACGTTGGGGTGGCCCAACGATGGCCCCTGCATCTACACCCCAGTCTGCTCTTTAATCCAGTCCCGAAATTCAGAGATTCTCGTGTACACGCCGGGCTTGTCCCTCTGAGCACAGCCGTCACCCCAGCTCACCACGCCGGCCTGGAAAATCCGCCCGTCGGCCTCCACGCTGGACAGGGGGCCCCCGGAGTCGCCCTGCGGGGAGACCAGCGCCTCGTCGTTTGAGTGCCCGCCCGCGCCCGCGCCCGCGCCCTGGCCCCGCCCCCTACCTCGGGCCCCGCCCCCTACCTCGGGCCCCGCCCCGCGCGCACCTGGCAGGCGTCCACGCCGCCGCTGAGGTAGCCCACGCACATCATGCGCGGGGTGATCTGCTGCGGGAGCAGGCTCTCACAGGTCGTCTGGTTGATGACGCGAATCTCGCCCTTTTGCAGGACCAGCGCGCCCGAGCCTGGGGGGCGGGGGGCAGGAGTGCGGGACGAGGCTGAGCCGGGCCGTGGCGCCCCGACCGGCCTGTGCATCGGCCAGGGCCCCCTTCCAGGCTCTCCCACGGCAGTGACCTCACTAGCAAATCTCCGGACACAACCCCACTGCCCGTGGCTGACAAATGCTCAAGGAACTGGGCGACCGGTGACAGATCGGACGTTCGCGTGGGAACGGGGTGTGGGAAACGAGAAACAGGAGAGCGACGGAAAGCACCACGCAGCGGCTCCGGGGTTGTGTTAAGTCGGGTTCTTTCCCTATTTCCTCTGTCTATTCTACAGATTTGCCACAATGTGCTGTCGCACTGTGATAACTGATTTTTCCCCTTTGCCATTGACCAACGAACGTGCCTTCAGATGGAGGCAGAAGGGCCGAGGAGGCCGGGCTCCCGCCCAGGACCTGACACGGGCCCAGCTTGCCAGGCCCCCTGCGTCACACAGCGCTCCCACCAGTGTCCTTACGTTCACGGAGCACCATCTGGGAAGGTGCCTTACCCTCACTTCACAGGTGAAGAAACAGGCTCAGAGTTTAAGCAACCGCCAAGGTCACTCAGATAAATTCAGCGGCATGGCCAGGCCTTCCACCCAGAGCCCAGCCTGCACTTCACTCCTGAACAACCCGGCCCCGCCAGGCAGAGAGAAGTGGGGGCGGCCCAGCGGCCGCCAGCCCCGCCCCCCACTCCCCCCACCAGCCAACCCCTGCGCCCGCTCACCTCCTTCCTGGGTGTGGCCCCAGCCCGTGACCCAGATGGCCTTGCCGGCGGGGAAGCTGTGCGACGATTCGGGCAGGCAGATGGGCCTCACGGAGCTGCTGTAGTCGGCCGGCTTGTCCAGCTCCAACAGGGCAATGTCATAGTCGAAGGTGAAGTCGTTGAAGAACGGGTGGGCGATGATGCGCTTGAGGCCGAGCTCCTGCACCCCGGTGGCACTGCGCTTGCTCTGGTCGTGCAGGCCCAGGAAGGCGGTCCACAGCGTGTGGTCAGAGTAGCTGCGAGAGGGGCCGGACAGCTGCCTGAGCACGGACCTGCCACTGCCCGGACCGTGGACGGGGCTGTGGCTTCTGCGTGGCTCCTCAGCCGCCCACAGCACTCAGCCCCCTGTACCTCCTTGTTTCCCTCTTGTAAGAGATTTTTAATCTGATTACCAAAAACACATTTCTTAGCGATGTGATCTTTCACAGAAAGAAAAACACAGAACTCAGCACAAATACTTTTTTAACACAGTGGTACGTGTTCTAAGAACAAAATGAATTGGAAAGTAGACTGAACTTCATCTACTAGGTTTGCCGTTGGTGGTGGGACAAGTGTAGCAATTCTGAACTGTATCATGTATACTGGGGGACTGCACGAGTAAAGATAACACACTGCCATTGCTGGGAGCCAATTTCTGGTGCGGGAAAAGGGAGTAGGGGAGGAGGGAGTGCAATCAGAGGTAGCAATCAAAGCTCAGGATTTCTCCCAAAAAATGGCCCCAAAGCAATGACATCCCCAATAACACCCAGAACTTGGTTTCTATATATTCTTCTCCATTAAAAGGAACCAAGGCTCCCTGGAGAAATGGTTGATTTCAGGTCTGAAGCACGGAAGGCATAAAGCGACCTTGGAACATTTTGTTTTACCAGAAGTAAGCACGTGAGTGCTCAAACAATCATTGAGCCAGTTATCAGGACCATCCAAACATCAAAATGAACAACAGGATTAAAGTACTGTGCATGCTGAGTAATATAAAAGGGGGAGGGGAATCCATGAGTCCATCCTGAATCTGTAAGGGCAGAAGGAAAGCCACTCTTTACAGAAGAACACTAGCTAATAAATACAGAAGAAACAATATAACAAGAAATCGCATTTCGCATCTACCTTGGCAATAACCAACACCAGCAAGAATCATCGATGGATGCTAAAAACACTGGGTAAAAGATTGCCAGGGGGGCTCCTAGGGGGCTTAGTCAGTTGAACGTGTGATTCTTGATTCTGGCTCAGGTCATGATCTCAGGGTCGTGAGATCGAGTCCCACAACAGGCTCCACACTGGGCATGGAGCCTGCTTAAGATTCTCCTTCTCCCTCTGCCCCTCCCCGCCCCTCTCTCTCTCCCTCTCCAAAGAGAAACAACATGATATTCACACTGACTCAAAGTGTCATCCAAGATTATTCATAACAAGGGGGGGGCACGCTTATAATGGATGAAAGCCGTGGACCACACCTTAACCAAGTGATCAGACTATCCTCCCAGCCATTCCCACCAATGGGCTAGGACACAGCATCACCTATATAGTGTTCTCCGGGGGAAAAAAAAGTTTAACCTAACTCTAACCATGAAAAAACAATCAAAAAATCCAAACTGAGAGACATTCTGCAAAATAACCAGCCTGGACTTTTCAAACATGCAATGCCTAAAAAATAATAATAAATTTTTTTAAAAATAAAGGTTTAGGGGAACTGTTCTAAATTTAAGAGACTAGGGGCGCTTGGGTGGCTCAGATGGTTAAGCATCTGCCTTCGGCTCAGGTCATGATCCCAGGGTCCTGGGATCGAGCTCCACATCTGGCTCCTGGCTCGGCTGGGAGCCTGCTTCTCCCTCTCCCTCTGCCTCTCCCCTACTCATGCTCTCTCACTCTCTCTCTCTGTATCTGTCTCAAATGAATAAATAAAATGTTTAAAAAATAATAATAATAATAAATAAATAAATAAATTTAAGAGACTAAAGAAAACTAAGGACTAGTACAGAGCACAACCCTTGACTGGATCCTAGATTTAAAAAAAAAAAAAAAAGGCTACAAAAGACAATATCTGAGTCACTGGGGGACACCTGAAGCATGAAAGACGTGCTTGCCACTAGTTCTGTGTCCACACTGTTGTTTCTGGAGGTGATTCCCATATTGTGGGTATGGGGGGGAGCTCTCGTTGTTGGGAGACACGAGCTGAAGTACTTGGGGACAGGTGTCATCATGGCTGCACCCAACTCGGAGACAGTTCAGAAAAACGTGCGTGTGTAAAGAGAGAGAAATAAAACAAATGTGGTCAAATTCAACAGGTAGTGAATGTAGATAAAGGGTACGAGGGTATTCACTGTCATTTTTTCCTTCATTATATTTGCAATTTTTTTGTAGGTTTGAAAATTTTTTCAAAATAAAAAATTGGGAAAAGTCTATCTTTAAAATAGAAAGTCTGCATGAGGAAGAAAAGCACGAAGATCAGCTTCACTTTATCCAGCCTATCAAGAGAGTCAAGAGGCTAGTGAAGTGGCCAGTGCTAAAATGTCCTGGCACGGCGCCTTCTCTCCTCGGGGCTCTGAACCCTACCTCCTCCTCCACTGTCTCTCTCCCCCTGCCCCTGAAGCCCAGCTCACCGGCCCTCCGCTAGCCCCGCCCTCCGCTAGCCCGCCCCTCCGCTAGCCCCGCCCTCCGCTAGCCCGCCCCTCCGCTAGCCCCGCCCTCCGCTAGCCCGCGCCTCTATCCCCTCCTCTCCGTTCCTGCTGCCACCTCCCTGCAGAACCTCACACTCGGACGGCAGCACTAGCCTCCAAACCGGTCTTTTTGCCTCCGGTCTTTTTAATCTGTTGCTACCAGATGAGAACTTCCTGAAAACTTCTTTTGTGAGAGCCGTTTTTAACAGCCCGAAATGATTCCAAGACCCACCAGATCAGCCAGGCATTCTGTATCTGCATTAATTCTGCCTTACCCTTTCTGACTTCTCCCAACCATCTGTGGTGTTCCAGGAACTGCATGAGACCTAACCTCCAAGTGTACCGCGTCCTCGGGGAGGGAGCCATGAAAACCACCCATGACAGCCCAGCATGGGTGACCTCCAGAATGATGGTCAGCAAGCTATGGCAGAGTATGGGGTGGGAGGTGGGTGGCGGGGAGAGGAAGCATGTCATGAACAAGACCTTGGAGATCAAATAGGACTTGGCTAGTCAAAGCCTGCAGGTGGGGGAGAAAGCAGCAAGACCACAGAGAGCCAAGGGAATGTTTAGATACCCCCCGAAATTGAAAATACGGAAGCTGTGAGGGCAGGACGGGAGACTGAGCCTGGAGAGATGGCACGGGCCAGAGAATGTGGCCCTGTTGGTCATGTTACACCTTTTCTGCTTTATCCTACAAGTTACCCCAAGCAAGGGGTTGATGGGATCAGATTAGCTCTTTGGAAAGACCACTCCCACCTTGTGGAGACAGGCAGGCATGCTGAGAAGCAAGAGGGTGATCAGGTAGAGGGCGCTGCAGCTGCTAGAGGGCAGCAGCAATGTGAGGGGGGAAAGAGTACAGAGATGGTCTGGGATATTTAGCAGGCAAGGGCCGGCGATTGAAAGGATGGGATGGGTGGGGTTGGGGGGACAGGGTGGGAGAGTCATCCTCCTCCCCTCTGGCACCATCTGTCTGTGATCTCATCACCTGCTACAGACATCCCTTTGTCACCCTGCGCCCATGCTAAGCCCCGTGCCCCCACCCCCTTGCCGGCCCCATTCACCCAGCAACCCCAGCCCCTCTTTCTCGAAGGTTCCTCACATTAAGCCTGCCAGGATGGTCTTTTCTCTCCAGTCCACATTCCTCGGTCGAGGACAGCCTTCGACTCTTTGAGCAGACTTAGTCTCTAGTTGTTGAAGGTACACACGCTCACCAGCAACTGAGAGACCAAGTGTGAAGGTCCAGCCACTGAGGCGCCCCAGGGGCTGCCGTGGGGTTGGGAGGGCACTGGTGGTAGCCATGCCAAGCTCTCTTCTCAGTGCTGACACGTCAAGTCATTTCATCCCCCAGGCAGCCCGTCAACGTAGGGCTGCCCATTCTTAGATGAGGACTCAGACTACAGAGAGACTAAGTAACTTGCCCAAGATCACACAGCTAGTAAGTCGTGGACAGGACTGAACCCAAGCAGGCTATGCTCTTAACCACAGCAACACCCTGCGAGCACCTGCCAACTCAGAAATGTGTCCAAAGTAACTGCCCTCCAGATTCTTGCACACTTCACACCCACCTGCCTCTGCTCACACCCTTCTTTGTCTGGAAGGTCTGCGTCACCTTGTCCAGTTGCAAACACTCTCAGGTTTCAACACTCACACCAGACACCCCTGCTCACAGAGGCACTCTTAAGTCTCCATCCCCCGCCCAGGGGGGAGTTCTCGACTCCCACACGCCGGGCCCAGGTAACCTGTGCACAGTTCCCACACAGCACTTGCCGCATTCGCATGTACGTGTGTGTGCGTGAGCACGTGTCATGTATCTCGTCCCCCCAGCCTGGGAAGCCTGGGAAGTGCGGGGAAGAAGGCTTATTCATCTCTGTCCCCAGGTGCTAATAACAGCAGGGGGTGTCGAATGGATTAACTGCACTATCACTTGGCGGAAGTAAGACTGATGATCAAGAGAAAATGAAGAAAAAGGAAATGAGACATTCAGTGATGAAGCAAGAGAAAGAGGGAGAAGGAACAGAGGGCACGGGGACCATACATGGAGATCCTGGCTCGCCCTGCTGAGGGTCTAGACGCAGTGGGATTGCAGTAACACTGAGGATATGGGGCCCGGTCTCGCTGTCCTCCGATAACAGGATTCCCGCCCCGGGAATGGCTCATTCCAGGCCTGGGCCAGGGAAAATACAAGACAGGCCTAGAGCACCTGGTAGGGCCAGAAAGCATGGAAGTGGCTCAAAAGAACAAAAGAATGGGGGCAGATCAAAGGGACACAAGAGCCAACCTGGGAGAGAGTGCCATGGTCGAATCTGGAACAATCTGAGCAACAAAGTCGTATCAGGGCATTGGATTACAATCCAAAGAAATGTAAATAAACATGAGTCCATACGAATAGAAATAGCTAACTAAATAAATAAATGGAAGAGAAGGGACAAAGCTTCCTCACAGAAGAATTCCAAACTGGCTCACTTCCAAAGAATAAAGAAAGGGGGCCTTCACCGCGAGGCAGCCTGGCAAACACTATCTCAACCAGCGGAGGATTCACGTTACCGGTGATAAGTCAGGCTGGTAGCCCGTGCCCGCTGATGGCATGTGATATTCTTTCCAGACACTCAGAGGCGCAGTCTAATCATGACAAGAACATCAGACAAACCCAGACTGGGGTGGGGGGGCATTCTACAGGACCCCTGGCCTTCGAACTGTCAAGATCACAAAAACAAAGCAGACTGACTGAGCAACTGTCGCGGATCGGAGACTGGGGACAGGGGACAACAGTGCGAAGTGGTAACGTGGACTGGCTCCTGCAGCAGAGAGGATCTGAGAATAAACCCCACGGGACGCCACCAGAGCCTGCGGTGGTGTTCATGGCAGGGCCCAGGGGGTCCTCAGTGCTGACAGACGCACCCCGCCCACGAGAGAAACTGGGTGAGGGTACGCGGGAACGCCGTACTATCTCTGCAACTCGTCTGGATCCCGAGATAGTTTCTTTTACAAAATTCTTAAGTAAGCTCCCATCACCCCAAAAAGGAATCAAATGATTTCTGCCCAGGGTAGAGCAGAGTATGAGAAAATAAGAGGGAGGGCAGTTGGGCGGGACGAGGCTGCCCTTCAGCCCAGCGGGGCCCCGGGGACCACGGCCCTGACCTGCTCCCTCCGGACCTCTGCAGTCACCGCCATCACGCGTGCCTATGGGCACCTGCCCGGCCATGCTCAACACCTGTGCTTCGGTGTCCTAGGCCCTGGCTCTCCTGAGACTTCACAGTGCTTCTTCTCTCCTCCCCGCAAGAGGGTGACTGTGGCAGCCCAGTCACCTCTCACAGCTGCCTCTGGCAGAAGGGTACGCGCCCGGCAGAAGGCACTGAGGGTGGGGAGCCCCTGGAAGGTCCGCTCCCCTCAGAGGAGGCTGTCCCACCAGACTTCCTCCCTGGCCAGTAGCCACAGGGCCTGGGCCGGCTGACTCGAAGACACAAGGAGCTGGTCAGGCTCCCCCCTCCCGCTGCCCTGCCCCCCCTTCCTGAGATGCCAGCAGGACCCTTCCTCAGTGACCTCCCCTGGGCCAGGCTGGACCCTGCCCGTAGGCCCGAGGCCCAGCGGGCAGAGCGCACTGTGTGCCAGGCGCAGAGCTCAGGGTTTCAGGTGCACAAGCACAGTACTCTCGGGCCTCCAGGGATAAGAACTCACGGTGTCGCTGTTCCTACGGAAGAACCCGAGGCCCAGGAAGTGTGAAACACCAGCCCACGGCCACTGGGCAAGCAGAGCTGGAGCGTGAATGTGAGTCTGAACCGGTCCCAGGGCGGCCCGGTGCACAGACCGCCCACACATGCCTTGGAACCCGCACACCCAGGCTCGAGCCTGCCTGTGCCGCTCCCCAGCTACACGCCCGCAAGCACACGCCCTGACCTCTCTGAACCCCCGTTTCTGTAGAATGGGGACATAACCAGACCCACCTAACCAGGTTGTTAGGAGAGGCACTGAGATACTGCTTTACGGAGAGGGCGCACCTAACAGGGGTCTGTTTTTGTGATGACTGTTATTAAGCCCCATCCTGGGGGGTCTGCCACGCCTCCTGGTCCTGTCGCAGCGCCATCCGCCCTGGCATGACTTACACACCGGGGGCTTTCCAAGCCCAGAAAACATAAGGAGAACCCCTCCCAGCCAGCGGCCCACCTGAATTCTCTGTCGTCGATGAAGCAGTGAGCTGCTGACACCATCCAGTTGGGAGAGATGATCGAAGCCCCGCACACGTGGCCCTGGCCCAGGACATGGAGGCTGACCTGCCAGGGCCACTCACCTTCGTCGGCATTCGTGCCCCCGACGACCCGGGACTGCCTGGAGAATGACCGCAGCCCACAGTCTGGGAGGCGCAGAAAACGCACAGGTCAGAGAGTCAGCTGGGGGCACCAGCCCCCCGCCCCCTTCCCCGCGCCAGGCTCAGCAAGGGGCCGTGTGAGGCAGTCACCTTTTCGTGGGACCCCCTACAATTATCTCAGAGACTCAGAGACCCCTACTGACATTCCCCTGGCCTCTCTCCCTCCTTCCAAACCCAAAACCCTCACACTCCCACCCCCCCATCCCTGTCCAAATGCATTTAGAGGCCTTCAGACATCTGCCGGTTTGCTTGGATTTAATTTGAGTGTCATTTGCCTAGATTTCCTTGCTGACTGCTGACGGGCACAGCTCTCAGAGGAAAGAGCGGATGGGTGGCGTGACATCACAGAACGGCTATAGCTGCGCTCAGATTCAACCTATGGCCAGCACTTCTGAAATACACCCGAGGCCGCAAACTGAAGCATGGGTGTGCTGGGGGCAAAACCCTGCCGGCTGCTCCGGCAGGCTGTGCCCTCTCTCTTCCAGGCAGGATGGCCAGCAGGGGCCAGCCCAGCACCTTGGCCGGGACGTCAGCTCTGCCACAGAGGAACTGACAGGCTGGCGGCCCCAGGCCCTGCCTCCAGGATCACAGTGCCTCTGTGCCAATCAGCAAAGTCATCCTTTCCCCCAGGCAAACACACCCTCTCACTAGGGCAGAGCTAGGTGAGTGAGGCACTGGCATGAGTTCCACCTCCGTATGTGCCTTGCACAGTGAACAACCTGCACAACTGTATGCAGTGGGCCTGCTCACCACAATTCTTCTCATCTGAGCCATCGCTACAGTCCTTCTTCCCATCACACTCGGGGTTGCTCTTGCTCAAACAGAGCCCATTCTGGCAGCGATAGGTGTGTTTGGAGCAGGCAACAGTTCTCACTGTTCAAGAAGGAGTACAAGGAGCAGGCAATCAATTCCTCTGCAGCACCCAACCAAAACCTAATGACCCATCCTCCTTATGCTCCTCATCAAGCCTGTCCCACCCATCCGCACCCATGCCCGTGTCCTCCCAGCCTCGCCAAAGGTTCTCCACCTTCCGGAAGATTCTCCCCCTACTGACGCACTTTCTCATCACACTTAACACCTAGGGTGGTTTGTGTTTGTTAAACTTGGGACCCCCTGCAGCGTGAATGTGCTCACGGCGGCTTCCTTCCTTCCTGCTCCCACCAGGCCTCACCGAGGGCACACGTGGCCTCGTCAGAGCCGTCGCCACAGTTGTCCGTCCCGTCACACTGCTGGTTCTGTGGGATGCACTTCCCACTGCCACACCTGAAGGTCTGAGCCGGACAGCCTGGGGGTGGGATGCACCAACACTCAGCAGCGGCTCGACAGCCCCTGCTGAGGGTGGGCCGCAGGGAGGCCGGTCCAGCCCCACCCCACACTCACTGCACTCCAGCTCGTCGCTGTTGTCCCCACAGTCGTTGATGCTGTCACACCTCCAGAAGAGGGGCTTGCAGAACTTGTTCTTGCACGTGAACTGGTAGGTGGCGTTGCATTCTAAAGGGAGTAAGGGGTAGCATGCAGCTGGGCTCCGGGCCCTCGCTCTTGACAGTAATCATTGCTCTGCTTCCCAGGGAAGCAGGCGCGACCAGACAGCTGCCTGGGGACCCCTTTCCCTGCTGGAGGTGTGGGGGTTGGTTCTGGGGCATCCCGGCGTCCCAAGCTATGGAAGCTGAGCCTGGTACTGCAGAAATTCTCTACTCTGCAGAAATACCCAAACCGCGGAAGGAGGGGTGGGGCGTGAGGTCTACATGGGGCGTGGGGGGTGGGGACGGCGTCCAGGAGCGGGGCACGGCGTGGGCAGAGGGGACTCACGGCAGTTGAGCTCGTCACTGTAGTCCGTGCAGTCCGCCCAACCATCACAGCGCAGCTCCTTCTGGATACACCTCCCCGTGCTACACATGAACTTACCCGGGCACGCTGCAAGGGAGAGGGCAGGCCTCAAGTCCACGGCCACCAGCCCCGCCTCCCACGCCGGCTGCCCTCCCTCGGGGCCACCCTCACCGCCACACTGAGGACCAAACAGAAAATTCTTCCCCGTCCAGCCCTCAGTGTAGAGAGGAGCAGGCTGCAGTTGGCACCGAGGGCAGGGGTGTCCCAGCCCCACCCAGCTGTGGCAAGTGGGGTTCCTAGAACCTACAGCCAGCACGGAAGGGCCAGCCGCAGACCCACAGCGAGGGGCCCCTCCTGACCGCCAGTGACCAAGCCCCAGGGAGCTCCAGACAAAGTGGAGAGAGGCTGGCTGGGTGTGCACTCGGCTCTCCTGCCCTGTGTCCTGGCCGGCCACATGGCCCCAAGTGCCAGGCTCCCCCTGCCCAGCACGGAGCAACCGAAGCTCAGCGGATCGATGACGTACGCATCCTATCCAAGTGCCAAATGGCATCCTGAGATTTCCTTACTTCTAAGGCCTTTCCCACATTTCCGTGTTTCTGCAATTAGAATGTGTCTGCCAACCAACGTCGTGAGGCCGGGGACAGAGCTGAGGGTGGATGGGGGTGAGCCTGGCCCGGAAGGTGGGGCCTTCACCTGTGTGCCTCATTGGTGCTTCGCTACTTATCAAAGGGCTTCGGTCGGCCAGTTACACTCTGGGTGGTGAGCGGTGCGGTTGCGTTTTAACTCAAATTTGGATTCTCGTGTGTCGTTAAAATGTCTCCTGGAAGGTTACTCTCTGACGTGGGGCTGACACAAGAAGTCACCATGGATGCGGACGAACTTCTCTGCACACAGCAGGCAGGGAAACTAAAGGCCACAGAAACTGCCCCATCTCTTAGATAGAGACTGCAGAATTTTCAGAGCTCGGGGTAGTTCATGTGACAAGTCCTGCCCCAGGATCTTCTCCCGTGTCTCAGAATTACGCTGCCATTCCCCAAGGGGCTAAAAGGCCACAAAGACAGGCACGGATCGGCAGAGGCGTGGCCATGCTGAAACACAGGCACAGATGGCCCAAAGGAACCCGGGGGCCCTCGGGCTCCGGGGCCTCCCACAGGGACTCGAGGGCACGGTCTGTACCAGCATTCCCTGCCCACCTTTGCCAAGAAATGCATTTATGGCAGCCTTTTATTTTATCCCTCCAAAGGCCACAGGAGTGATATGCACCTTGCACTCTCTGGTATCTCAGACTCAGGGAAGCACAGTGCTAGGAAGACACAGAGCAGAGGTTCGCTGCGAGCCAGTCCCCCTAGCCAGGTTCCTCCTTCTAGAGACGTGTACTCACGGTCACTGGAATCATAGGAGAGGTACTCGGCCAGGAAACCCGTGTCGGTGTGAGACTGATCGGAGTGGAAGCGCACTGTGATCCTGCTGCTCCTGCTGGTAACTACAAACTGGGGCCTCTCTCCACAGTACCTGCAGGGGGCGGTCAAGGGTAAGGAGGGGATCCGGAGGGGCTGGGGGCACCCCTGCCCCTCCAGCACGGCACTGTTCCAGGGCACTCACTTCTCCCCGTTGACCTCCACGTAGTCCTTGGGGCAGGAGCCCGGGGGAATGTTGGGCTCCACCAAGTAGAAGAGCTTGAAGAGCACTTTCACATTTTGGTTGTTGGGCACCTAAGGAGGGAGATGCTGCTGGGGGGTCTGCTGCGTCCTTCCCTCCTCCTAAACCCAGGGACGCGGCGTGCTGCTGGCCACGGGCGCTGGGGGACCATGGCACACGGCACGGCTGCTGCGTTTTTTCTCTCCGACCCGTGTGGGCAATACGGAACACACAGCAGGAGGGCCTCAGGTTGGACGTTTGGAAGAACTTCTAGCCTCAGAGGCAAGAGACGCTCTTCTATTCCTAAAGAAAGCTGGAGGTCCTCCCGGCATCGTGGAAGAAAGGAAGGCGAGCCGGGTCACTGACTCGGAGGGCGTGAGGGGCGGCCCGGGTGGCAAGACTCTCGTCTCGCTGCCGTCCAGCAAGCGCTTTCTCCACGCCTCACGCGCATTCTGCGACTTCACCTCTGAGAGGCGGGCACCGTTACTCTCCTCTTACCCAGGAGCAAGCTGAGGCACTGACAGGTGGGGTGACTGGCCCGAGGTCCGTCAGGCGGCCGCTGATCAAGAGCTAGGATTTGAGTCTTGGGGACGCCGTAAGATCAGCCCTCCTCCACCCTGTCCCACCCTGCAAGGCTTTAGCTACTTGCTGTTTGGGAGCTGCTAAAGGAGCCCATGTCCCTCTCCTTGCCCTTCCTCACTTGCCATCCTAGAGCAGCCCTCTCTCTTGTCTTCCCTCCCCCTTGAGCTCTCCTGCCCTCTCTCCCGCTTCCGCCTCCTCCCCCCTCCCCCCCCACTTTCTGCCGCCCTCTCTCCCGCTTCCACCTCCTCCCCCCTCCCCCTTTCTGCTCGCAAGGGCGCCCCACAGCTCCTACCTCAATGTCCCACGTGCAGTTCACGTTGGGCGGGTAGTGGCCAGGATAGTAGGGGCTGCTAAACGTCCCACGGGTGCCACGTAAGTAGCCTCCACAGCCTGAAAGGAAAGGCAGGAGAAAGAGCCTGAGGATCGAGGACCCCGGCAGAGCCGGCCCTCCCTTCTCTCAAGCTGCGTGCCTGGGCACTTGCACAGCCCGCAACCAGTGGCTGGGAAGTGTGAGTGCTGGGAGTCCGACCCCTTCAGGGAGGGCTTCCGACCCACATGAGAGGCAAAAGGCCCTGTGGCTGAAGGTTCCCACCTCTGTCACCGGCCAAGGCCAGTTCACCAGCCGAAGGGTTTGTCCTGCGCCTCGTGGGCTCAGGCCCACCCCCCGGATCGGTCCCTCCTCTGCCCCGCTGTGCCCTTCCTTACGGCTCAGCTTAGGCAGCTGGAAGAACGTGGCCTCAAAGCCAGGGTGTCGCCGCTCGGTGTTGGTGATCAGCGTGACGAGCAGGACATTCTGGGAGGAGAGGAAGGTCAGGTTGTAGGAGGGAGGGTAGGTGCCACACAGCCTGTGGGGGGGCAGAAGGGGTGCGTGTTACCGAGAGCACAAAGAAGCCCGGCGTCCCTAACCCCGGTCCCATCCACAAAAGGCCAAGGGTGGGGTCACTCCAAAGCCCCTCCCTGCAAAAACGACCTGACTAAGAATTTAGTTGTAAGACTGTCTTTTAAACAAACAGCAAAAACTCGGAAACCTCGACTACCTGACCACAGAAGATTCATTCAACGATGAGGTAAATAATAACAATAATAGTAACAGGAAGGGCACCAACACCACTTAGGAACATGCCAGGCACTGCTTAGTGCTATGTATCTATTCACTCAGGCGTTCTTCCTAACAACTCTAAGTAAATACTATAATCCCCCCTTTACAGACCAGGAAACCGAGGCACAGAGAGGTGATATAACTTGCCCAAGGATCCACAGTTAATAAGTGACTGGGCTGAAAACAAAACTCAGGCATCCTGGCTCTGGAACCGACGCAGCCAAGGAATATGTCCCGATGCTTCCACACAAGAACGCCACATTATGCGACCATTACAAATGACAGAAACGAGCTTACTGATTCGGAAAGAGCATCATGATATACTTCAGTTTTAAGAAGCAAATAGCAAAACCAAATGTGCCCTATAATCCTATTTTTATTTTTTTTTAAAGATTTCATTTATTTATTTGACAGAGACACAGCGAGAGAGGGAACACAAGCAGGGGGAGTGGGAGAGGGAGAAGCAGGCTTCCCCCCAGGACGCTGGGATCATGACCTGAGCTGAAGGCAGACGCTTAATGACTGAGCCACCCAGGCGCCCCACAATCCTATTTTTAAATCTGTACACAAATGTACCCATACACAGCAAAAAGAGTGAAGAACGTATATCACAAATCTCACAGTGATTACTTCTAGATAGTAAGATTATGATTGAGGTTTGTGCTCTTTGTGCATGTCTGTTTCCCAGTTTTTCCTTTCAGAGCCATGTGCTGATTTTGTTGTACAGTTCATAAACTAGAGAGAAGGAAAGAAACCTTGCAGAAAAAGGGTATTCAGCCTGGAGACCTGGCTGCTGAGCTGTGGCGGCAGATGGTTCTATCCTGTTTGGAGCCTGAATTCTAGCCCATTATTTATCACAAAACGTCTGCCCAGCTCATTTCTGCAGACAGCAAGGGAAGGCTCTGGCCCACTGAGTCAGGGAGAGCTGAGGAGGGGGCAGTCCACCCCCACCCGCAGCACTGTGAGAGGCGCGCTCCATCCTGTTGGGGGTGGGGGTGGCCATCTGGGCACCCCCACCTCCTCAGCAGGTGTATGATGCCTTTATTTCCTGTAATCCTGATGCTTTGGCCACTGGGGCCTTGCTGACTCTGGAGACACTGCCCCTCCCAGGACTAGCCAATTCCCACTCACCCTTGGGCAAGCCTTTCACATGCAAACACCCCTCAATCCAGAGCCCACACCCCAACCACCTCCTCCATGGGGCTCTTCCCTCCAGGCGACCACCCACCCTAATGGAGGTGGCCCTAATCACCCCACAACCAGGTCCCAGACAACCAGAGATGGCCCTGTGCCCCAGAACCCACTGGAATTATTTGAACCAGCCAATTCTTAACCTGCATACAAGGCCTGGCCTTGCCTTTCCCGGAAACCATGACAAAGGCTCTGGCCCCTGTTTCCCCCCAGCCCCCTCTGCCTCCTGACTGACCCTGGGGCTTCCCCATGTGGCCCCACACCTGGGGACTGCCCCTCCTCTTGGGAACTGTCAGGAACAAGTGATCATTGAAAAGATCCTGATTTTTTCAATCCTGATCCATCGGCCTCAACATAAGTGAGTGTAATAAAGTGGGGTCTGCACCTCCACGCTGGCGAGGAAAGGAAGCGCACCCAGCTCGCGGGCACCGAGGGGCCGCTGAGTCTTCCTCACCCTGGCCACAGTTGATGAGATCGCCTCTGAGCTGCTCTGCGGGAGCTCACGCCGAGGCCCACACACACCTGATCCCTGCTGCCTGGAACGTGTGCGGGGGCCTCGAGTCCCATAGTCTATCTCCAGCCCATGCTGTGCTTCCCTCCGTGGGCAGCCACCAAGCCCACCACCACCCCACCCCCGCCCGCCTCTGTGTCCCCGGGACACTCACTGCACCACGGCACGCGGCTCCACGGGGCTCAGAGTGTCATACACCATGACCAGGTCACTGCCACGGTCGTCACAGGACGCGACATCAAAGCTGCGGAAGGTGAGGCTCAGCACGGACTCGGCATCCCCCCGCAGGGTCCACTGGCAGCGGGCCCGAGCCGGGTACGGGCTGTCGGGGAAGCCGGGCGTGGTGAAGCGGGTCAGCTCCCCGCTCCGGGCGTGCAGGGCAAAGCTGCAGCTGTCTGTGTGGGAGACAGAGCGGCCGTGGGGGAGCCACCCAGAGCCTCCCTGGTGGTGCACCCAGGCCCTCCGAGATGTCCCAGGCTGCCCTGGACCCGGGAAAGACCGAAGAGGGGGCTTCTCGTGGCCTGGGAGAGACGGGGGGGGTTGTGTGTGCATGATTTGGGGACCCCCTTGACTGAAGGGGCATCTGGCCACATCAGTCCTCTTCTCTGGGAGATGGGCGTGATACTTACTGTCCTGGGCGGTCTGTACTGTTCTGGAGTCAGTGGCTGAAGAACAAGAAGGAGAATGAAGTATTTACTGGCGTGGTCGATTTCCTCATTCCTGCTTCCTTGCTCCCTTGGAGGGGGGTGCGGGGCCAGCAGGCAGTCTTCCCTTCCGTGCCCTGGCTCGGGAGTGCCATTCCCCCAACGATCCAGGGCCTGGCCCTGCTCCACCGAAGATGGGCCCAACACACGCCCACCCCTAGCGTCCCTGTACTCACGGAAGGCCACCACGGAGGTCAGCACGAAGGAGCTGAGGGCGCGGGCACGGGGCGGCAGTATGATCACACGCTCCTCGGCCATGGCACGCTCGGCCTCCTCCACCAGGTACTTGGGGATGCTGAACTCGGACCAGTAGTAGGCGATGACGCTGCCCTCACTGGGGGAGAGGGGTGAGCCTGAGGCACGGGGTGGGGCGGGGGGGCGTGCTGGGCACCCCACCTGTCCCCATACTCTCTCCCAGATGCCCGGCGCAGACCGGACGGCTCAGGCCCCCAAAGAGACCTTCCTCCAGGCAGGGGCGCACCCCAGATTCTTTTATGCTTCCCCACCTTTTGATCCCTTAAGCCAGACATCTTGCCCCTTGACCCTCTACTCTCAGTCTCACGCCCAACCAGACGTGTTCTGGGGCCAGGTCGGGTTTAGGAATGGGACAGCAGCCTTGGGCTGTGGACCCAGCTCTCCCGCTAGCTTGGGCGCACTGAGCAACAAATTCTTAAGTCTGCCTCCTCATCTCGGAGAGAGGATGCGAATGCCACCTGCCAAACAGCATTCATAAGGATTAAATTAAACTAACAAAATCAAAAGCACTTTTGAGATAAAGTCTATTTTTAAAGAAGCATGTTGAAGGCTGGTTGAGCAAGAAAAATATGAAGACTCACTGAAGCCTTCCAAAGCCAAGTTTGGAAAAGTAACACACGGTCACCACCATTACTGAACGGCGTCTGTGGCCACTGCATTCACCTGCATTCACCCGTATCACCTGCATTCACCCACGTCACCCTGGCAACGCCCCTGCAGTGACCCCTGCCCGGGAGACAGCACGATGCCGTGAGCTACGGGAAGAACAGGGCCTGGTGCCCTGCTCCCCAAGCCAGACCTTGCGGCTCCATCACCCCGCAATCTGCGAGCTCTCTGTCCCCCAAACACACACACACTGTACTGATCCCACCCAGCCTTCTCCCCAGCACCCACCTGAAGGCAGTCACGGCCGACTCCTTGTGGTAGGGGCCCAGGGATGGCACCCCACTGTATAACAGCTTCAGCTGAGGGAAGGAGAGAAGGCTCACGGCTGGCCAAAGAGCAGCAATAACCCCCCCTGCCCAGGCCTGTGCCGCCTCCGCCCCCTGGGGACCTGAGCCCCCTTCCCAGGTGCCTGGAAGCCCACGCCACCTGCAGCCCAGGATCTGGGAGGAAAGGGAGCCGTGTCCTCTCGGCCCGGGTGAGGTGGGAGTGCCAGGGCAGACAGCAGGGACGGGGCTCCCTGCCCAGGGGCTGGACTCACCGCTTCCTTCACCTTATTGGCCAGGTTTGTAAACTCAGTGGAATTGGAGTTCTCATAGGCATCCAGAAAGTTCTCATTTGTGATCCTCAGGTAGCCATTGAAGACTTTCTGAACCCGCACGTTCCGGTCTATGGGAGACCAGAGAGGGAGGGTGGTCAGAGGAAGCGACGCCGTCCCCGCCGCCATCCTCAAGCTGCCCTCAGCAACCCCCAGGGAGCGAATGCCAGGAGGGGCCAGTGGACACATGAGCCTCTGGGCCAACACTTCTCCCTTATGGCTTCAAAGAGCCAGGGGAGACAGAGCCCTGGACCCTTCCTCATCTGCCCCCCATCTGCACCCCCCGTTCTCTCCCTCACGTCCCCCGCAACCGGTAGCCCCCGCTTCGGTCCACTGAGAGGGGAGGTACAGCCACCCCCAAACCACCCGTCCCAGAGCCACCCCCTGGCTTTACTCACACTGGAAGTGCCACACCAGGAAACAAGCCACGAGAGAAAGCAAGAATAAGCCGACCAGCACGGCCACCAGCACCACCCAACGCTTCGGGCCCCGCTTCTCAACCTTCTTGGTGTTGTTGACTGGCAGGAACTCCACACCTTCCTCAATGCCGTTCATGCTCTGAACAGAGAAATGCAACACAGCTCAGACACTCTCCCTCCCCTCAACAGCCTCCCCAGCCCTGCTCCGGGAAGAATGGTTACCCTTTGTAAGGTCCCGCTTGGAGAAAAAAGCAAGGAGAACTGAGAAGTGGTCTTCTCATCCATGCATCCCCGTGTCTGGGCAGCACCGCACATGTATCGCTTAAGAATTGATAATTTAAATGAAAATGAAACCCAGTCATGGAGGCTTTCCACTTAAATGAATCATCTTTGACGCAGGTGGACGCCCGTGTGTGGGGAGAAAGGGCCATGCCCGGGGCCACGATTGGCTGTGTCAACTTCTACAGGCAGCCCCTCCTTCAGCTGACACAGCCCTGGGGCGTGGTGCAGAGAGCCCCTGCCAGCTTCAGTCCCCACTGATCACGGAGGGGGGAGCCTATGGGCCGCACAGAAACCGTACACCCTACCCAGTGGCCTTGCTCTGCCAATGTTTTTTTGTTTTTGTTTTTGTTTTTGTTTTTTTAAAGATTTTTTTTATTTATTTATTTGAGAGAGAGAGAATGAGAGAGAGAGAGCACATGAGAGAGGGGAGGGTCAGAGGGAGAAGCAGGCTCCCTGCCGAGCAGGAAGCCCGATGCGGGACTCGATCCAGGGATTCCAGGATCATGACCTGAGCCGAAGGCAGTCGCTTAACCAACTGAGCCACCCAGGCGCCCGCTCTGCCAATGTTTAACCAGCCCGAAGTAAAAAGGCAGTAAACCCGGGCAGCCCTGCCATGCCACCGTGGACCCAGCCACTGATTCCCGCCTCAAGTGTCCCAGTCTGGAACCTCAAGGTGACATGAGGCCAGGTCTCTACTGGAATCCACACCCACGCTCACCCGAGAGCAGGAAAAGCAAAACTGCAAAACAACAAAGAGGACGGCAGCTTACCTCCTAGGCTCCTCCCAGTCAGGGGCTCTCCAGGAAGAGAGGAGTATGAGTATGGCGGCTGGGGGGTCTACAGGCCCGCAATGACAGGGAGGCAAACTCTTCGGCACTATAACACACCCTGTCTGCCCTAAACCCCAGAGAGGAGCTCTGCCCTTTCAGCTTTAACTACTTCAGACCCAATCCAAAAGGGTATGTAATCAAAGCAATAGCCCCCACCCCCAAATTCCACAGATGCGGCCATTTTAACAGTTTCCAGATGTGGTTCTTCTGGTGTCTTCCTAATGCTTTCAATGATGTGCCTGAACTGACATTTCTTGATTTGTTACATTTAAACATCATCTATTAACTTCACCATTATAAGAGTCTCCCCATTCCTGCCACCCTGGATACTCATATTTCTGTTGCATAATTGGTTATTTTTGTGACCCTAATATTGCATACAGAAAAACACCCCATTGCTAACTCTACTTTGGTAATCATATTGCAATATATAAATGTATCAAATCAACATGTTCTATACCTTAAACATTACACAATGTTCTATGTCAATTATAGCTCAATAAAATAAATTTTTAAAAAGGAAAGAAACAGCCCAGAGGTGACCACCTAAAATGCTTTCATGATCTGCTTATTGTGGAATTTATCTCCATATTTCTAAATAACACTATCTCTTGATTCATCTATTTAAAATATAAGCATCTGACTTACTATTATGATAATTTGAATTTTAATATCCTTTCTTTGTCTCGCCCATCCTCCCAATAGTTATAGGGCTAAAGGTTTTTTTGGTTTTTTGGGTTTTTTTTAAATTATATCCACACTCTATGTTTTTATTACAGTTGGCCCTTGGAGGGTTAGGGGTATCCACCCCCTACACAATCAAAAATCCACATGTAACTTTTGACTCGCCCAAAACTACTCACAGCCCACTGTTGATGAGAAGACTTACTGATTAACACATATTTTGTAATGTTATATGTATTACATATTGTACAATAAGGTAAGCTAGGGAAAAGAAAATGTTAAGAAAATCATAAGAGAAAATACATTTATAGTACTATACTATATTTATATATTAAAACAAAAAACCCGCATATAAGTGGGACCACGCAATTCAAACCCGTGTTGTTCTGAGGTCAACTGTATTAGTCTTTGGAAATAGTGTTCACTATTGTTTCCTTCCCAGTACAACTAATTTATTTCTCCTGCTGCAAAATTCATTTACTTGGGTTTCTTTTTAACATATACCCAGGTCTTTCTATACAGTCTAAGAGCTCTGTAATACTCTTCTACTCTTCCACACATAAAGTCTGTCAAATACCCTCCCACTTCATTTTTTCCTGGAAGCTTCCCTTCCTAGAACTCTCTGCCCTTTCCTATAGCTATTGTCTGGAACTTCCTGCAATATCACCCTGGGAATTTCCTTCCTCTCCCTCTTGAATTAAAACCCCTATTTCCTGGATTCCATGTGTTCATCTTTCTTGGCTTGCTTTATTTTGGTGGAATACATACTTCAGTAGCTTCCCAAGAGAGAAAATTTTTGAGACTTTGCACGTTTCTGAGTACCTGACATGCATTTGTGGATAGTTTAGCTGGGTATAGACCTATAGGTTTCAAATAATTTTCACTTAAAATTTCGAAGGCTCCATTGTTTTTTAGCTTCTAATTTTGCTTTTGAGAAATAAGATAACAGTACAAATCCATTTTTTTCTTATTCATAATTTGTTATCCCTATCTGAAAGCTTTGAGGATGTGCTTTGAATTGGGTCTTTAAATTTCATTGTGCTGAGCTCTCTCCACCGGCCCTTTGAATTTGGAAATTCATATCTTTCAGTCTGGGAAACTTTCTTGTACAGGTATACCTTGTTTTATTGTGCTTTGCTTTACTGCAGTTCACAGATAACACACTTTTTTCAAATTAGAGGTTTGTGGCACTGTATGTCAAGCAAGTCTATCGGTGCCAATTTTTTTTAATTTTTTATAAAATTTTTTTAAGATTTTATGTATTTATTTGTCAGAGAGAGAGAAAATACAAGCAGGAGAAACAGCAGGCAGAGGGAGAAGCAGACTCCCCGCTGAGCAAAGAGCCTGATGTGGGACTCAATCCCAGCACCCTGGGATCACCACCCGAGCTGAAGGCAGACGCCCAACCAACTGAGCCACCCAGGAGTCCCTATCAGTGCCATTTTTTCAACAGCATTTGCTCACTTTCAGTTTCTGTGTCACATTTTGCTAATTCTTGCAATATTTCAAATTTTTCATTATTATTATATCTGTTATGGTGATCTGTGATCAGTGATTGTGACTCACTGAGAGCTCAGATGATGTTTGACATTTATTAGTAATAAAGTATTTTTAAGTTAAGGTATATACATTGTCTTTCAAACATAATGTACACTTAATAGACTATAGTATAGTGTAAACATAACTTCTATAAGCATTGGGAAACCAAAAAATTCATTTGACTTCCTTTATTGTGACATTTGTTTTATTGCAGTGACCTGGAACTGAACCCACAATATCTCCAAAGTATGCCTGTATTATTTCTTAAATTATGTCTTCCCCTTCATTTTCTCTAGTCTTTCTGCAATTCCTATTATATTGATTCTCTACTTATCCTCCCTCTATTATCCATCTCACTTTTTTCTTTTTTAAGTAATCTCTACACCCAACACGGAGCTCAAACTCATGACCCCAAGATCAAGAGTCACATGTTCTACCAACGGAGCCAACCAGGCACCCCCGTCTCATTGTTTTTTTTAACTTTTCCACTGAACTTTTCATTTCTGCTGTTAACTCATTTCCAAGAGTTCTTTCTTGTTGAATTTTCCTCTTTCTTGTTCCCTGAATTTTGGATGCAAAATCTTCTCATCTTTATATTGCTATTAAGTACTTTTTCTCTGTTTTTGACTTTCTTTTTCATGTTAAAGACTTTCCTCAAATGCCTCAGGGTGTTTGGTTGTTCATTCATATTTAGGAATGAGGTCCTAAAAGCAGTTTGGGAGCTCTGTGTGTATGGTTTGTCACCAGTGGCTTTGCTGTAGGCTACAATTAAGTGGTTAGCCAGATTTTTTTTTACTAGGCACTCCCAACTGTTAAGCCATGTCTATCTTTTCTATGGGATGGTTTAATTGCTCCAGAGAATAATTTTCTAATCTCCTGGATAGAGTGATTTAAACCCAGCCACTAGCATTCTGAAACACATGAGAGAATAGGCCTTTGACTATTTTTCACCCCTCACTACAGCCTTCCTCTATACCTAGGGTCCTCAAGTCTAGAGAAATCAATTTCCCATTCCTATGGGGGACTGGTGCGGTAGGGGTATGTTTGTTTGGGATCGAAGTGGGGATCTGGGGATTTCTAACAATGCCCTTCCCCAGCTCTCCTCTATCTCATAGCCTGAGCCCAATTCCTGAACCTGGGAGAGGACATTATCAAAGAATACTGTAAGAATATTTCCAAGAGCTAAAGAGAGGCACATATCTTTAAATTCAAAGGGCTCACTGAATAGTAAGAAAGATAAATGAAAGAGCATGCTTAACTAAATATATCACGATGAAATTTCAGGACACCAAGGATAGAGGAGATCCTTTGCATCTCTCCCTGGTGTTTTTCTGCCCTCTCATATTTTACATTTCTTTGTCATTTGGTTCTATTCTGGGATTTTTTAAATTTACTCTTGTGAACCTTCTATGGAATTTTAAAAATGGCTTCACTGACATATAGTTGACACAAAATAAACTGTACATATTTAAAGTGTGCAATTTTTGGCATATATATACACCCATGAAACCATCACCACAATCAAGATAATAAACATATCTGTCATCTTCAAAAGTTTCCTCTTGGCCCTTCCCTCCCATTCCTCCCTGATTCCCTTTCCAGTCCCAAAGCAACCACTTATCTACTTCCTAATTTGTTTTCTAGAACTTTATAAAAATGGAATTATACAGCATATACTCCTTATTGTCTGGCTTCTTTTACTCAGCACAATATTTTGAGAATCATCCACGACACTAGGCTTATTACGTTAACAGTGCATTCCTTTCTATTCTTGAGTAGTATCCCATTGTATGTATATACAACAATTTGTTTACTTATTCATCTGTTGATGAACAGTTGGGGTGTTTCTAATTTAAGGCTCTTCCAAATAAAGCTGCTATAAACATTCCTGTACAAAACCTTGTACTGGCATATGCTTTCATTTCTCTTGGATAGATACCTATGAGTGGAATAGCAAGTTTGCATGACAGGTTTTTTCTTAACTTTGCAAGAAGCCACCAAACTGTTTCCCAAAGTGACTGTATCATTTTACATTCCCATCAGCGGTGGACGAGGACTCCCATTGTCCACATCTTATCCAACATTTGGTATGGTCAATCTTTTTCATTTTAGCCATTCTAATAGATGTATAGTGGTATCTCACTGTGGTCTTAAGTTGCTTTTCCCTGATGACTAATGATGTTGAGCAACTTTTCATGTGTTTAAATTGCCATCTGTTTGTCTTCTTTGGAGAAGTGTCTTTTCAAATCTTTTCCCTAGTTTTTTAAAATTGGTTTGCTTATCTTCACATTACTGAGTTTTGAGAGTTCTTTCAATATATTCTGGATACAAATCTTTTAACAGATACATAATTTGCAAAGATTTTCTCCTAGTCTGCGGCTTGTATTTTCATTCCCTTAACAGGGTCTTTTGAAGAAGAGATTTTCATTTTGATGAAATTCAATTTGTCAAGTTTTTCTTTTATGGATTATGATTTTGGTGTTGTATCTAAGAAATCTTTGCCTAATCCAAAACAACAAAGATTTTCTCCTATGTTTTCTTCCAACAGTTTTAGATTTACATTTGGACCTATAACCCATTTTGAATTAAAAAATGTTTTATTTGGTGCAAGGTATAGATGAAAGTTCTTTTTCTTTCTTTGTTTCTTTCTTTTTTCATATGGATATCCAATTGTTCCACTATAATTTGTTGCACAAACCATCCTTTGTCTACCGAGTTGTCTTTGCCTGTTTATCAAAAATAGGTTGTCCAAGGGGTGCCTGACTGGCTGTTGGTAGAGCAGGCAACTCTTGATCTCAGGGTCATGAGTTCAAGCCCCCTGTTGGGGACAGAGCTTACTTAAAAATATATATTTCTTAATTATTTTTTAATTTTTTAAATCAGTTGTCCATATATTTGTGGGTCTATTCCAGACTCCATTCTATTCCATTGCTCTCTTTAATAATGTTTAATGTGGGTCTATTCCCAGATCCATTCTGTTCAATTGACCTCTTTATGTATGTTTATGCTAATACCGTACTGTCTTCGTTACTGTAGCTTTGTACGTCAAAACACTTTTTGTTTAAGATTTTATTTATTTATTTGACAGAGAGAGACACAGTGAGAGAGGGAACACAAGCAAGGGGAGTGGGAGAGGGAGAAGCAGGCTTCCTGCTGAGTAGGGAGCCCGACGCGGGGCTCGATCCCAGGACCCTGGGACCACGACCTGAGCCGAAAGCAGACGCTTAATGACTGAGCCACCCAGGCACCCCCAAAAAAGCTTTTGAAATACTAAGTGAGTTTAGCCAGGTTGCAGGATACAAAATTAGTACACAAAAATCAACTATATTTCTACATATCAGCAATGGCCAACTGGAAATTTAGAGAACTTTTAAATACTATTTATAATAAATATGAAATACTTGGGCAAATCTGACAAGGGATATACAAGATCTGTACACTAAAAAATACGAAACTGCTGAGAGAAATTTTTTAAAAGACCTAAATAAATCAAGTAATATCCCATGTTCATGGATTGGAAGACTCAATATATTTGGCTATTCTCCTCAAATTTGTCTAGAGATTCAATATAATCTTGATCAAAATCTCAGCAGGCTTTTTGGAGAAATTGCTTAAGTGCTTCTGAAATTCATATGGAAATGCAAAAGACTCTGAATAAAAAGAACAAAACTGGAGGACCAATGTCACCTAATCTCAAGCCTTATTATAAAGGCAATGAATCATTTTTTTTAATTTTAAAAATCATGTATTTCACTTCCAAGACTGATGTTTTATTCTTTGACGGTTACTTTTTAGAGCAGACTTTTCTTATTTTATGAATGCACTACCTTCTTGCTCTTTCTTAGGATACTAATTAGATTTTTTTTTTTTTTTTTACATTAGAACTTTGTCTTCACCTTTCTCTTTCAGGGGGTAGATTTTCATTAAATGCCCAATGGTCCTTGGTAGTCTAATCAGGTTTACAAATGAAAAAATAGTAAGGCTCTGGCTAGACTCTCTGAATAGAGTGTGTGTATGTTTACATGTGTTAGGTAAAATGTAACAAAATAATAGCTTATGACGTTTATTTTCAATTCTCAGAGTAATTGCACAATATTTTCTTACCTGATGCTCACAACAATCCTGGAATCATTCATGACTGGTGCCATCACTCCCACTCTATAGATAAGGCAGGGAGAAATGATGACTGCAAGCCAACAGACTTGGTGGCAGACCCAGATTTGAGCCTGGTTTTCGACCTCTCAATGTGATCTGCTTCAGGAACTCAGGAAGCAGGTATTAAGGGAAATGGAAAGCAAGCTCCTTGGGAAGGGGAAAGTGGCTGACAGCATGGACAGTGGATACCAGGGGCCACCCCCAGCCCTGCTATACAGCAAAACTGTCAGCTTTGGGACTGGCTCAATGGCAGGGCCTTGGTTGTCCCTACAATGTGAATTCTGGGGCTCCACTCTGCCCAGACATGCTGTTTAATCAGTAACTAGACTGCTGCCTTTTATAACCCTACTCTCAGCTCCACTCTTAGGTATATTAGAGATCATCTTGCCTAACCTAGTCACTTTATTGATAAGGAAACTGAGGCTGACAGAGAGGGAGTGACCCGTCCAAAGTCACAAAGGCAGTGAGGTCAGAAAGCTGCAAAGCCGAGACAAGAGCCATGTCCTTCCGACCCCACGTGGGGTTTCAGGCCCGCACATGATCCATCCACCTCCAGAGGAGGGGGTGACGGGGAACTCCCATCTACTAGGTCTCAGTTGCATACATAACCATCTCTCCACACGTACCAATCTCTCTGCAGGGCCATAAAGCCAACGGGAGACAAAGCATGCCAGTCCCTGCTTCTGCCTCTTCTTTCTTTCATAAAAGTAAACACATTAGCAGGTGCACATAAAATCTCAGTGCTGTGAAGCCAGGTGCTTGCTTATCATGAATAGAGATAGAGGCCACAAAGCTCTTGTGGCCAGTTCCCACCAGCCAGCTCAAGTTAGATCATGGCCAGAGTCCCCAGAAACACAGGATGGCTCAAGACCAGCTCAGACAAGAGAGCAAGGAATGACTTCCCAAAGGACAGATGCACATAAAGGGCTTGGAGTACACACACACTGAAAACCAGGAGGATTGAAGGGGTAGAACCCAAGGGACAGGCTGCAGGGACAAGCTCAAATTACCACCATTTCCATCCAACTTCCTGGCGAGAAACAGGAGGTACAGTCAGAAATCCAGGGACTGTCCAAAAGAAAATGACTTAGAGAAGGTATGTGATGATATAAGAAAGACTCTTGTAGTCACCGGACTCCCATCAAGTAAAAAACTCACCAGACCTGAAAGCTAAATGCTAAGGAAACAAAACCTGGTGTCCAAGTCAACCAAAAAAAAATCCTTCCACTTTGAAAGGAATCTTCTCCTGGGTCCCCTGTCACCAGCTCCAACTCTCCAGGACCCACCCTGTCACGGGCTCCAGGGACGAGCAAATCCAAAGCCAGAACCTGCCATTGTAGCTCAGAATGTGCTCCTCACTAGACAAAAAGGCAACTGGTAAGTGTGTACATTTGTAAACAGCAAAAATACCACCAACTATCCAAAAATCTACACAAGATTTCAATCAGAGTGGATGGGGGGGAAAAAATTAATCTTCACGCCAGACTTTTTTTTTTTTTTTTTTTGAAGATTGTTCCTCATTTGGCTACGGCTGGGTGGGACCTGATGGGAAGGCAGGGTATGAAACTAAACACTGAAGAAGTCACTCGGAGTCCTGGGATGACATCACACAACAACTGGTAATCTGCTTCTGCTGCTGAAGATCAAGATCAAGGGGCAGAGGTGATGTCACTGGCTGGAGACACAGATGTTTTGCTCTGGCCTGAGATGAGGACAAGGGTGGCTGGCTTCATGTGACACCACCAGCTCTGTCGCTGACTTGTGGCAGATGCTCTTCGCCTCCAGCTTCGGTGGCTAGTGTACCCACCCCCAGATGAGATGGGTCCCAATTCCACCATCCACCACACAGCACAGTCATGCAAACATCCCTCAGATTGTTCAAGCAGGAAAGGACAGTCGGAGCCTCTGCAATGGTTTTCCAAGGTGAGGAGGTATTCTGTGGCACTCGAAGAAGCCCTCCTTTGCAAGGAGCAAGACACAGCCAGCGTAACTCTCCGGGGCCACCCCCCTGATGCCGGTTCGAGTCCAATCCTGGCCAAAGTCCCCAGAAACACCGCATGGCTCCAAGTTACCTGACACAACAGGGCAAGGAATGACCTCCGAATACGAGCGCTGTATTGGTCATCCTGGGCGATACTGAGCACAGACATGCACAGAACTGACCCACCAGAGGTGACCCTGGAGAAAGGCCTCTTTTTCCAGTTGCTGATTAAGAAGGGAGGTGGGTCCCTACGTAGCTGGGCTCTCTCCAAACTCGGCTGCTGTGGACAGAGAACGGCCAGCCCATGCACAGGCTCCCCGAAGGCAGAGACTCCCCAGCGACCAGCACAGAGAGGACACTTGATTTGTCCAGCACGGGATGACCGAGGGGACAAATGAGAGGGGAAAGAAAGCCCACATTGAAATCCTCCACCCACCCAACCACGCTGAGGCAATTGATCCCACAGAAGCTAGGAGTCTCAAGAAACCCACATGAGGCTCCAGTTCCCATGATCATACCACTTCAGCATTTCCCAGGCTTGTCAGGTCATGAAAAATCATAAAAGAATAAAATAAAGCAAACACAGTGCTTGCCCGGCATCCAGATTCCCAAGGCCCTCTCCCTGGAGATTCTGATACAGGAGGTCAGGGGCAGGGCTCTGGCATCTGGAAGTTGAACAAGACCCCCAGGTGATTCTTAGGAACCTGACAGTTCGAGAAACGCCGCCTGCCATTTCCCAGAGGCTGCCTGCCTGGCTCACCCACTTCCCATTGCTGTGAGCAGCCTGCGAGGTTGAGTCTCACCCGCCCTATTTTAAACAACCACCTGCATGCGAGGAACCTGCTATACGGGCTGTGCTTTGCTTCTTGCCCTGGGACCCTCCCACAAGAGGGTCCCGGAACAGGGGATCAGCGTCACCCCGAAGTCGCTGAGGCTGCCTCCAGAGCTCCTCAGAGAGGCGCACTCCCAGCCGAGGCCTGGTCAGCAGGCGGTGGAATCCCTAAACCCTTTTTGGTGCCCAACCCTCTCACCCGTGCCCTTTGACCCCGTCCCTGTCCTCAGCTGCCACACCAGAAGCAGCTGCTGGGAAACGGGTGAGGCTTTGGGGCCCCAAGGAGGATCCAGAATTACCTGTGGATCTGTGACCATCTAGGGGAGCAAAAAGCTGACCCACAGCCAACAGTTTCTACTTGGAGGAAGTAAATCACAACTCGGCCCACCTGGTCGGAGCAGGAAGGAAAGTCCCCGGGGCCTGACTCAGCCACCGTGGCGCTCTGTCTGCACCGAGACCCCATAGCGCTCTCACGGCCAGTATCTGGCTGCTTCAGGTGTCACGCCGTGTCCCCTCGCCAGACCCTGCCCACACAGCTGTGGGTTGGGGCCACACACCCCCACAGCAAGACCCCACAAGGGAACAGAAAACAGACGGAGGGCAGGACCACCAGATCCAAAACCCTTCTTTCCTTTTTGAGGGGTCGGATTCGTCATCACCTGGATGAGGGGTCAGGCCTGAGAACCCTGAGCCACTGGGGCAAATATTTCTCACTGCGCCTCAGTTTTCCCCCTCTAAAAAGTGGGTTAATAACCCCTTACAGCCTTCTAAGTAGAGGTGTTGTAAAACATAATTAGCTGATTCCTGCTAATGACAGGCCTCCCTACTATCGTCCTTCGATTCTCATTTCTCCACCCACAGTCCATCAACCTGCCTAAACCAACCAAGGCCCATCCCTCCCTCTGGTCTCGTGGAACAGCCTGAGTTCACGTTCAAACATTACAATGAAACAAACAAAACAACCAGGCAACCTCAAAGGTAGCCCGTGTCCCCTGCCCTCTTGTCACTCGCCCCTGACCAAAAGCACCAGGAAGGCCTCGTGCTCCCTTCCCAGCTCCCACCCCTCCCATCCTGCCCTCTGAGCAAGGCGGGGACTGGCCTGGGGGAGAGAAGGGAGCCCTCCTAGGGACCTCTGCACCGGCTCACAGCCCAGAGGCGACTCACCTAGCAAAGCCATCAAGTCTGCCACCTACTTACATTCTAGGCCTCGGTCTACATGTCAAGCTTCCGGTCATTTCCAAAACATTTTTTTAAACATTAAAATCCATTTCAGGGGCGCCTGGGTGGCTCAGTCGACTGAGTGGCTGACTCTTGATTTTGGCTCAGGTCATGATCTCGGGGGTCCTGGGATCAAGCCCCACATCGGGCTCTGCATTCAGCAGGGAGTCAGCTTGGAGATTCTCCCTCTCCCTCTGCCCTTTCCTCCCCCCTCTCAAGTAAATAAATAAGTCTTTTTAAAAATCCATTTCTAATGCAATTTTTTGCAGAACCTCAAAATAATAAAGTAATAAACAGACTGGTTCAAGTAGCCTCAGGACCCAGAGGGTGTCCAGACTTCCTTGAAACATTGCCTTCAAGGTCTGGGACAGGTTTCCGAGCTACAGAGTTAGATGATGCCTAACCCAAGGCCTTCCTGGGGGCTATAGGAAAGGGGTCAAAGCCCACAGAGGCTCTGGGGACGCCCTGATAGTTGCCAGGGCCCTCACCCCCATCATCCGCATGCCTCACAGCTCCGGGAGGGACGGAGAGCCCACCATAAACATATTCATGATTTCTGTGCATCTTTGTGCCACATTAGGCATTTTAAATACAAATTATCTCTAATTCCTACGAGTAGGTGTCATTTCCAGATGAGGAAATGCATAAAGGAGGGTAACATCAAAACCCCAGATAGCTAAAAAGTGGCAGGGCGCAATTCCAGATTCCAAAGCCGGTGTTCTCAGGACACCCTGCCGCTTCTCGAGGGGGTCAGCTATCACCCCTTCTCCCCCAGTGTACAGACAAGTACACTGAAGTGAGAGAGGAACTGCCTTAAAGAACACTCTGCAAAACTCCACCTAGGACAAAACCCGTGTCTGGGGCGGGAGAGGTGAGAGGGCTGGCCCAACACTGTATATGCATTTCACCCCTTCAACACTGGCCTAGGGGTGTTGACTCCCCCCACCTCTGACTTTGCCCCCAGCCAGGAGGCCCCCACACCTGTAAGGAGCTGGGATGCTGCTCCCATCCTGCCCACTCAGAATGGCTCCGCTCTCCTCAGCACCTACCAAACCCACCTGCCCTCGAAAACACAGCCCAAGGCTCTGCCCCTCCAGAAAACCTGCATGGACCACCTTCACCCACAGTACTTTCTCTTGGAACCTCACCTCCCTTATGACCCATACCAGCCACTTGACATCAGTGATACTCCACTGCCATGCTAAGACCAGGCAGTCCTAGGGGGTCAGGGTACCCCCGTTTCTTCTTCATACTGCTTCTCTCCCCAACCCCCTCTATGACCTTGCCCAGAGGTAGCACTTGATTGGTTGGTTGATTGAATGAGGGACCTCTCTTTCCATAGGCACACTTGGTTAGCCTACCCAGGGCAAGCTGTGAATCTCCCAGGTGCCAGGGCCCAAGAGAGTTTCCAGACTCATATCTCCAACGTACCTTCATCTACCTGGAAGGGGAGAGAATGGTCAGTCCACACCCCAGGGTTCTGTTGACAGCCTCCCAAGCTCTTTGGTGTCAGCCCTGGCCTGGCCACCTGCTTTGGGCAGCCCCACCTACGTATGGACCCTCCCGGCCTCTTCCTCTCCAAGTCTTCAATTAAATGTTCCCCCCAGGACACAAGCTCTTTTGTAATTCAATCTCTGCTTCCAGATCAGGTGGGAGCGAGCCCCACCAGCAGCCCCTGCCCTACCCCAGGCTCTTCATCCTTCTCCGTCTGCCTGGGCCCGGTCCTTAGTCTCCTGAGATCCTCTTCCCAACCCGGCCACTCTCGCCTCTCCTGCACCCCCCTCCCCCGCCCCATGTCCCGGATTCAGGGGGCCGGGGGGTCCGCAGCAGCACAACCAGAGAGTACACCCGAAGTGAAACGAGAGAGCCAAGAGGTGAGGGCAGGGCCATGCAATTCTTTTCATTCTTTTCCTCGACTTCTCACTGAACCCACATTCTGATTTCACAGGCTGGTGTGTTTTTCATTTACTGCATTTTTTTTTTTTAAGATTTTCTTTATTTATTTGAGACAGAGAGAATGAGAGACAGAGAGCATGAGAGGGGGGAGGGTCAGAGGGAGAAGCAGACTCCCTGCCGAACAGGGAGCCCGATGCGGGACTCGATCCCGGGACTCCAGGATCATGACCTGAGCCGAAGGCAGTCGCTTAACCAACTGAGCCACCCAGGCGCCCTCATTTACTGCATTTTTTTATTGAGAGAACTACGTTCACGTGCAGTTATAAGAGATAACACAAGAAGAGATCCCTTGTACACTCTGCCCAGTTTCCCCCAACGTAACTTTTTGTAAAATTGTACTATTATACCACAACACCGATATAATCCACTGATGTAGGTTTCTCATTTTACTCGTACTCATCGGTGTGTCTGAGTATTAAGTTCCAGGTAACTGATTACGTAACTGATCACGGGCATAGGGTCCTACAGCCGCCTCCCTTCTGTAGCCACGCCCACCTCCTCCCCGCCCCCTCCCCGCTGATCTATCCTCCCATTCTAAAACCGTCCTTTCAAAAATGTTATATAAATGAATCATCCAGCATATAATCTTTTAAGATTACTGGCTTCTTTCACTCAGCAAAATTCCCTGGAGAATCATTTGAGTTATCGCAGAGCTGGTCTTTCTATAGCTGAAAAGTATTCCACGCACGCACCCCGGTCTGTGTAACAGCTTTTCCGTAAACCCTTTGTAACAGCTGCCTGGGTGGACCCAGGCATCTGCAGAAGTTAGTGCGAAAGCCCCAAGCCCACCTTGCTTCCTGGAACTGACTACATTCCCAAAGCCTCTGCTCAGGCACGTTTATAGAGCAATAAACCAAAGGGTCAGTGTGAATGAGAGGCCTGGATAAGCAAACAGGAAAGCACGGCCCTGCGGGGAAGGCGCCTGGAGGCCCAAGTCCACACTCTCGGGAGCCAGAATCCCTGTGGTGCAAGCAGAAGGACAGGAAAGAGGTGAGCACTGCGAAGTGTGTCCTTGGAATCACATTCTTAGAGCTGGGACAGACTGTAGACACCATCTCATCTCCCATCCTCCCCAGGCCATTCTTTGGACTGGGGGCGCCCGGGGTGGGGGGGTGGGAGGGATGATAATATTTTCCTTTTTTGCCAATCTTAGGAAGCTCTCCGTCACACCAATGTGATCAGCATCACAATAACCCCTGTATATTAGCATTACAATAGAACCGGCGAGATTGCTCCCGCTCTGGACAGCTCCTGAAAGACTCCAAGTTGGCAGTCATGCTCTGAGTCTGCTCCTGATCTGGCTAAACACGTTCCACTCGATGATTCAAACGATGTGTTTTCTAAACCTCCAGCCATCCACAACCTCACAAGTAGCAATGTTCCCATGAACACATGGTGCCCAGAATTCAACAGCATAATTCAAACACAGAGCAGCGTGGTCTCCACAGGGGCTGTTTGTCAATTACCTCCCTCTTCCAGAGGGCTCTATCTTCATTAATCGTCCAATAATACATTCAATTAGCACATAAAAAGAATAAAAATAAATAATAATAAATGATGATATATCCACTCGATGAAAGCTTATGCAGCAATCAAAAATGGATTTTCAAAGGGTAGGTAATACCATGAATGTTACCATGATACAATGTTAAAAAAAAAAGTCAAAAAGTATATAAGCACTTCCCATCCCTCTAAACTCAACTCTGGTGTCTCCCAAGGAGGGCCCCTCTGTTTTAGTCAGGTGACTTCCCAAGGGTTCCCTAGCACCCCAAGCATCCCCCAGTCCCAGCCTCTCACCGTCTCAAGGTCAACCACCTGCTCTTTAAAGATAGGAGAAACAGGCTGTCTTGTTCCACAGTCCCAGCATGGGTTAACACAGTTAATAAATGTTTCACCCAGGGATGCCTGGGTGGCTCAGTCAGTTAAGCATCTGCCTTCTGCTCAGGTCATGATCTCAGGGTCTGGAAATCAAGCCCCGCATCAGGCCCCCTGCTCAGTGGGGAGTCTGCTTCTCTCTCTCCCTCTGCCCCTCCCCCTGCTCATGCTCGCACTCTCCCTCTCTCTCAAATAAATAAATAAATACAATCGTTTTTTTAAAAAGAGACTGTGGGAAAATATAAGCCAAACTATTTATAGGGGTTATAAAACCCAGGGGAAAGAATTTCAGAGGAATTTTGCTTTCTACTTTGCGTATTTCTATATTGCTTGATACAAACAAACAAACAAAACAACCTTCCTAACTTTCGTATTCAGAAAAAAAGCAACTTTTTTCTTTTAGAAAAAATGCATAGGCAATACCAAATTATAAAAATGTCTTTCCAGGGCACTTTCCCCCATTTCTCAATTCTTTTTATTTATCTGAGTTATCCAAATTTTCTTTAAATATGTCTATCTTCGTCTTTTTAATAATAATTTTAAAGGGTCTAACCAAATAAAAATACGGGGAAGGAGGAATTTCCTTTACATTTTAGGAAGCCACAGAACATGCCTGACTTCTACTGAGCTTGCCGTTGACTCAAAATACTGGCTCTACCGTGGTGTCCAGCTTGTTCCTTCTCAGTCTCCTCCTCACATCCCAACCGTGGGAGGGAGGGAGTTTGGGTTTCCAGTGTTAGGGTGGTGCACGAAGCACAGCATTTACTCCGAAGGCAGATGGACACAATTCCTGACACACCACCATGCCGGCCGTCCAGGTCCTTCTGACTCAGAATTAAGTCATCCAAGGTATTGGCCTTTTCCTCCAAGGAGGCTGTCATCTACACAGCTGATAAGCAAATGCTCCAAGACTTCATGAGAATTGTTAGTAAACAAGAAAAGGCCCAGAACCCAGGAACTACGCAGAAGCAACCCCCAGGCCACGGCATAGAGTGACGTGGTCCGCGAATGGACCCTCTTGGGCACAGTCGTTGTCAGACCTGAACCAGACCTCATTCTTACTGTCTTCTAGCCCCTGGGCCTCCACCACACCAAGCAGAGAGAAAGCTGGTACAGAAATTCCCCAGGACACAAACTGTCTCCGCAACAAGGAACTCGATAAAACATATGCATATGGTAAGGCAGGTAAGGGGGCATGAAAAATGTAAACAACCCGATTTGTTGGCTTGGGTAGGTGAATCTTTGCCTTTTTCATTTTAAAACTGCCTTTATGATCGTAATCATGTGTATAATAAATAAAGCTACATTTTGTTCAAAGCCTTGCTGAAATCACACCTCCAGCCAGTTTCCTGGTCTACCGGATGAATAACCTCACCAAAAGGGGAAACCAGACAAGTTTGGTGTGAGAGGTTTTTGTGGACTTGTGTCGGCGCCTGATGCTCACCACTCTCTGTTTAATGACGTGTTCCAGTATTTTGCTGGGGATATGCATCAATCACCATCATCCTTGGAATACAACTGTATAATGGCTTTGCGGTTAAGATCTAGGCTTTGAAGTCACACAGATCTAGGTTTGAACCCTGGTATACCTCTAATTGCCTTTGGGCCATTATGCAAACCTTTGGAGCCTCGGTATTCTCATCTGTAAACTGGGCTTTTTTTCCCTTAGTTGCTGTGAGAAGAGAGAGAGATGATGAACTGAAATACACATACTGACTGATGGGTAGAAATGTTTGTAATCATAGTCCGCTCTACCTTTTCACTAACATCACCAAGTCAGAGAAACAAAGGATCTGAGATTTTGACCAGTTTGCCAACTGTCCCAAGGAATCTAAGGATTCTGTTGCTAAGCCTAAACAGAATAAGCAAGTTCAGAAAATATGAGATTCCAAGACAGAAATTTTAGTAGAGACTTGCTTCTGGAAAAGTTCTTAACAAAGAAAAAGAGGCAATTACTATCTGAGAACTCTGAACAAACCCCAAACACCTTCTCACCACGGCCCGCCTGAGTGAGAATTCTCGGAGAAGCCCAGAAATTCCCATTCCCATCTGCGAATTGGCCATTATAATTCTGGTGAGCCGCCAGCGTCTCAGCAACATCCTAAGAAGAGAAATCCAGTTTCTACCCAAATCAAACTAATCCTGACCCTTAGTAATCCGTCCAGTCCCGAACGCACTGTCTGACGCTCCAGTAGGCCCAGTACAGCAGACTGAGCCGGGCTTCAGATTCCAATCCCACTACTGTTTCACTCTGTGACCTTAGGCAAGTTACTTAGCCTCTCTGTGCTCCACTTTCCTCACCTATGAAGGGGGGATAATAATACTAAGAGGTATATAATACATGATCTATGCTCACCAAATGCTAGCAATGATCTAAACACTCCAGCAGCATATGTACAATGTCAGAAGCAACATGTTTAGGCCCTGGGCTGAGGGGCTGGGTCACACGCTCTTCTTCTACGAACATACTTTCTCTCTTAGGAGAGACATGAGCCAACAGTCTGTGCAGGACCAGAGGCCAGAGAAGGAACTGACACCAGGGGAACTCCAGCACCACAGCGGCCACCGTCCACAGCCACGGCCACAGTGCAGGCAGCCACACCCCCTGGGGGTGCAAGTGAGAGGCCCAGGTGGGGGAGACTGTGATGATGCAGCGCCCCACGAACAAGCCGGCTCTGGCTACTTCCATTCCTGCCCGGATGGAGAAAGGTCCTGCCTGGAGGTTCTTGTATATGGCTGCATCCTTCCCAAGGCCGATGACTCAGACCCCCCCCACCCCTGGCACAGCGGACGGTCCCACAGGTTTAGACGCCCCAGGCTTCTGACTTGGGCAGTGACTAAGCTAGGTTTGTCTTCCCTGCCTCAGTTTCCCCATCTTCTAAATGAAGCCATGAAGGTCCAGGTCTTCCCAGGACCAAGGTGCAGGGAGGCCCCCTGGAGTATGTAGGCTCCCTGTTCATTCACAGTACCCGGGAGGAGAGTCCCCACCTAAAGAACCATCCCAGTTTCCCACTGCCCACCCTCCCGGCTCTCCCCTCACCCCCTGCACACATCTTCCCAGCACAGGGGCCTCTGAGAGAGCCCGGCACACACTCAAGAGAACCCAGAAAGAAGGAAGTTGTTTTAAAAAGTTTTGTGTTATATGGGGGGGCAGGAGGAAGAGGGGAAGGAGTCAGTTACAGTGGTCGTGAGCTCACATTTCCTTCCCGTAGAAGGATCTTTCCCATAGAAGCTGCATAAAGGGTGCTCTCATTTCCCACAACTCCTCTAAGACAGTCCCTGTGTTCAGCAGGGCAGGCCAGCTGTTCTGGGAGGCCAGCGCCCCAGCGCCGGCCCAGGTTCTTGGCCTCTGCGCATGCCTGCTACCACGATGACAGCACCTTCTTGTTGGTCGCTAGGCCTTTTCCAACTCAGAAATCCAACCTGGGTGATGCAAACTTACAAAGGGCTGTGATGTAAAGTATCCCTTTTAATCCTTGCAACAAATCTGTAACACACATGTCATCCCCATTTTATAGTCACAGAAACTGAGGCTTAGAGACATTAGGTAACATCTCTGAGATCACCTGCCAGGAAAGTGGAGGCACCAGGTCTTGGCCCCATCATGTTGGACGCTCCGGCCACCACATCACAGATGGCCGCATGCCCCAGTTCCCCTACCCTGACCCTTCGGGCCTGGGGTGGATGCCTCCTACGTGATGCCCCCTTCCCTGCCCCCGGCTTCTCTGGAATCTAGTACTTACCATTCACACAGAACTTAATTCCCCGTATCCCACGCATACTGGGTGTTCCCTGCAGGCAGGGGCTCCCTGACTGGGGTCTGTCTCAGCATTACTGTTCAGTGCCTGGCACTTGCTGTCAGTGGGTATCTAATAAATATTTGTTACATGGATGAGTGAACGTGTGACCAGTTCACAAAGAGATGACTCTCTGAATAGCCACAGCGGTACAGCTTAGCCCCCACACCTGATTTCCCAGTCCTGGTGTCCACACGCCTAGGGGATACTGAGTCCCACCCAGGGCACTCCTGACTTGAGATGGCACCAATGGATCCAGCAAATATTCAACAAGGGCCCAGATGCTCAGTGAGGCAGGCTTCCCAGTTCTCACTGCTGGCCATAATAATTGGCATCTGTACACCTGCTATCATGGAGGGAGGGTTCACACAATCCCCAGACACAATGTGTACGTCAGGGCCCTGGGGACAGTAGGGAACACTGAGGTGGCCACTTCCTGCTTGATGGGAACAGCTTGGGGTGGGGCAAGGGCTATAGTCATCAGCCTTGGGAAGGATGCAGCCATATACAAGAACCTCCAGACAGGACCTTTCTCCATCCATGCAGCGGACGGTCCCACAGGTTTAGACGCCCCAGGCTTCTGACTTGGG
>NW_023270387.1:24882744-25002346 GCF_011800145.1 Mirounga leonina | reverse complement strand
CGCGGGGGCGCGGGGGCGCGGGGGGCGCGGGCGGGCCGAGTTCCGGTCGCTGCCCGGCGTGCGGGCCGCCGGCGGTCGCTCTCGCCCTCACTCTTCCTGTCCCGGGCAGGTAGTTTCAGGGTGTGGCCTCCCCGGGCCCGCCCCGCCGCCCGGCCGCCTCGCCGGCTCACCCTTCCCAGGCCCGCCGCCCGCTCGGCCCCTCCCGCCCCGCGCAGGGCCCCGGGGAGAAGGGGAGCAGCAGGCCACGGCCCGGAAGGTGAGGGACAAGTAAGACTCGGCGACCTGCGTGGTGGTGGCCATTAGCATTAACCACACGGGCCCAAGGCGAGTAGCTAAGAGCAACAAAAGTGAATGCACCGCTCTCTTCCCCTCCTAGAGGTGACCGTTTGCCCCGGGAGACAACCCTTCCATCCTCCTCCTTGATGCCAACCATGGTTTCTCTCCCTCCCTCTGGCGCCTGCCATCTCTCGCCACCTTGCTACGTGACTAGGCCTCAATTATAACCCCATCAAACCCAAACAGAAACCAGAACTGCTCCTTGACCCAGCCTCCCCCTCCAGCCACTGCCCTCCGTCCTCATGGCCATGGCCATTGTTGCCCTGTCCTCTCTGCTAGGAGGCCCTTACTGGGGTCTGTGTCCAGCTCTCCCTGGCTGGGTGACCAGAGACTCCAGTTGCTCCACCAAATGCCATCTTACCTGTTCCCAGCACCCTTCACCTATTTGCCACTTCCCGTACTGATTGATCCCATCCTCAAATGCTCACCCCTTCCCTGGATTCTGGTCCCTAAAGATCAAGTTTCCCAAAGTTGTGTCCTCAGCCTCCTCCCCTCTTTTGCTCCCCTTTCTGGACAACTCATCTCATCTAATGACTTCAAATAGATAACTCTGCCTTCCTAATGTTGACATCAGGAAGGAGTGCTGGTTCTGCATTAATAATTGCTCGAGAACTTCTCCATTTGTGTTCTCCTGGTATTACATAGTCAACAAATACTACTGAGCACATATGATATGCTAAGCACTGTTGTAGGTGTTGGGAAACAAGAGTAAACAAAATAAAAATCGCTGCTTTGCAATCAACAAGCCCCAAACTTCCTTCCCAGACTTGGCCATCTTCCCCTGGCTATAATAGTAGTCTCCTAGACTCAAAATCTTGGAATTATCTCTGATTCTCCACCCTCTTACACATTGTATCTAATTAGTTCCAAATCTGGCCAAGTCTTTCTCTCCAAGAGCTGACAGGTATAGCCCTTTCTTTCCTCCCCCTTTCAAAGACCCCCTTGAATACAAGCCCTCATCACCCTTTTCCTGGATTTGTGTAAGAAGCAAATGGATCGCCTGTCTCCAGTTTGGTGCCCTCTGATCCCTCCTGGACACAGCAGTCAAGTTACTCTTCCTAAGCCACGGCTTCTGTAAAACCTTCCCTGTCTTCTGGATCAAATCCAACCTCCTTAGCATGACTCTCACAGTGTCACCTGTCTTCTTTTGCAGCCTTGCTGCCCCACATTCCTGTTTGGACCCAGTCTCTGCAAACAGACTTTTTTGTGTCCAACATGTGCACCTCTCCTAATGCTCCGCGTGCACAGAAAAGCCCTTCTCCTTCACACCCGTCTCTGCACATGGGGACAGAGTCACGCACAGTAGTCATGAGTGTGTTGTCATTGTTCACTGGGTGTTTTTCGTTTTCTGCCTTCTGGGCACGGGCTAGGATTGCACTCCCTCCCCTTTGAAGTTAGGTGTGGTCATATGGCCAGCTGTGGACAAGGAATTGTTAAATGAGGAGGTAAACACCACTTCCAGGTAGGAGTACAAGGAAGTAATACACAGTCCCATACCCTCTTCCCCAGTGAAGTACGTGTTGAGGTAAGATCTGCCCTCACCCTGTGATCAGAGCGGCTGCAGTGAGCAGAGACTCTCGCTGATGGGCATCGGCTGTGGAGCATGAATGAGAAGCAAGCTCCGGGCATGGTAAGCCCCGGAGAGTTGAGGGTTGTTCAATATTGCGGCAAGCCTAGCCCACCCTGATACGTTACGTCCTCCACGAGATTTTCCTTCCCTCTAAACCAGAACTAGGTCTACTTGTACATTTATCATGGAATTTATCACCTTCTCTTGGCATTTCCGCCGGCGTCTCACTCACCTTTGAGTCTCAGAGCGCAGCACAGGAGCACGATAACTCGGGTCAGTTTAATAAATGGGAAATAAGTCTGCCACTGTCCAGAGAAAGCATTCCAAAGCTAACTAGAAGATTTCAAAAATAATTTCCTGCGTATCGGGACAGAATCACCGACGGTGCTTTGTAGGCACCATGGTTACTAAGGACGCAATAGCTTTCAGTTAGTATGGGTGATTGAGAGTAAGCCAGATCCCAGGTAAGAGAAGGGAGACAGCAAGCGTGGCGCTAAAATCTGCAGTTCCGCTGCAAAAGGAGCGTCTCAGATCACCGCCTCGGTTCCTAGGGCCTCATCTCTTAGCTCACGGAGCTAAGAAGGGCCTTGCCCACAGAAGGCCCACAGAAGGTGCCGCTGAACACAATACACATGCAGTGAGCGCACTGACTCTGATTCCAGATTACGAGGAAGCGATGCAGACCGAGACCCTTCTCTGCGATCACTGGGTCATGTCCATTCACGTTAAACCGATTTGGCTTAATCCTCATAAAATTATATTATGTGAGATAAGTGCTTTTATTCCTAAATCATAAGCAAAGAAGGCCAAGAGCAGGCAGCCTCAAGGATGTAGCCAGGTTCTCACGCTCCTAAGGGGTAAATCCAGACTCAAACCCAGATTTCAGTTGGAGGCCGGGGTCATTTGTCTGCTGCAACGACCAACTCACACAACCTCCATCATCCCCCAGCTCGCCCCAGACCCTCCCACTCCAAAGCTGCCAGCCACGTCATGGGTCAGTCTTTCTCATACTGACCCCAGGACTCTGTCTGCTGTGGAAGTCGGGTCTGTGTCCCTGGGACCCCCTCTGAAGGCCTCTCCAATTAGCCCACTGCTAATGTCCTTGGGGCCAGAGCCGCTTAGAGCTTGTACAAGTGTGGACTTGACCAGAGGCCAAAAAACAGGCTTCAGCTGGTGATAACGTGGGGGAGAGTGGGGCCACATCAGGTAGACCCAGCCCCAGTTCAAAGTCACAGAGCGCTGTTACCGTCCAAGATGGCCAGAACCGGGGGCAACGCCGCTGAAGCGGATTGTGCCAGGAGACCAATCCCACCCCTGCCAGGAGAAGTCTGCAGACAAGCAGTGTGGGGCATGGGGGAGGTTTAGCATGAACAGGGTAGCCCAGGATGAACCAGTTACGGAGCCGTCATCTGTGAATGTATCCACATCTTCTGGAACAACGGGGTTGACAGACTGGCCCCTAGGACCACTTTTGCTTTTGTGCTGCATGCAGATCTAGCCCTTCCCGGAGGAAGGTGGAAACGCGCTTTCTAAATATGAGTTATTCAGTAGCCACCAGGTGATTCTGCCTTCTCCCTGCACGACCACTTCACCCTACCCCACTTCTTCTCCTTCTGCAGAAATCCAGATTCCACTAAAATATCACTCTGCGGAACTTCCGTCAGGCATATCAATCTCTTCTACCTCAGCTCCCCCAGAAATTGGTACACTCCTCAGGCAGGGCTTACATCACAGGGCATTTGATTGTCCTGGTCCACGTAGGAGCTCTTTACATGTCGTTGCAAGAAGCAGTGAGTGAAGACAGCCCATGAAGCTGATGGGAAAAGCAGCATATCAAGCCCTTGCTCCGGCTTCTGCTCTTGGGTTTCTTCATGTACAGTTTAAGAATAAGAGTATTTACCTAATATATCATAATTTTATGAGAATTAGACCTAACGGGTTCAATGTAATGACAGAGGGTTACACTTGTCCTTCTGTCACATCCAGCACGCTCTCAGGAAGTTGACCTGACCCAGTGATTGTAGCGAAGGGTCTCAGCCCACATTGCTTCCTCTTAATCTGGACTGGCTTAAGTGCTGTGAGCGGATTGCATTCAAATGAGAGCACTCGATGCCTCCTGTGTGCAGGGCGTTTATTAGCTCCATAGGATAAACGGCGATGCTCTCGATGCTCTAGGAAGCCAGGAGGCAATACGAGACACTCCTTTCTAGCAGAACAGCAGGTTTATTTATTTATTTAGTGAGTTAGTTATAGGTAAACTCTAGGCCCAGTGTGGTATTTGAACTCACGACCCTGAGATAAAGAGTCACATGCTCGGGGCGCCTGGGTGGCTCAGTCGTTAGGCATCTGCCTTTGGCTTAGGTTATGATCTCAGGGTCCTGGGATCGAGCCCCACATCGGGCTCTCTGTTCAGCGGGGAGCCTGCTTCTCCCTCTCCCTCTCCCCCTGCTTGTGTTCCCTCTCTCGCTGTGTCTCTCTCTGTCAAATAAATAAATAAAATTTAAAAAAAAAAAGGGTCACATGCTCTACCGACTGAGTCACCCAGGCACCCCTTTTTCAAGTATGATTTTTTTTTTTTTTTTTGGAGGGAAGATTACTTCATATGTGGTGGTGTGTTTCCATCTGGCTGTCTATTTCCCAGCTTCACGCTTAGATTCTAAATTCAGGAAATGTGGACAGTTACGTTTCAGTTTATCATTCTTTGTTTATTTACTGATTGAAATACCTCTTCAGGGCGAGATTTCCCATCTGTGCAGTTACCCAGGGGTAACGTTTGTATTGGAAAGGAAAGATAAAGGCCTGAGTCTTTCCCTTTACTTAGTGGTTTTCAAAATAGTTAATTCCCTGACATCTTCCAAAAGGACCAATTGGTGTTTGTTGCCTTGTTTTTGTGTATTGTGAATTCTTGGATTTTTAAACATATGTATTATGTTTTGGTTCATTGTCATTTTTATGCTTAGTGATGTTCAAACTGTCCCCTCTTTGAGGAGCGGCAGCCTCTTCTTCTTCTTCTTTTTCTTTTTTTTTTTTAAAGTAGGCTCCATGCCCAGCACGAGCCCAATGTGGGGCCTGAACTCATGAGCCTGAGATCGAGACTTAGCTGAGACCAAGAGTCAGACACTTAACTGACTGAGCCACCCAGGTACCCCAAATGGGAGCCTCTTCTAATTGGCTGTGACTTTTGACTCAGTTCCACTCATCTTTGGTCATTTGATTGCTTTCTGGTAAGAGTTGCACGTTCTTATATTACTCATCCCTTACGCAGACATGCAATCGGCCATTTCTTCAAGACATCCTGGTGTCTTTTTTAGTGAGAAACGGTATTTCAAGACAATCACCTGGGCACAAGGGATATTTATTCCTATTGAGTTGGTCACTGCTTCTGGGGCTTTTGGTGATGGACAGAGCTAGGAATTTTTTTTTTTTAAGATTTTATTTATTTATTTATTTGAGAGAGAGAGAGAGAAACAGCATGAGAGGGGAGAGGGTCAGAGGGAGAAGCAGGCTCCCCACTGAGCAGGGAGCCCGACGCGGGACTCAATCCCAGGACTCCAGGATCATGACCTGAGCCGAAGGCAGTCGCTTAACCAACTGAGCCACCCAGGCACCCGTGAGCTAGGAATTTTTTGAAGAGATAAAATACACAAGAAATTCATTCAGGACCACCGGGTACTGACAGAGCTTATTCTATCTTTTTTTTTTTTTTTTAAGATTTTATTTATTTATTTGAGACAGAGAGAATGAGATACAGAGAGCATGAGAGGGAGGAGGGTCAGAGGGAGAAGCAGACTCCCTGCCGAGCAGGGAGCCTGATGCGGGACTCGATCCCAGGACTCCAGGATCATGACCTGAGCCGAAGGCAGTCGCTTAACCAACTGAGCCACCCAGGCGCCCAGAGCTTATTCTATCTATCTTGTATCTGTATTTTTTCCCCCACACTGAGAGTCCTTGTTCCCATGTCACTTTTTTTTCCCTGTCTTTTTTGTTAAATGAAGGTCACAAGTACAATTTTCTCATTAGAGTTCAGTGACTTCATTTTTAATGCAGTTTTTGTCAACTTGCCAATTTACAAACAACAAAAACTCTAGCTAATTTGAGAAAAAAAAAGAAAAAGAGGAAATTACTAAAAGATTCTTAGGAAGTTCATAGAATCTCTGGGAGGGCCAGAGAGGCAAGAGCCAGGAAGCAGGCCAGCCACACCACAGGGCCGCTCACGGAGCCCCCCCGCAGCCCCCCACCACTCCGGTCCAGGGAGTTAGCACTACAGTTCATCCCAGTGAGACTCGCCCTGCAGGCCAGCAATGCTACCCCCTGCCGCCCCCGAGCTGTCTGTCTCTACTGTTACTCGAGCCAGAGAGTGACCTGTGTCCTTTCTTTGTTCCTTCTTGAATAAGTCTCCTGTGAGTGCACCTCACTGGCAATCCTAAGTTAGGCCTGTGCGCTACCTGCAAACCAGTTGAGAAGTCGAGTTCTGTTTCCTGCCTTGGGTAGGCAGGACTCTTAATGTGGAAATCCTCCAAATACAGGAGGGCTGCTCAAAAGATACCCTGGTGTCTATAAACCAGGCGACTGCAGGTGCTCTGAGCTGGTCGTCTGGAATGTGCCCTCAGAGCCTTTCTGAAAGGCATTCTATTTACCCCAGGCTACTACTTATTTGATGCTCTGTCTAGACAGCATCATTGAGCACTTTCTTTTGTCTGACTTCCCCTGCCCTATCCTTATCACCCACAAATCCAAGTTCACCCTTCTTCCATCTGTTATGTGGAGCTATGCCCAGCCTACCACTCCCTGACCCATGGTGCTGCATGGGGCATACACGGGCTTTTGATTTTTATTTTTTAAAAGATTTTTATTTAGGGAGCCTGGGTGGCTCAGTTGGTTAAGCGACTGCCTTCAGCTCAGGTCATGATCCTGGAGTCCCAGGATGGAGTCCCGCATCGGGCTCCCTGCTCGGCGGGGAGTCTGCTTCTCCCTCTCCCACTCCCCGTTTGTGTTCCCTCTCTCGCTGTGTCTTTCTCTGTCAAATAAATAAATAAAATCTTAAAAAAAAAAAAAAGATTTTTATTTATTTATTTGATGGAGAGAGAGAGAGAGAGAGAGCACAAGCAGGGGGAGCAGCAAAGGGAGAGGGAGAAGCAGGGTCCCCACCAAGAAGGGAGTCCGATGTGGGGCTCGATCCCAGGACCCTGAGATCATGAAATCCAGGTCTCCTACTCCTCCGCCATCTTGCTCCCCATCCAGGACCCCAGGATCATGACCTGAGCCCAAGTCAGACGCCCAACCAACTGAGCCACCCAGGCACCCCTACACGGGCTTTTTAAAAAAATCAAAGTACCCTGACTCATTTGCTTACATTCTGAGTTCAGTGCTCATGGGCCTAGTTAAAGGAACTCAAGTTTTAATCAAATAATGTAAATATATGTGTGTGTGGCTTTAGAAGATTCTTACAAAATATTATCTTCACTGCAATTAAGTAGATAATACCAGTACCTCAAGCACAGAACAAGAAAATGTCCCCACTGACATTTCTACTCCCAGTACAAACTCTTCAATGGCCACAACAATGGCCCAATGGTTACAACAATTATCATCTGATTAAGAAGTTGGTTAAAAGGTTCTGAATCCAGGCGCCTGGGTGGCTCAGTCATTAAGCGTCTGCCTTCGGCTCAGGTCATGATCCCAGGGTCCTGGGACTGAGCCCCACATCAGGCTCCCTGCTCGGCGGGAAGCCTGCTTCTCCCTCTCCCATTCCCCCTGCTTGTGTTCCCTCTCTCGCTGTGTCTCTGTCAAATAAATAAATAATCTTAAAAAAAAAAAAAAGGTTCTAAATCATCGATATCATGGACTTACATCTATTAATAATGATGTTCCTCACTCTAAGTGTATGTTGGGCCTTGAGGTGTTAACAAGTATTATGAGGCCAACATGATTAATGAGACTTAAAAATTAAATGTCCAGGGGCACCTGGGTGGGTCAGTTGGTTGGGTGCTAACTCTTGTCCTCAGCTCAGGTCTTGATCTCAGGGTCATGGGTTCAGGCCCCACGTTGGGCTCCAACCTGGACATGGAGCCTACAATCAATAATCTCAATCAATATCCAGTACATGACAAACCACTGCATTTTTTTAGTGCTTAAAGTCATACAATACTCAATTTAGTAGTTTACAAAATTTCATTAAAGAATGATAAATGTACAGCCTGAGGTTCTTAATTACAAACCAAAGACCCTGCAGAATCACTTTTTCCTGACACAGTAAGAATGGCTTGAAACAATACAAAGAAAACAACAGGCAACACTATAATACATTCTTCTGTCAGTAAGCACTGTTGGATGACCATAGGCTTGAAGAAACAAGCAACAAAATGATGTTAGTGTATGGAAGGTTTGGAAGGAAGTACAGATGTTTGTTTGTTTTTTTAAGATTTTATTTATTTGAGAAAGAGAGAGGGGAGAGGGTCAGAGGGAGAAGCAGACTCCCTGCCGAGCTGGGAGCCCCACGTGGGACTCGATCCTAGGACTCCAGGATCATGACCTGAGCCGAAGGCAGTCGCTTAACCAACTGAGCCACCCAGGCACCCCAGTACAGATGATTCTACCACAGCCCAATTTATGGTATAGTATTTGCCAGGTTTTTTTTTTTTTTTTTTAAGATTTTATTTATTTATTTGGCAGAGAGAGACACAGCGAGACAGGGAACACAAGCAGGGGGAGTGGGAGAGGGAGAAGCAGGCTTCCCCCCGAGCAGGGAGCCCAATGTGGGACTCGATCCCAGGACCCTGGGATCATGACCTGAGCTAACGGCAGATGCTTAACTGACTGAGCCACCCAGGCGTCCCTTTGCCAGTTTTAATCATTAAGTACACAAGTACTGTCTCTTGAGCGAGCCCTATGTCCTGGAGAAGATGTTTTCAACCATTTAAAATAATAATACCTGGGGCACCTGGCTTCCCACCTCCGTTGGAAGAGCATGCTACTCTTGATCTCAGGGTCGTGAGTTCGAGCCCCATGATGGGCATAGAGATTACTAAAAAAAAAAAAAAAAATCTATAAAGATAGCTCTCGAGAAACCTGGGTGGTGGAGTTAAGCATCCAACTCTTGATTTTGACTCAGGTCATGATCTCAGTCAGGAGACTGAGCCCTGCATTGGGCTCCTAGCTGGACGTGGAGCCTGCTTAAGATTCTCTCTCTCCCTTTCCCCCTCCCCGCAACCCTGCTTTATCTCCCTTTAAAAAAAAAAAAAAGATAGCTCTTATACTTTAATACCTAACATTCACTGAGCACTTGCTCTGCGCTGGGCACTGGTCCATGTTTCAGAGCTTTCCCTGTGGTCACTCACTTCTAACCAATGCGGTAGGTACCATCATTGACCCCATTTCTTCAGATGGGGAAACCAAGGCACAGAGCAGTTAGGTAACTTTCTCAAGGTACCCTAGCTAGTAGGTGGCCAAATTAGGAAAAGAGCCAGGCAGTTTTGGCTTCAAAATTCCCACATGTAGCGTTATAGCTTCCTCTTAAATTTAATCTGTATTTTGTGGAAAAGAATGGATTATGAAAAATCTCAGAAAATGAAATGCTATTGGATTGGCTGCTTTGGTTAGCATAAAGAAATATTTCCAGATAAAGTTCTGGTGCTAGAGCACGTAAAAACCTTAAGTGCACAATATGTTACAAAATGTCTTCAATGTAGTTATTTTGATAAAAATCGGGAACATTTAAAATATGGTAGAATCTTTGCAATATTTTAAAATAAGATTGGAAGTGACCAAGAAAACATTTTGTTCCACGCAGAGATTCATCTTGTGACAAAGTATTTAAAAAGTTGTTGAACTTAAAGATGTTGCAGTTTGTTGTAAGTATTTTAAGCTAAAAACACCTGTTCAAATTTTCTTTTTTTTTTTAAGTAAGCTCTTGGCCCAATGTGGGGCTCAAATCCACGACCCCGAGACCAAGCGTCTTAGGCTCTACCGACTGAGCCAGCCAGGTGCCCCGCGATTTGCTTTTTCTAAAGCAGCTGATGCTATGGGGAAGTTTGAAAATACCTAGAGAGGTTTCCATCACTAGGTTACTTTGTTGTGGACAGTGATGCCTCCCCTAAAAGACCTATTTGCATACCTAAACTCAGACACAGAATTGACAGATCGGACTGTGCTTAACAGGCAGAGCTGAGGATGCACCTCTCATTCCAGCCTGTTTGTACGAGGTGCCTCTCCCGGCTTTTTGCTTTTTTAAACAGCTTTATTGAGGTTAATTGACAATCAACTGCACCTATTAAAAGTGTTCAAGCTTGTACATATATGCAATTTATATACTCATAAAACCATCACTACAATCCAGAACTCTTGGGGCGCCAAAGTGGCTCAGTCGGTTAAGCATCTGCCTTTGGACCCCTGATCTCTGGGTCCTGGGATTGAGCCTCCCATCGGGCTCCCTGCTCAGCGGGGAGTCTGCTTCCTCCTCTCCCTCTGCCCCTCCGCTCGTGCTCTCTCCCAAAAATAAATAAAATCTTTCAAAAAGAAAAGAACTCTTTCAGCTTTGATAGCCATTAAATGATGAAACAAGTAGACTTTGAGCCAGACTTGTAATTGCTCTACTTCTAAGTGTTAAAACACAATTTAAAAATAAATACGGAGGAGCATAACTCCACTCCTTAACTGTGGGCGGCACATAGTGACATCCTTCCAACGAGGGAATGGGGGTTGGTGAGAGTATCTTCACAGCAGAAGACACTGCCAGACCTGCCCCGGCCAGGCGAGCAATGCCGGCAACAGTGATAAAGTCATAGTGACAGTGTGTACCCTTGATAAGACGTGATGAGCATGGCACTTCGGTCTTCCTCCCCAGCAGCACATAATGCCGGGGTCTTATCACGAGAAAATCATCAGGCAAACCCCAGGAGAGGGGCATCCTACAAATACCTGACCAGCACACCTCGAAACTGTCAAAATCATCAAACACAAGGGAAGTCTGCAAAACTGCCACAGTCAAGAGGAGCTTAGAAAGACACAACTGAGGGCGCCTGGGTGGCTCAGTTGGTTAAGCGACTGCCTTCGGCTCAGGTCATGATCCTGGAGTCCCGGGATCGAGTCCCACATCGGGCTCCCTGCTTGGCAGGGAGTCTGCTTCTCCCTCTGACCCTCCCCCCTCTCATGTACTCGCTCTCTCTCATTCTCTCTGTCTCTCAAATAAATAAATAAAATCTTAAAAAAAAAAAAGAAAGACACAACTGAATATAATGTGGTATCCGGAGACAGAACAAGGACAGCAATAAAAACTAAGGCAACCTGAACCAACTGTGGACTTTGGTTACAAGAGAACGAAAGCAGTCACTTCGCTTGCACTGAAGCTTGTAATATTTTACTGGACCCAAGAGGCTTCATTAAATAACATTTAGAAAAAATAATTTCATCTTTTTTTATGCTTCCCAAGTTTCTATTTATGACTTTATATCTAATCTTAAAATAACTATATATAGGGCACCTATCAAGATGTTTTCTTGATGGATGTTCCTGCTCTAACCAGAAAGAGCCACTGACTTCAGTATCTTAAGTTCATTTGGACCTGGGTTAACTTGGCCAAAGAACTCCTGAAGAGTCTCCAAGTCGTGCCCCATCCATTTCAAGGATCCTGAAACAAGTATTTGTGAATTATGTCTTTTGTCCCATCCTCTGGACACCTGGGCTTCTCCACAGTGGTTTTGCACTAACAGCCTGCGATTTTTAAGGAGCTCTAGACAGAATTATTCCCAGACAGAAGTACCCCCATATCCCAGGGGGTAGCCAGGCAAGATATTCTTATTTTAGAAGAACCACTTTACCTTTTGTCCCAGAAAAAAGAACCGGCTGCCCATACCACAGACTTTGGTTCTGCACTGAATAGCATTGTGACCTGTGGTCATGTTTGAACTGTGAAATGAGAGATGCCATGAGGGCCCTTCTAGTTCCTTCCATCCATTTTCTCCATGTCCGTCACTTCTAATGAGTGAGGTAAGACAGTAGGTTCCTTGAGAGTGAGCCTCTGGCTTCCCCCCAAATCTGAGAGACTCATGGCCCCCCAATCTGTGTCTCCTAGTGTAAGGGTGTCAGTATGACAGCAAAGGAAACCAGAGGAGACTGCCAGGACATCTGGGCTAGCTCTGACCTCAGGGGCTGGGTTCCGGTTTGTAACAGAGCAGACAGGGAGGTGGAGGACCTTGCACCAAAGCCAGCTGGAAGGTGCCGGCACCCGAGGCCCACGGCAAGGTGGGCAGGGCCACATTCCTCAGAAGGCAGAGCTGAGTCACCAAGGCAGAAACCAGGGGATGAATAAGTTTCTCTCAGTCCCCAAACAGGAGCCGGGGCCACCAAGGAGCAGAGTGGAGTTGGCCGAGGGTGAGGCCTGCTGGGCAGTCCGGGCCGGACACACGCCTCATCGCCGTGGGCGTTTCCTTTCAAAATGAAGAAACAGACTCTTTATAGCTACCATATCTGCAGATCTGTATCGGTCCAAGATGAGGGAGGTATGCGAGCCTCGATGCCAAGACATTCGAGTCTAATCCCAACGGCCTCTGCACCGACCCTACTTGGGTAACGGATGCGTAAATGGAAACACTACAATTTCACCAGTCCCAAACTCCCCCGGGGCCCACCATCCACAGGAGTGTTGGTAACCGATAGAAGTCCTACTAGTCGACCAGTTGGATGGGTCCTAGTTGACTGGCACCAGCCTGTGGGGTGACCCCAGGGACCGCTATCCTCCAGGACCAACGTACAGGGAGCCAGGGAATTACTGTAACAGCGCTGAGCTTGGATCTCTGCTCCATCCCTTAGCAGTCGGAAAACCTCAGCTTTCTCCAAGATAAGAATACCCGTGCTATAAAGGTTAAGACAATTAAAGGAGGCTCTGCATGTAGGGCAGCTAGCAGATGGCAGGCCCTAAAATAAATGAAGCTGGTCTGTTCGATTTGGAACCGGATAAGGAATGCTCCATCTACATTTTCCAGCTGATACCGCAGAAGGTCAAGTGACAATACTTTTCATATCACTCTGCCAGAAACTGGCTTTACAAATTCAAAGTTTCATTTTTTTCATGACTTTCCTGGCAGCAATCTGAGTGGTCAATGGAGGAGGAAGAGGCAGATAGGGAAGTGCCGAGCGATGGTTACAAAGAACCAGCCTGTTCAACAGGTTTGTCCCATGGTGCTTCCTGGCAGCAGGTTTGTAAGATGCACAGTCATTATATTTGAGTACCCTAAGCAAGATACATGCATCATATATGTACATACATGTAGTGTTACCTTCACTGCACTATAAATGTAAACCGGCATTAAGCTCAACTGGGATGAGAACTCTAAGATTAGCTCTGAGTTTACTATTACACATGTAGCCAGACACTAAAAACAAATCACTAGTGAAAACCAGCCCCAGGCATAAAGTGCTATAAGCAGAGATCAGGTAAACAAACCCCCTTCAATAAGAAAACAGCACCTCCTAGTGGCAGGTCATTAAAGGAACAAGTCAAGGCTGGAAATATTTCTCTGAAAATCCGGCCACAAGCCCCATTCATTGTTTCCAGTTTCAAAGAGAAAAGTCTTGGGGCGCCTGGGTGGCTCAGTCATTAAGCGTCTGCCTTCAGCTCAGGTCATGATCCCAGGGTCCTGGGATTGAGCCCCGCATCGGGCACCCTGCTCCGCGGGAAGTCTGCTTCTCCCTCTCCCACTGCCCCTGCTTGTGTTCCCTCTCACTCTGTCTCTGTCAAATAAACAAACAAACAAACAAAATCTTTAAGAAAAAAAAACAAAAGCAAAAAGAAAAGTCTCCTATTGCCCCACATCGGGCTCCCTGCTCAGCGGGAAGCCTGCTTCTCCCTCTCCCACTCCCCCTGCTGTGTTCCCTCTCTCACTGTGCCTCTCTCTGTCAAATAAATAAATAAAATCTTAAAAAAAAAAAAAAGTCTCCTATTAATAAGTATCAGTAGCCCAAATTCAATTTTGCTGGGCAAAACGTCCGACTAACTTTCCCTCTTAACTTTTTTAACTAACCATGATCAAATAAATGATTGCTACACATTTACAGGAAGTCAATAGCTCAGAAGGAAACATGTAATTTAAAGATAACTTTAAAAATTCACAGGTATAAATTCAGATTTGTCGTCGTGAAAAGCGATGTTGAAAGGAATAGTAAAATAAAGTAAGCAGGTCTCCAGAAATTTTTTTTTTTAAGATTTTATTTATTTGACAGAGAGAGCACAAGCAGAGGGAGAGAGAGGGAGAAGCAGGTTCCCCACTGAGCAAGGAGCCCGATGTGGGACTCGATCCCAGGACCCTGGGATCATGACCTGGGCCAAAGGCAGCCGCTTAACCGACTGAGCCACCCTGGTGTCCCCCTCCAGAAATTGTAAACTTACAAAATTCACCAAAAAGGCTGCAAGATAAAGGCAAAGCATCACTCAGATTATAGACTGAAACTACATAGAACATTTTTTTTTTTAAGATTTTATTTATTTATTTGACAGAGAGAGAGACAGCGAGAGAGGGAACACAAGCAGGGGGAGTGGGAGAGGGAGAAGCAGGCTTCCCGCTGAGCAGGGAGCCTGATGTGGGGCTCAATCCCAGGACCCTGGGATCATGACCTGAGCCGAAGGCAGACGCTTAACGACTGAGCCACCCAGGCGCCCTACATAGAAAATTTTAAAGAAAAAAGCAATCAGGGAAGTCCAATGTTTAGCCAAATTAACATTTTAGAAAACATAATATATGGTGGAGGAAATCATTAAAGGAAATAATGAAAGAATATTTCCCTTAGACAAATAAAAGATACCAGCCTTCAGATTGAAAGCACTTTCCCTTAGTATTTTTTTAAGTAATCTCTACACTCAACTTGGGGCTCAAACTCACACCCCCGAGATCAAGAGTCACACGCTCTACTGACTGAGCCAGCCAGGCGCCCCTCCCTTAGTTTTAAATGAAAAAATGGAATTCAAGGGGCACCTGGGTGGCTCAGTCATTAAGCGTCTGCCTTCGGCTCAGGTCACGATCCCAGGGTCCTGGGATCGAGCCCCGCGCCGGGCTCCCTGCTCGGCGGGAAGCCCGCTTCTCCCTCTCCCACTCCTCCTGCTTGTGTTCCCCTCTCGCTGTGTCTCTGTCAAATGGATGAATAAAATCTTTAAAAAAAAAATTTAAGAACAAACGGAATTCAAGCCTAAGAGCCAACTTGCTTGAGTGGCCAGATTCCTGTCCCTGTGGTGCAGCTGGGAACCTTCTAGGGAAGGCAGGAGGGTTACAGCCATCACCACGGACTAACGCCACGCCAATGAAACAAGGAGTCTTGGTGGAAGTTAAAGTATTTATTGATGTGTTTCAACTGTACATTCTCCACAGATCAGATTAAGGAGTTTGTAGGTGAAGTTTATCTGTGCATAGTGGGAAGACACATGGATAAGGTAAAGGGGAGGAAGAAGAAGGGGAAAAAAAAAAAAAGGTCACAGGGAAATAGAAAAAAATACACCACAGGTTACCAGAACCTTCCGACTAAAATAAAATAAAGAAAAAGAATGAAAGGAAAGAAAGAACAATAGAAGAAAAAGAAAAAACTGTGAGCATCACCAACTATACAAGCATCACAAAGACTCAGGTGAAGGAAACAAAATTTCCAAAGCTTTCCACGGTGTCTACAGAGCATTTCGTGTACAACCTGGAGTATCCTCCTTGCACATAAAAGCCAGCCCCCCACCTCTCTCCTGGGCGCGTGGCACCCCCTACTGTGGTCTTCTCTGAGCAGCTGAGGGAGGGGGCGGGCAGGGAAGTCAGGGTACAACAGGGAGGGGGGAGGGTCAGTGCTGGGGCGGGAGGGGGAGGGCTGTCCAAAGAGGAAAAGACAGTAAGTGTGGACGTGACTGGAAAGGGAAGTGAGTAGTAAAAACCTACAGTAAGTCAACGGCAGACAGTGGAAGGACATCCTATATAAACTACAGGCTAATTTCCATGGAAGAACTGGATTTAGAAGGAAAGCAGGAGTGGCTGCCCTAATCTGTATATGGTAGGCTTGCTAAAAGCTGCCGAACTCAAATGCTTTCAGCCTCCTGGGTGACACCAAGGTGCCCAGCACTGGGAACACCAGGCTTCCAAGAAACTGGTCCTTTAACATGATTCTGCGAGGGTCTCATGATGTGCTTGAGTGGTCAATGATGGTTCCCTATTACATTTAGTTTCTGGGCAACTTTCTGAAAGCTAGCTCATTTAAAAAGGGAATACTGCCTTAGTTTCTTCTTTTTTTCCTAAGAAAAACCAGGACAGTGAATGAGCCTTAAAGAGTGGTTTATACAATGCAGCTGAAACGGCCTGCACATACAGTCCATCACCGAAAACCAACACTGTCCATTTACAGAGAGCATATGTGAGACAATACAATAGAAGTGGGATTTCTGATTAATTTAAAAAAAGAAAACTACATCAGTCAAATATCTGCAATAGATCATTTTTTTCATTTCATTTAAGGTTTATATATCATATATTGTTATATTAACATTTTTCACCCATTTAAAAGAATGGAAATTGTGATTCTACAGTAGTACTTTAGAGTCTTAATGATCCAGGAGGTCCGAACGAAATCCTCCGGGCGCAACTGCTGGTCAGGAGTTGACCCAAAACACCGGACCGCCATCTCCTGGCCCACCTGCAGCGCCTGCTCCAATGGGTGGCGCCTCGCGCTTCCTTCCGCTTAGATCTGCATCTGCTCCAGGTATTTGTAGGTGGGGTTTTCGTAACCGTGGTTCTGCATCTTGTTCAGGTGACGCTCCTCTGGGGTGAGCATTGGGTCAACCTGGAGGAACGAAGAAGATGGAAGATCACTGCACAGATCGCAACACCGAAGCCGTTTGCTGTGCAATCCCCTGGGAACCAAAGTCTAGCCGGTGTCCAACTGCCACCGGGTAGACCAAACGAGAGCCAGTGGTGAGGACACTGGGGGAGGAGGAGGAAGAAAAGAAGGGGGCCAAAGAAGCTTCTGAAAGCTGGAGTCGTAAAAGTAGAGTCCGAGTTAAAGGAAAGAGTGAACTGAACTTCCTAGCACCACGGCGCCTACCATGTCTTATTTGGGACAGCCTTGGTGAGCGAGCCCTATAAAATCAGAACTGGGACCACATGATCTGTGGGTCTTTTCCAGCTCAGAAATTCTACTACTAGGTCAGTGTCTAGCAGGAGGTGAAACCAAGTCACTAAGACACACATCTGAACTAATTTTCCAGGGCACATCACATTCCTTATTGTATTCATTTTCTGGAACCAAAACTCTGGACATTCCCATCACCTACCTCAAAATGAGTCGTAAGCAATTCTAATTATGAATTAGCAGAAGACGGAACCGAAACAGTCTGCTCTGGCTCTAAATTTCTTGTTCTTTTTTCCCATTAAAAAAAGACTATTGGGACGCCTAGGTGGCTCAGTCATTAAGTGTCTGCCTTCGGCTCAGGTCATGGTCCCGGGTCCTGGGATCGAGCCCCGCATCAGGCTCCCTGCTCAGCGGGAAGCCTGCTTCTCCCTCTCCCACTCCCCCTGCTTGTGTTCCCTCTCTCGCTGTGTCTCTGTCTGTCAAATAAATAAATAAAAATCTTAAAAAAAAAAAAATCAGCAAGAAAAACAAAGAAGGGTATCGACAGTCCTCATTCCCAAATACCTAAACATACTGGAAAGAAGGAAACACCAAGGAAATAATCTGAGCAAAGTTTTCATCCTCTGCAGCATAAAACGCTCTTATGTTTTCCTCACATTCACAGTCAAAGGCCCAAATTAATGTTAAAATGTGACAGGGCCAACATAATTCAGTTGGGGCGGACTTCCGAAACGTGACCTGATAACCCAGTGACTACTTTAACTGAAGCGCGGCACCCAGGAAGTTGAGATGTCTGCACGCCATAACCCTGACAGCACAGAGCGAGCCATCCCCAGCTCGGGGCCACGGCACAAGGCCTACTCACCTCCACGATCCCATGGCTGATGGTGCCATACTGTCTCTTCCTCAGCATCACCAGGCTGATGACAATGACCGTGGCGATGGCCACCGCAATGACCAACAGCCCAATGAGGGCACTGCTGCTCAGACTGAAGTCCTCCCGCAGGGGCCCCACGGATTCCTACAGTAACAGAGCAGACGTGCGACAAGGTCTCGGTGACTCTGCACAGCAGGAGACACGCACTCCACGAGGGCCTAGCTCCTGGAGAGTCACGACCCCGAAACCCAGGGAGCTCCAAGATCCTGCCTTCCAAGTAACCATCCCCATAAGGAGAACTCCCACTTTTCCCAATCTCCACGGAGATCCTAATTTTAGCTTTCTTATCCAAACGTGTGGAAAAATGGGCACGGGGGCCTTTGGTAACTTGAGACGCCGGGCATCTCTCTGTTTTCCACTTGAAATGGAAAGAGCGCCGTGAACCCTGGCAGCTGGGTTCTGGAGCTGAACACACACCGGTTCTGCCTCCAGGCCGCCGACCCTCTCGGCGTTGAAGATCATTTCCTTAACGTCCAGAGTCTCGTCGATGACCTGAAACGGTATGAAAAGGTCAGCAACTGGGTGGAAGGGGGACCTTCAGTACAAATGGAACCGCTTCTTTTCTACTCCATTTATTATTTGCTGGAGGGAAGCGGACACCTGAGGATACCCACTAACCAAGCAGTTCGGCACATTCTAAATCCACTCACCAAACCCCTAGAGGAGCTGGCCAGTGTGGACACAAGGTTACTCTGTCACAACTGGCCCCTCAAGGGCTCTCGCCTGCATGTTCCTTTAGGTAACCATTATGGAGAGACATTTCAGGACAGACTCCCAAGAAGTCATGTTCAAGTATCGAACTCAGTTGAGGAGAATCCAGAAATATCTGTGACAAAAAAGTGCTCGTAGAATAGTAATAGTAGGGGGCGCCTGGGTGGCTCAGTTGGTTAAGCGACTGCCTTCGGCTCAGGTCATGATCCTGGAGTCCCTGGATCGAGTCCCGCATCGGGCTCCCTGCTTGGCGGGGAGTCTGCTTCTCCCTCTGACCCTCCCCCCCGCTCTCATGCTCTCTCTCTCTCATTCTCTCTCTCAAATAAATAAGTAAAATCTTAAAAAAAAAAAAGAATAGTAATAGTAGGTACAAACCTAAAGCAAGAGAAGAGTCAAAGTCGACTCTATTCCAATTTCAAGTTACTAAATCTCTATATTCACTTGAAAATGGCCTCCCATATTTTATCCCTATCTTCGGTTGCAAATGTATTTCCCCCACTGTATAGCAAGAGATGAGCCACTGCTGAGAAATGATTCTGTATTCCTTCTCATACCCAGATGCTAAACAATACAACCAATTTGTGGGAGTAGTTGGAGCCGACCCATCTTCTACCATATGGAAAAGGAACACATGGAGGTTCATCTGGAAAGCATCTAGAACAATGCCACTCATGCTAATTAGTCTCAAAATTAAAACAGGGTAGGGCAGAAGGGAGAAAAGGCTCACCATATTTTCATCCACTTTATTCTTACTGTTAATCACTTTCTCCTCTGCACCGATCAGCCCTCCATCCTGCTCTCCCACTCCAGATCCTGTGTCGGAGAGAGAGCACAGCTGAGTGTTTCCCAGGCTGGGCCGGCCTCATGCCAACCTCACAGAAGCAGAATCTCCCTCCTGAGGGCCGAGGAGCCCTCGCTGATCACCTCCCCACCCCCACCGCCCACCCAGGCTAGATGATATGTTACTTTGTTCCCATTTCTGGGAATGCACTGTGCTCTAGAAGGATGAATGGTGCAGGCATTTTTCAGAGGACCGATGGGTATAATGGAGGAAGAGAGAGTGCTTACTTATATCCAACTTGGAAAAATGGAATGCCAGCCTTCAGAAAAGAATGTTTATTATAAGGTAAACAGAAGTGGCGTCCAAAGGCATTGTAGCACAGAAAAACATGTAATACCCTTCTGGGATATGACCAAGCACCTATTATCCCACAACCCGGTTCTTCAACATCCTCGGCTCCCTTTGGATGGAGGAACCATCATACCAGCAATGAATCTGCACGTCTGCCTCGGGCATCATATTTTATTCCACAGGCAATTCTGTCCACCTGAAATACCCTCCTTGCCTGACGAAGGACCTTGTCCTTCGAGCTGCAGCTCCTCTTGGGAGACATTCCCAGCTTACAGCACTTAAAATCCTTGTTTATACTCATTCGTCTTCTTCTCTGTCTCCCACTAGCCTGTCATCCTCTGAGGGCTTAGATCACAGATGTCACATCTTCGATGGGGATTAGAAAATGAACAGGAAAGAGGCATTCCACAGACAGGGAGAATTCTAACACGAGGATGGAAGGCACTGTTCTACATGTGGAACAAGACTAGCCACACTCCTCCTGTCCAGGTCAGACATCACCTGAGCCAACATCACCTGTGCGTGGCATCCCCAAATGACAGTATCCAAAGATGTGGCGTGACTGAAGCCAGCACGAACCCAGGCAGAGGAGAAGCGACAAGCCATCCTCCTTATTTCTAGCTTCAAAAAGCAGGGGACTCCTAGCTATCCTACCAGTTTTTTGTGAATAATAAGATACACAGTTCTATACAAATGTCTGTGATTTGAACCTTCTATAAAGAGATCACCCTGACAGCGCACTCAGCATTCTAAGGGGACCACCTGCATGTGAGGAAGACTCAAACAGAAGCATATGCCAAGCACTGCTGTCCCTGGGCTTGCCGACAATGACACCAGGTCCGGCCACAGCACAGCTCACAACCAGACTCATTCTTGACGTGGAGCCGTGAGTAACAGCTACCACGGGTGCCGATCACGAGGGCTAGCTACTGCGTTCACTCATTAGAAGGCAGCCAAAAATAATGCTGGTTTTTCCTAAAGCCTTCACTTCAAAGAGGAACTTCACAACTCGATTCTAGGGTGAGTTAAGTCAGGGCTGGCTTTTGTAGTCTCAAAAGGCCACTGAAACAGTATTACTGCACACTGACTATTTGAGAAAGAGGAATCTGGAGAGGTGCTGTCTCAGCATGGATGCGGATGAGCAAGCCTAGTAAATTCTAATCCTTCCATCACTCCCTCTCTCCTCCTCCAGACTTTAAAGGTCACAGGGCAGGATCCTATTTGAAAAGTAACGTGGCACTGAACCAACTAATTTCAAATCCTACTACTGTCTAGACTGTAATCATACTCCTTTGGTGGTATAACCCACATGTTTTCTTAAACACTGACCAAAACCACTTTGGTTTTACAGAGGCATAAACAAGTGACATTAAGAGAACAAAAATTCATGTTTAAATTATTCCAACTAGGAACGACTGAGGTATGAGGATGAAAACCAGGTAAATTTCTAGGAAATTCATCTCTATCTACAAATACCTAAGATGTACTACTGTTCGGAGGAAAGGGAACTCCGTCATCTCCAAGAAGAGGCATATTCGAGTAGAACCAAATCAAGCATTTACATATACGTGACTTTTACAAGATTCGAACTGCACTCTCATGTTCTGAGGCAAAGCTGTGGCAAAAACCACAACATCAAATTCTTAGAGAACACTGCCCGGTCCATCCAAAGTCTGCCAGAGCCAGTACACTGGGCTCATAAAACACACACTAAGAACACACTGACCCTAGGACGGCAGACTACCCAACAAGCGGGGAGATTCAGCAGCATTGTATGGAACAGAAACAGCACGGACTTTGAAGACAAAGGAGCTGGGTTCAAATCCAGATTCCTCCATTTCTCAGTCATGACTGAGCAAATCACGCAGCCTGAGGCTTCTTCAACCACCTAATCTGTCTGAGAGAGCGAAAAACCCGACCATGAGGTGTGCTCAGTGCATTAAATGAAACCAAGCACGTGAGGCCCTCAGCACAGTGCTTACAGAGTCCTAGCCTGTTCTGAAGCTTGGACACTGCCTATCATGCAGCAAGAGTCCACCTGTCACCACCTTTCCATCCATCAGCTTCTAAGCTTTTGAGGAGTTGCTACAACTCCAGACAGGAGACAAGTGGGCATCGACAAAGGGTCAGGCGTGGCTAAAAGGAAAGGGAAAGATGTAATGGGAGCAGCATGGGGGGGGGGGCGGGGGAAGAGGTCAAAGAAAACGACTCTACCTGCCCCTAAATCAAGCATATTTTAATTTTTTAAAAAGATTTTAAAGTAGACTCTACAGCCAATGTGGGGCTCGAACTCACAACCTGAAGATCAGGAGTCAAGAGCTCTACCGACCAAGCCAGCCAGGTGCACCCAGCATATTTTCAAATACGTGAGCAATTCCAGCCAACCGGTTTAAGTTGGATATGCATTTAAAAATCTACCCAGACGAAAATGTTTTATAAAATATCTGCATTCTCTGGACATCCAGAAGGTAAGTTCAGGATGGCCACCTTATCACCAATACCACAGACACGGGATCCTACGTGCAGGACACAGGGCTACTCTGGTTCCACTCACAGCCATGTCTGAAGAAATGAGGTGGGAAAATCTCAGGTGATGGTATGACACAGAAAATGAAACTCCCGACACACGGGGGAAGTGAAAAGGAATGAGGTCTTTAAAGGGAACATCTTTGACAGACCAACCTTTTTTCATTGGGTGGTACAACTCCGGCTGAGTGTCTAGCAGAAAGGAAAACAAAAAAAAAAAAAAAAAAAAAAAAAATAGCACAGAAAGGAGATTAAGAAAGAAAACGGCTTCTTTTGAAATTCCTCTCAGAATTTCTCTATAATGTGAACAGAAAGTTTTCTTCCTTAAAGACATGCCTGAAATATCTCATAAACAAACCAGCAGGTAAGATCCACAGCATATGGACTGGAAGGCAGGAGAGAAAAAAACAGGTCTGCCTTGGGTCTTTGGGGGAAATTTTGGGAGATTCCCAAATTCTTCAGCTGAGCCCACAAAGTTATTTCTCTCAGGAAATAATAAAAACAAAGGCAGTATCTATCGACTGTGGTTTTCTGACAAGGGGACAGGGTCCTCGTTCAAACCTGTCCGAGATGCCCCCACCCCAAACAAGGTGTGTAAGCATGGCCACCCTACGGGCCCGTGGAAGTCTGGCGTTTGGAAGTGCGGGTTTTAGGAACGAAGTGGTATCTGGCTCCTTTCTCAGATTCTGTTTGAGTATCACAGGGTCACCCAAACTGAGCTGGTGCTTCTGGGGTAACTAGTTCAGAAGGCATTCTGTTAAGGTCTGAAGGTGAAGCTGGGTGCCCCCCAGGGTCCCCGCTCAGCAGGTCTCTGTTCCAGCACTGCTGTAGCTGGTCAGGGGCAGGTGACTGTACCCAAGACTGCAGGGGTTCAAATCCTTACTCTCCACCTACAAGCTACGTGACCCTGGGCAGACACTTAACCTCTTTACATCGTGGAATGCTCAAATGAGGGCAGGCCCCAGGACCCACGAAAGAGGGCTTTCTTGAGGACTCAAGGAGAGCAGCCGTGCACCAGGCTTAGCTAGAGCGGCATATGAGGACTCCACGGTTGTGGCCACTATTTCCCCCGTCACCGCCATCAGCAGCAAACAAATAAATAGAAATGGATTCCACACCCTGGTCTCAGGGCAGCGGGCTCAGCAGCTTGTTTATTTCTGGTGCAGACCCACAGCCTTCAAAGATCCTTTTAGACACCGAGAACCAGCAAGGGAATAGAAGGAAGCATGCCAGACCGGGAGTCAGAGGGACAGGACTTCTGATCCCGCCCACCCCCCCCCCCCCCCCCATACCAGACGTGTCACCTTGAACAAGTCAAGCCACCTCTGTAGCCTCCCCACTGCCTGCCCCCCTCGCTTGCTATGAAAAGCTGATGGCCTCACATAACACGGAAGTGCTATTTAAGCAGGAGAGTGACGTCCACGTGCCAGGAGTCACACACTCTGTGGAGGCAGCTGACAGGACCAGGAAAAAGAGAGGATTTCACACAAAGCGTCTATGAAGTGGGAGGATATTACTGACCTCATGGGGATCCTGAAGCCGGCGATCTGAAGGCACCTGGCACGGTGCCTGCACACAGTAGGTGCTCAGTGAACCCCTGCCCAGCTGTCACCAGGAGCACAGCCCCCCTGCCACAACCCAGGTCCCAAAGGCTCCCTTCGGGTTTCTAAACCCCCCCCGCCCCGCCACATACACACCTTCGTTCTCAGGTAAGGACGGGAAGGGATGGAAGGGGCGGAACGGCAGGGTCTCATCACTCTCTTCGGAGCTCACCCGGACGTCCACGGGGGTCTCGGACATAGAGGCAGTGAGCTGGTCCGTGTCGGCCCGCTGCTCTTGCAGCAGCTCGTCTGACAAAGACAGACACACGGCAGGGAGCGGCTTTCAGAAGGACCACCAGCGCAAACGAGGCTCACTCAGGTCATTACAGAACGTGAGGCCTGCTGCGGCGAGCATCTCGCCAGCTCGCGGTGCAGTGGACAACTGCCTCCTAGCTACAGCCCCGATTCCGCAGCACCGCAGAGCCCCGGCCCTGGCACGCCTCTCCTCTTTATGAGCCCGCTCTGGGGCTCAGTGGTCTCTTCCCACGGCAGACATTTTTCAATGACCCCCCAAACTGTACCTCCTATCTACTGCCCGGACCCACTTCATGTCCAGCAGCAACTTGTTTTCTCTGCTTTTCCTCAGGGAAGTGGGGCACCACCGTCCATGCCGCTGCGGACGGTGGAAAGGCCTGGGCACTGCCCTCAGTGCTTTCCTGTCCCTCACACCCCCGGCACCCGAGCCAGCGGCACCCCCTGCTCACCCTTCCTCTGAGACATGTCCTACAGCCCTCACCTCTTTATTTCCTCCGCGACCACCACAGGGCCCACTGCCAGCGTTTCTCACCTGATGTTTATAATGGCTTCCTGGCAGGTTTGTAATTTTAATAGCACACAGCAGCCAAGGATTTTTTTTTTTTTAATTCCTGTTCTTTTTTAAAGCATAATACAGATCTAGTCACTCCCTAGTTTAAAACCCTCTAACGGCTTCCCATTTTCCTAGAATAAAACCCAAACTCCTTGCTTTTGCTAAAATCTCTGAACAAACTGGCCTCTGCCAACTTCTTTGGCCCCCTTTTTCCCCCACTGTGTTCTCGCCACACTGATCTACTCAAATGTGTCCTCTCGACTTGAACTTCAGGCAGCTGCAGCGGCCATTCCCTGTGCTCAGTGTTTCCCCCTCGTGGTCTCTGCGTGGGAGGCTCCTTCCGTCATGTGGATCTCAGGTCACTGTGCCCGAGGCGGCCCTCCTGACCACCCAGCCACTCTCCACGGGTCCACCCTGTCCGTCTGCCCCCACCCCCACCCCGTGGCACTCCTTGTCTTATTTTCCTGATTCCCCTACTGTAACCTGACCTCCAGGATATACTGCCTGCTCACACACCACTTTACTCTGTGACACACAGTAGCCACGATAAATATTTGCCAAATAAATGAAGCAGGTGAAGAGCAGAAGAGGCAGGAGAAGTGACAAGGTGTGTAAAGCAGGCGCCTTGAAATGCATCAGGAATTAAGGGGCAAAAGGGCAACAGGAAGTTCCACTGGTCCCTTGCAATTTCACACCTTAGAGTTTTTCTTCCGGTCACAGAGTAAAGGTCAAGAAACTCAAGGCTCCGTGGCTCACAGCCAGTACATCTGTCCTGGGTTACTCCTTGACCTTGCCACATAAGCTCCAGTGAATTCGAGACTTACACCCTGGCGTGCTAATGCCCAGCTTCCTGACCCTGGCTGTCCCGACTTCTCTAATCGTGCACTCTGCCACCCCCGAGCCTCAGCCAGAAGTCCCACTGGACCGCGATACAAACACAGCACCCACCAATTTCCTCTTGGATTTCCTGGGCTACGTAAGGTACTTTGTAGAGCAGGGAGAGGCTCTGGTTCCTTCTTTCTTCAATCACATGGAGATGGGTCATCACCTGGAGGTACAGTACGGTGGAGAGGCCTTGTTACCAACAGAGCCAGGCCCAGAGGAAACTTGCAGACACACACTTCCGCAAAGATCAGCTGAAAAAGCATATTCTCTACAGAGTCCAGCAAAGCAGCTGGCCAGAGGAAATGCATCCACCCCACGTTATTTGCTGACCACTGCAGTACAACAGTCCCCCCCCCTTCTCTGTGGGGCCTACGTTCTAAGACCTCCACTGGACGCCTGAAACTGCAGACAGTACTGAGCCCCATGCATACTGGGTCTTCTTCCTGTGCATACATACCTATGATAAAGCTCAACTTATAAGCTAGGCACAGTAAGAGAGTAACAGTAACTAATAATAAAATGGAACAATTACACTATAATAAAGTGATTTAATGGGGTCTCTCCCTCAAAATACCCTCCCGCACTATACTCACCCTTCTTCTCGTGATGAGGACAGATGAGAACATGCTACGTGAGGAGATGAAGTACGGGGATGACAGAGGCCCTGGGACATAAAGTTAGGCTCCTACTGACCTCCTGACGCTACATCAGGAGGATCATTCGCTTCCGGGCCACAGCTGACCTGTGGGTAACTGAGACCACAGAAACGAGGCCGCGGGGGGGGGGGGGGGGGGGGGAGGGGCGCTGATGTCAAGGAGTATGTTCAGATTGTGTGTAATACCCCTTGGTGATCTGAGAATTTATCCAGACGGTGCTCGGAGTTAGAAGAAAATTTAATTTAAAAACTTTCACTAGGCAGTTATTGATTTGATTTTTATACGAGGCACTTAGCAACTGTACTAATCGAGAATAAAGGAACCCTAATTTATACAATGCCAGATACTCGGTAAGGTTTTGCTGAGTGAAAGATGGAATGAGTCCATTTTAACCACTGGTCAGATTAGATGGCGTAAAAAGAGAATGAAATCACTGGCTAAAAAGTAGATTTGCATGGAGAGGGGGCCATTCATGGATTTGCTTAGTGAAGTAATTGCTTGAAATGATTATCATGGTGAATAACAGAACAAGTTTATTCATATTTAACTGAATTAGTATTCCTTCCAATATTTACACCGAGGTATAAGTAAACCTGATTTTAAGGGGTGATAAAGACCTACCATCTATCTTCTGCAGTTCACTACACCTTCTCTGAATGCAACAGTTCTAGGTTGTTCATATTTTTTAAAAAGGAAAAAAGCCATCAAAACTGGTCACTTTTAAAGCTTTTTGGGGGTGGAAATGAAAGGTGACGTGGGCTATCATCCACCCCAAGGCCACAGTGAGGCCTTGTGTTGTAGCTCACACAGGCTAATTCAGGATGGTTACACTTGCAGTTACCACACTCGTCCTAAAGAGGGTGCTCTAAGCCCATGGATTAATTATGTGGGCTTGAAGCCATTAACATAGTCAAAATGGAAAAAAAAATTAAATGGAAAGATGCTTTTACTGTAGATTGATGTCTCTCTGACCTTTAAAAACAGGGATGAAAGCAATTTAATTTTATATTTGCCATTCTTTCAATCAAGTAAATTGATGGGAAAGCACAAGAGTAAGTGCCTTAGAGAGAGAATGCAAATGGAAAGTGAAAATGCACCACCCCCAGTCTTGGTGCGTGTGTGGATGCTGTTATACTTCAGATGAATTAAGGAGCCCTTTGACTGAAGCCGGTTCATATGCCCCCAGGAGAAACAAGGGCCGCACGGTGGAATACTGGACATCCGTGCCTTCACGGTGAGCCCTGAGCTACAGGATGAGGCGGAAGGGCACCACACCACTCATACCCCAGACCAAACACGCCAACTGCCATTGGCTGAACATAGTCAGCACTTTCTAAAGTGTAGATAACGGGGAACATGCAAAAGTTCATGTAATTCAGCAGCCAAGTTCCACTAGAACTAAGGGCTTAGAGCACCCAGCAACTATCATGCCGGAGGAGCTGGGTTTCCCCCGGATCTGCTAAGAAGGGAGCGGTCCGCTGCGGCACCGCGATCTTGCTGGCAGGCAACTCATTCCCTAGTTGTCGATACACTGATCAAGGTCTCTCCTTTCCTTCTACTCTCACACCATAAAAATGGCTCTTCTGTAAACTACTACGTGATCTATGTTATAATCTAGTTTGTCCACAAAAAATCTGGGAGAAAATAAAAAAAAGGTTATGTTTTTGTTTTTGTTTTCAAAAAACCAAGTAGACCTGAAAAACCTAGCCCCTGTCAAGGTGGATGCATTGTTCCACCTACACTTCCTGGAAGCTACTCCAGGACTTGACCTTCTGCCTTCTCTTCTACTCCAACCAGCTCAAAGCAAAGCGTTGAGCTCCAGACCCGTACCACATGCCTCCTGGGGTCCCCAGAGCCGCCCCTGTCCACATTCTCCCACTCTTCTCGTTCCCCCAAACATCCGACCTCTAGATCAACTCTGTATGTTTAAAAGGGTAGTTAGGGGCGCCTGGGTGGCTCAGTTGGTTAGGCGACTGCCTTCAGCTCAGGTCATGATCCTGGAGTCACGGGATCGAGTCCCGCATCGGGCTACCTGCTCAGCGGGGAGTCTGCTTCTCCCTCTGACACTTCCCCTCTCATGCTCTCTGTCTCCCATTCTCTCTCAGATAAAATAAAAATCTTTAAAAAATAAATAAATAAAAGGGTAGTTATTCTTCTTTATAGCTACTATAATTAATACTACACTGATGGTGAGTTGCTCAAGGGTACACAAGTGATTCCATTTTGCAAGGTCAGATGCTAGTGCCGAGTTGGGCATGTAGACAGCAGGCACTGTCTACACAGCAGGTTCAGCCAACTTCTGAACCAGGGGAGCAGCCACCTCAGTTGCAAGACTCCTAAGACTTCTGGGCAGATTGCCTTGCAATCCTAATACACACTCGGCAAGAGGCTGGGAGGGGAGTCCCTGAGGAGATGGGCAAGTGTCCTCGAGGCTAAGTGCATCCCATGGACATGGGACAATCAGCGCAGCACTAAATTTAAAATATGGGAGGAAATTAAGATCAGTTGTGTCATGACAAGGCCCTCTAGGAAAACCCAAGAGCCTAAGCTATTAGACTTGCTGGTTTACAAGGAAGCCAGCAGTCTTGCAGGCAAGGCTTCTTTTATACAAATACAAGAGAGTAAAACGTTTTGCGAGTTAACAGATGGACGATACCGAAATTAAGAGGGTCCAGAAACGAACCTCTCCAGACTGTAAAGGAACAAACCCAGGAAGGTACCAGTGTCTGTCTCAATTAAAACTAATGTACAGAACAAAATAATTTTTAAGAACTGCTTGATATAGTTGCCTAGAAAAAGACTTCAAATATTCATTCTGGTGGTACCTGAAATCAGAAATAAACGGATATAAAAAAAAGATTGAGAAACTGACTTAACTCTTCAATATGATCATGCATTTCTAAACTTCCAGAAACTCTTTTAAATAGAAATGATTTAATAGAAGAAAGTACGGGGAAGATATTTTTAAAAAATCATATCTTTGCACAAACCAACTCTTGTAACCTCATAATGTCTTCGGAAACCATTTATCATTTTCCAAGCACAACTATCAGCGCTGCCCAACCACTGGTCAAAGCAGAGTCTCCCCGCTAGAGACACTCTCCCGCTGCAATTCCTACTCTGTTTAGCGTACCTGGGATTTCATTTGGGCTGCCTTTTCTGGGTCAACAGCCAACACATGCTGGTAATGACGGATGGTATGCAGGCGATCTTTGTTCTCAGCGCGGACATAACGCCGCAAGGCCTGGAGAATGCGATGAGGCTGCAAGAGAGAACAGTAGTTTTAAGATCCAGAGACTACAGAATGAAAACAGGCAGGAAAGCAAAGTTTAAAAACACTCACCTAAGAATGTAAAGCCCAGCCAGGCGTAAGGATGAAAGCTATGCTTTTTAAAGCTTTTAGCTTACCCAGTAGCAAGAAACTACCTTTCTACAGAAAGTACCAAAAACTAAGCTCCAAAGCTATAACCAACAGTATTTTCCCACTCATTCTGTCCTCTCCCCTGGGTTAACAGTGCCGGACACCTTAATTACAAGGTAGGCAGCCCCCGTGTCACCCAGAAAAGACTTTTACTTGCTCACTTAAGAAGGGTACTAATATCCTACTTTCCAGTACTTTCCATCCCCTCAAAGCAAGGCAGGTTAGAGTTAAGGGATAAAGAAGTATGAGGTCACTAGCGCAAAGGGCTTCGACGTAAGTTCCTTTACCCCTTTTTTCATAACCTTATTTAGAACAGAATTGAGTGCAAAAGCTTTGAAAGACAGGTTTTTAATCTTTGAAAGTAAAGCTACTACAAAAATGCAATAATTGAGTAACTACCAACCAATATCGTGAGGTAAGATACTTCCATTATCACAGGCGGCATATGCAAGCAGAAAGTGTGATATGCTACGGTGACCTAAGCACATACTAGAACATAATACCTCTTCCTCCCTCCTCTTCTTTCCTTACCTCCTCCAGCCTCGCCAGAACTTGTCATAGAAATGGAATCTTTTTTGCTGACCTGTGGTCCTCATCCGTTGGTTCTACACATAGCCTACGTTAGAGCAGGCAACCCCCAGGACAGCGTTCACCAGTGACTGAGCTCCGCACAGCACTCACCCGCGGGGGGTCGGACTGCAAGGCAGCCAGGTAATTCTCCAGAGCCATTCGGCGGCGGTCGTTCAGCATAGCTTCCACTCTAGCCAGGTGGGTTTCCACCAGCTGCTGCTTCTCGCTGGCTGCCTCCTTCTCCAAGGCTTTAACCATAGCTTGGAAGTGCTAAACCGAGAAAGCAGAACCGACAGGTAATTCGTGGTGCCTGGAGGAAGTCTAAGCAAACAGCCTGAGACCGCGGTGCTGCCTCTCCGGCCCAGAGCCCGTGAGAGTCGATAATCGGGTCAGAGGAGTGGAGCAAGGGTAAGATCCAAGTACACTCTGACTGCTGTTGGAAAAATTACATCCTTATCTAATTGAGAGCATGTTAAATCTGAGCGTCGGAGTCCGAATTAGCACTTCCGTCACTGAAATCACTAGTGTTATGAGCCCAAGGCGGGCTTTCCCAATGTGTCCTGCAAGAGAAGGGATGCTGTCCTTTCCATACTTAGCAAAGGTGCCACTTCCAAATCCCGAGACACACCAACAGGAACTATATTTTGAAACATATCCCAGTAATGTGGTAAGTTACGCTGAGTCATTCACACCGAAGTCCTGAAGGGTAAGTTATCTGTGAAGTACCTGGCCAGGTTTAAAAGTAAAGTTTAAGGCTGTGGAACTAAATTTCCCTGCATAGGATGCATTGGCTATGTAGAAATTAACACTCTTAGATTTTCTAGGTGATTGATAAAAAGGAAAAGGTGTCCCGATAAAGTATTAACATCACGAGAAGATAGATTTCAGTGAATCATAATTTGCTTTATGAAACCCAAATCAGTCTTACAAACTGCTATCCCTATTCCTAGCAACACTCTTCTATTCAAGGGGCACCCAGCTGCTGTTACAATTCTGTTACATTCTTTTTTTTTTTTTTTTAAAGATTTTATTTATTTATTCATGAGAGACAAAGAGAGAGAGACAGAGGCAGAGGGAGAAGCAGGCTCCCCGCAGAGCAGGGAGCCCGATGCGGGACTCGATCCCAGGACCCTGGGATCATGACCTGAGCCGAAGGCAGACGCTTAACTGACTGAGACACCCAGGCGTCCCTCTAATGTTACATTCTTGTAAAGTTAGAGAAGAACTGGTATCAAGAGTGTCTTATTGTCTGCCTTTCCACTTCTGAAGAAGTCTGCAAAAAAAAAGAATTCAGGAGGCGCCTGGGTGGCTCAGCCGGCTGTGTCAGACTCGTGGTCTTGGCTCAGGTCACGATCTCATGGGTCTTGAGATCGAGCCCCCACCCACGGACTCACCCTTGGGCTCTGCACTCAATAGGGAGTCTGCTTAAAGATTCCCTCTGCCCCTCCCCCAACTCACACACACTCACGCACATGTTCTCACTCTCTCTCTCAAATAAATACTTTGAGAGAGAGAGAAAAGGGGCGCCTGGGTAGCTCAGTCGTTAGGCGTCTGCCTTCGGCTCAGGTCATGATCCCAGGGTCCTGGGATCGAGCCCCACAATGAGCTCCCTGCTCAGCGGGAAGCCTGCTTCTCTCTCTCCCACTCCCCCTCTCTCGCGGTCTCTGTCAAATAAATAAGTGAAATCTTTAAAAAAATAAATAAAAATGGGGGGGGGGGGAAGAAGTCAGTACTGCTGAAAAACAAGTCACAGCCTAAGAATGAAAATGACTTAGGATTTTTGCCAGGAAAGCAGAATTAACAAACATAGCCAGCTAAGGTTGCTTCCTGGCATGAACTAGGTACAATCTAGTTTGTTTGCTTTCCTTCTACTATAGGTGATCAATTCTAGAGAATGCCAGTTTGGAGGTGAGGAAAAAAACAAACAAAAAAAGCAGGCCAGTTAAAACTTCCCTGTAACATAAGCTCTTGACTGAAAGAAAGTGTCAAACTCTAATTTCCTGGGACTCTGGCTGTCCCTAGAGAATGCATCTTACCTGAATGAGAGTCTGCCTCTCTGCTTTCGGGAGGTTCTTGGCCTGAAGCTCAGCCTCTTCCCATTCTTTCTTTACCTAGAACAAAGGGTCAAAGCCACTAGCACCAGAGAATCATCTCTGAAACAATCCCCCCATTTTCTAACAATACCGCCAGGCCCTGAAATCTAATATAGGAAACTGCAAATGGAAATCGCATCATATGACCCCTCACAAGCTCAGGGCTATTTAAGCTTGTTCACAGAATTACTGTCTCAGAAGGTCCTGGACCACGACCATCCCCAAACAGAGCCTCAATTCCATGACCTCCATGTTCTATATAACCCGGGGCAAGTTATTTAAAAGTCTTTGTGCCTCAGCCTCCTCACACACTAAAACAAGTGGGGGGCGGGGGCAAGGGGGAGCGGGAGGTCATGTTCCATACCTATTTCTCAGAACTGTTGTGGATAAAAGAGAACAATAAACATTCCCTGAAGTATAAGCCCAGCACAGGTGATGTGTGAGATTTTAGGTGGTATTCAGACCTAACAAGAAATTCTTTTCAATTTTCTTTTAATCTTCCTAAGTAACTCTAGGAGAAAGCTGCACTACGGTGCTCAATGTTGCTCTAAGCCTTATAACTCTTTTAAGAAAGCATCCTGAGGGGCGCGTGGGTGGCTCAGTTGGTTAAGTAAGCATCTGCCTTCGGCTCGGGTCATGATCTCAGGGTCCTGGGAGTCAGGCTCCTTGCTCAGCGGGGAGCCTGGTTCTCCCTCTCCCTCTGCTGCTCTACCTCTCTTGCTCTGTCAAATAAATAAATCTTGGGGGAAAAAAAAAAAAAAACACCAGCATCCCAAGACTCAGAAGCTTCAGCAGGCAACAGTATCTAGCTAAAATATGTTAATACAGGTTTGCTTTCATCTATTTTTACAGTTACCTGTTCTATTGGCAAAAGATACTAGCTTTCTGTTTACAACAGTTACATAAAGTTTCCCTCCTTAATATAAAAAAATTTTAAAAGCTAGTTAATAGCAAAGAAAAATAACAAGGACATAACAGTTATAGGAAGTGCTCTGCAGAGTCTGAACACAGTAAGCACTCAGAGAGTATTATATTATCTGGGGGTGGGGAGGCGGGGGGGTAGCTAGGTTCGCCCAGAATACAGCCCTGCTCAACTCTCACACCTCACCTATCCTAACACAGCATGACAATCTGGCGGGGGGGGGGGGGGGGGGGGGCGGTGTCCCTTTTCTTCAGCTATGAAAACGCTATTACCCAACGCCAAACACCAGGAGCATAAGGAAGCACCAAGTTTACCCTGTCCATCCGGTTGCGGTGCCGTATTTCCAGCTGCTCCTTAGCCTTCTGGAAACGAGCGTGCTCATTATCATCTGCAGAGGTCTCAAAATACACATCGACATCATTGGTTGGCAGAGGAGTTGGGGGAACTGAAATGAAATAACAAGAGGGGTTCCCTCTGGGGGTCAGGCCCAACACGGAAAGCTCACTGAGCCCTAGGAAGAAGACCAAGCTGAGGACCTGTGGGACGCACTAGTTTGCCTCGCACCGTGCTCCCAGGACAAGGTGCTCCTGTCTGCCAAGACTCCACCTGGTCAGATCACAGTGCTCCATCTTCCTTACGTGACATTCGGCCACCAGGCCAGTCCCTGCCCCCTGGTATCTTTGGCTCCTACTTAGGACTTCAGGGAAAGAAAAAGAAATCCTCTATACCTTCCCTCAGTTCCTGAAATCTTAAAAAGTAAAATCTAATTATTTATTGCTGTCACTGATTGCTTCTATAGCCAGGGACAAGGGCAGATATCAGACCTGCAAAGGCACCTCCCCAAATTCTCCATTTTGAAAGGAACTTTAGGGCTGAATGGTCTTTGCACAGAGACTGCGTAGAGAAAGTCCAAGCTGCTTAGCTCTAATTTTTTAGTTGTCAATATGACTGAAGAAGTCTTAGCCCCACCCCCAAGACCAGGGATAAGAGGGACAACACTAAGTTGCTGTATTTGACAAGGACGTACCACAGAGTGTGAAGATACTTTGGGCGTTTCAACCCATGGCACTCACTGGCCTTACCAGGCCATCGCCCAGAGAGCAAACCCATTAGAAAACACACTCCTCCCTGCTAGTCAAGCATTAAGGGCTTACTGGCCCCAGGCAAGTGAATAGCTGCACCAGGGAGCTTAACCTCATAAAAGAAAGGTTTGAGATGACAAGTTTACCTACCTGACCCCTTAAGAAATGCCTATGAAAAACTGATTAGCCCAGTTCACTCCCAATTTCCCAAGCCAGGGAGGAAGGACATAAAACTTGCTTGTACAACTTGCTGTATGATATTAGAGCTAAGTGGAGAGCCAATACCAAAACCAATAAATTTCAATTCAGAAATAAAGTCACCTAATTTTCAGAACTGTGTAGCTGTAACACAACACTAAAATAACTGTATAACTGACAAATGTAACTACAAATTAGTCAGCCACTCTAAAGTTCTTCCGCCAAAGCATCTTTTCCTTAGCTTTAAACCTAAAAGCTGCAACTAAAATCTTGTCAAGAATATTTGGCTCCTACCTAAGTTTAAATAGGATCACCAGAGCCAATTTTCAGATTAACTAAATTAGAATATACAGCTTCACAAACCACATTCCCCATGATACTCCAAAGTTCAGCTGGGAGAATTTCAAAGCCGTGAAGTCCATCGGTGCCAATAAGCCCGCGGCCATCAGCAGCACGTCTGCAGCTTAAAGGCTTATGTGCTGGAGACAGTCTTTGGTTCCTATCACTGGGCTGGATAAAGATAATACAGAACACAAGCTGCCTCCAACCTCCTGGGAACAAAAGGTGAAGGCCTATTGGCCCCAGAGCGCTGCTTCTGAAAATATGATGGGACCCAGACCTAGAACCACATCCTTCTGTCCATGTGAAAACAACCAGCTCAAGAAACCAGCACACTTGCCCGCCTCTGACCCCCTTCAAGGAGGGGCACAAACTGAACCAGTGGCACAGTGATGCTTCTAGGCTCTTAAAGCACTCAAGCTGGGGACTCACAAGTACATGAATACCATGCTTCTCTGCGGCAAGTCTTCCCTACCATAAGCACTGGGGAACTACAAATTTGCAGACTGCAGAACCATTAATGCTCCGAAGAGCAAGCCATTCCGTCACAGCTTACAGCACTACCTATGTGATCCTTTGGGGAACAACTCCCTCTCCGTATTCAGGGAGATCCTTAATGACCCCTGATTCCTCAGGCTTCACCCCCAAATCATGTGTTGTTGCACCTTAGTTTAAGTAATTTTACAAAGCAGGAAATATCCCAATAATTTCTGTCTCTATATCTTTCCTGAGTAAAAAAAAGTTTCTGCCACCAAAGTTCCCTAAGGACTCATACTGTTCCCACACTTTCAATTATTCCTACTAAACATGGCTTTTCCACAGAGCAGCGGCTGGAGTGGAGATGCTAAAAGCAGACCGTATCATATCAAGATTTAAAACATCTTTTGGTGGGGGGAGGAGAGAGGAACGTGAAGGTATTCGAATGAAAAGCCATCAGAAGCTTAGGAGCAAAAACCGGGGACGGCCAGCAACTCCTTATTCTAACGAGTTCCAGAATCAGAACCAAGAAGTGAGGGCCCCGCCTGAGTGAGGATTTTCCAAACACATGGGCTAGCACGGCAAGGTAAGAGAATGGGGGCCTTAAAAAGGGAAGGGAGTAACCGCGGAGAAAAGCAAACGTTCTCCTACCCGTGGCTAAGTGAACCCAACTCAGCTGAACCGCTGAATTTCCTCTGTGACCAAAGGACACACGAACTAGAATTCTTTCACTTCCTAAAGCTCCGCGTGAGGCCGCGCTGCCAGAACGCTGGAGGAACAGTTACTACCCCGCAGCTGCTCAGCCCGCTCCCTAGAGTGCCTAAAGCAAGACACTGCGGTATTCTGCACTCTCAGAGAAAGTGCTCCTAGGGTCACTTCTTGGAAGAAGTGTCGTCCCCCTTAGCACCATGGGGCTGGGCGACAGGGCAGCTCAAAGACGAGAACGAGAGGAAAAAGCCCAGAGATGAGAATGGGCAGAACTCATGGCCGCTGTGCTCACCGCTCTGCACCTTTCCACCGCACACGGCCAAGGGCAAGGCTGCCGTCCCAACCAACACAGAAGCGCTCAGGGAGCCCACAGACGACGAGGCGGGGTGCGAAAGACCAAGCCCCTGGGCTCTCCCGCTGTGCCGCGGAGGGGACACAGCACCAACCGCCACCAGACCCACGGTGAGCATGGGACATACAGAACTGGGCTCGCGACTGCCAACAGGAAAGCAAAGCCTAGATCTAGAAAGCACAAAGAGGAGGGGAGAAACGCCGGACAGCAAGCCCCTGCGTCGGCAGGGAGCACTACACAGATGCGGTCACGAGGACGGCCGGGAGAGAGACAGGACGCCGGACAGGACGCCGGACAGGACAGGGCCGCCGCGCGAGGGCCGCTGCGCGGAGCCCGCGCGCCGGGACTTACTCATCGCTTTACACACAGCCATACAATAATCCTCAGACTCAAAATTGTTCCTGTTGCCTCCGCAGCCGCCATATATAAAGCGCACGCACTCTGCCTTGGAGAGGTCGAAGTACCAACGAGGCATCACGGCCCGGCAGGGCCCCGTCATGGCCTCCTGGGAGCAGACAGCTGTGTGGAAACGGTCAGAATGTCAGCAGGGCAGAGGCAGAGGCAGCGGCTTCACGTGCTTCACAACTGCTACCGGCCGCGAGCGGCGGGAGGAGGGCGCGCCCGCGCCCGCGCGCACTCGAGCCCGGCGGAACGGCGCTGGCCCGGCCAGCGCACGCACCGCCTCCAGCCCGCCGTCCGGGAGGACACAGTCGCTCGCCCGCTCTGACGCGGTGAAGGCGGCAGGAACCGAACACAGCGCTTCTCACACCGGCTGGAGGCTAGACTGACGGGGAGGAGCTCTGCGTCTCACAGCTCCGTGAGCCTCACGTTTCTGATCTGGCCAGTGGAGACGTCTGCCTGACTTGTCCCACGTGCCGGTGTCAAGGACCAAAGGAGCCCAGTGCGGGTGAAAAGGCTGCTTTGGTGGTGATGACCACAGGAGAAGCTACTCCGGCACCCGGGAAGCACGCGTGGGCACTTTTACGTTCTCCTAGGTCCATCAAAAGCTTCTAGACTTGTTAAGTATTCCCCCCACACTAAGTCCTAACTAATTCTTCAGAGCTTCACTGGCTTCAAACATACAGTCAGCAGGAGGCTGCATGCCAGTCGCTCTAGAATGGTCACAACCTTTTTTCCCTCTTTTTTGGGAATTGGCAAGATGAAAATCCTTTGCCGGTAGGTCATTAAACTCCACCCTCCCAGGCACAGACATCTTCTAGTGGACAAACCGGGCAGCCTACAGATGGGAACATGCTCCGGAAAAGAACCAAGTCACCTCCATTCTAGAAGGTCAGGGCTTTAGAAGTACTGAGGAGGGGGCCTCCCCTCGGGGAGAGAACATTTCAGGCTGCATGTGGAAGGATCCTGCCCAAGCGAAAACCACATTATCTCCCTGAGTCTCTGGACTGGTCCTCCTTCTCTAGTTAGGTCCTTACAATGCAAATGAGAGTTTCTGATTCAATTCTGGGTCCCTCCCTGAGTGTGTCCACTCCAGCTGCTACAGCGGCCTGGCCCCCCAGCGTTAACATTAGGCACCACCAGCGTGCTGGAGAGCTGGCTTCACGTCGGTGCCCAGGAGCGCCACCTCTCCTTCTGTGACTTACTTGCGATGGATGCAGTCCAAAATCGTAAGCAAGTATTACCAAGTGGATTTTAACGTCATGGCTTTACGTCAGGTTACCTTTAACGTCGTGAGTAATTTCCTTTTCTGAAATCGTCCCCTCGCGGCTGGGTTCAGTTGGGTTCTCCTCATTGTACTCATCTCCTTTAAAGGTGTCGTAATAGTAATCACGGTCTTCCACCACCTCCTCCCCTTCCTCCTCATCCTCATCGTCCTCATCCACAGCTGCTTCTGTGAAGTCCTCCAAATCTGCTTCGGTAGGAAATTCACTGAAGGTCACAACAGAAAAGGAAGGTTAATACCGACTCTTATGTGCACGGCACAACAATGGTTCTCTTCCCTATTGTGAAACACAAAAGCAGAGACAGGAAATAAGCTCAACTCACAGTTCACTGTGCCACGACAGCCCTCAGCCCAGCTACACCAGCAAAAGGGCGGAGTTGGTGGGCAGGGACTGCATTTACCTGTAGAAAGTCCTGTGGCCAGAATGAATGCCAGCTGGCTCAACTCCAGCGCAAACAAGGGCATGCCCACTTTACCCAGAGGGAGGGACCGGCAGCCCAGTGCCACCAGCAAAACCATTTCACAGGCGCAGGACAAGAGTTTACCTTTTGTAAATATCATAGTCTTCCTCTTCATCCTCCTCCTCTTCTTCCTCCTCCTCTTCCTCCTCTTCCTTCGACACAGTAGATTCAATAATCTTTGTCTGAGGGCAGCACACATACTCAGTGCCGTGAAACTGGTCTACCCCACAGGGCAGCAGCATGCCGTAGCGATATAAGGTCATTCCCTGAGTCAGACAGGCCTAAAAGAAACCCAGAGGTCCACATCAGAATATTAACACATTTGGTCAAGTAGTCCCCGATCATTAGCTTTATCCAAAAGAAATGCCTATCAAATCACTATGTAATGCTTTCTCTCATGGACACAAATTTTTTGTCAACAAGCTGTGATGCTATTACTTTAAGAAGATTTACACATTTTGCTTAACTCGCGATGGGGAAACATCATCTGGGCCAGAAACAATGAGGGCCCAAAGTTAGAAATTAAGGAAAAGGGAATTCTTCTAGTAATTATCAATGCTGACTAAAGGTGGTCAGCGATAATTTACATTCCTCGCTGTGAGGGCATGGTGTCAGAATTTGACAAAAGAAACTGACTAGAGATCCCACTTAACTATAGAAGGCAAGTATAACAAAGGCTATTTCTCCTCCCACAAGAATGAAATGGCATCTAATCCTATCAGTATGTATGTCGAGACATCGATTGTCTATTATTGGCTATTTCTACTCTAAGGCCCTAGGGTTGGGATGGTCTCCTTGGGAACCTCGCAGACAGCATCCTTGCTTTTCAACATCCTTAACTCGAGGGGCTGGATTGTCAACACTGTATTTCCCTATAAAAACATCCTCCCAAATATTTTTAATTTAGAAGATACAAGTAATCGTAAACTTTGAAAAGATAAAAGGAAAATCAAATCAATTTGAAATCATGAGGTCCAGAAGAAAATGCTACTTCCTCTCTTAACAGGAAAAACAACACATGATCCATTCGTTTACCTCTCTGACTACAGTGTGCCAATGCTGATGATTCTCGCACACCTCCATCCGCTCTTTGTGGAAAAACTGGCACTTTTCTGGAACTAGCAGAACATCACTTACAAATTCACCCACTGGAAAAGAGAAAGCTTTGTTATGAGCAAATCTGATCATGATTCAGGACAGTAAGGACCCTCCTCACTGAAGATTATGAGAGTTATGTAGTCAGGTATAAACAGGAGCAATCTCAAATATATATATAAGCTGACAGGCCTCTCTCACCTTCAAAGGTCAACTGGACGTTACAGGTCCAGGCAAGCAGCACAAGAGCTCAACATTCCATTACAGTCGTGATGCTTGGGGCTTTCGTCACTCTTCCCAGACTCTAATCTCTTACGGTCCAGTTGCAGGGCTATCGCAACACGATGAGTAGAACAGGAACAGGGCCCTCCCACACCATTCTGTGACCTCAGACACACACAGATATTCCTCTGAGTTCACGTGTGTTCATATTCCTAGCCTCTTACTTCCCTATTTCTGCCCACATCAGTTTTTTTTTTCCCAAGATTTGTTTATTTATTTTAGAGAGGATGGGGGAAGGGCAGAGGTAGAGGGAGAGAGAATCTCAAGCAGACTCTGCGCTCAGCACAGAACCCCCATCTCACAACCGAGATTATGACCTGAGTCGAAACCAAGAGTTGGATGCTTAACCAACTGCACCACCCTGGCTCCGCAGCTCATGTTCTAATAACAAAATGCCAAGAAACTAAGGGTTTCTTGTAGTACGGATGAATCTTACTTTGGCCCTTTGTGTCCCTAAAGCTACGTAGCTCTAAGACAAAAGCATTGTAATAAGTGAACTATAACAAAGCACTGTAATAAGTGAATCAGGTAAAGACTCCTCGATGAAGGGAATGGGTGCCTCTGCAATGGAAAACCCTGGCAGATGCTACTTCAACCAGGTGACCAGCCTAACATGAGGTCTGTCACTGACAATGACAAGCTGACATATGTGATGTGCTAAGAAGAAAATATCACTACACAGTCTTTCTGCCAAAAATATGTCATTTGATTCTAATTGTGGTAAAACAATAAGACAAATTCAAATTCAGAGATACACTTAAACAAATGGCCTAACCTGAAAAAATACCAAGTCATAAAAGATTTTTTTAAAAAGAAGGAATTAGGGAACTGTTGTAGGTCAAATGTAATGTTTCATCCTTTTTAATTAAGAAAACTATAAAGGACGTTATTTGGTCATTTAGAGAGAAAATATCCAAAGTATGATTATTATATTTGTAGTTATATAGGACAGCATCCCTGCTCTTAGGAGAAATAAGCCGGATATTTAGAAGTGAACTGTCATTATGTCCCAACTTACTTTCAAAGGGTATAACAACAACAACAAAAGTATATAAGATGTGCGCGCACACACACAAACACACACACACACACACAGAGTGAGACAGATAAGGCAAAATCGGGAAACCTTCATAAAGAGTATAAAGGTATTCACTGTTATTTTTTTTCTATAGGTCTAAAATTTTTCAAAAATATGAAACTGGGGGGTGCCTGGGTGGCTCAGTCAGTTAAGTGTCTGCCTTTGGCTCAGGTCATGATCCCAGGACCCTGGGATCTAGCCCCACATCGGGCTCCCTGCTCAGCAGGGGGCGTGCTTCTCCCTCTCCTTCTGCTGTTCCCTCTGCTTGTGTGCTCTCTCTCTCACACACATAAATAAAATCTTTAAAAAAAATTTATAAAGCTGGGAGGAAAATACACATAGCTGCTCAAAAGACAGAATGTGATCTTTTAGAAATATACACTGAAGTATTTATAGGAAAAAAAAATACTATCTGTGCTGTTTCCAAACAATCAAGGGTAGGTGGGAGGGGTCCACAGACAATGGGAGAGTGGCTCACAAACTGATGATCGTTACATAGCTGGACCACCGGTACATAAAGGTTAACAGTATTATTTTTCTCTGTGTTTGGACATGTTCATAACTTCCATAAGAAAAAGCTAAAAATTCATCTATCACGGGGGCGCCTGGCTGGCTCCATCAGTAAAGCATGTGATGAGTCTTGATTTCAGGGTCATGAGTTCAAGGCCCATGTTGCACATAGAACTTACTTTAAAAAAAATATTCATATATCACTGGATCATCACCCAGAGATACTGATTCAGTAGATCTAACGTGGGACTCAGTAATTTTCACTGAACAAACATTCCAGGAGATTCTGATGCATCACCAATATGCTCCACACAGGGTCTCAGTGGAGGAAAACAAAGAGAGGGGGAAAGGTGTGTGCTTAGCTCAGGAAGAGATGCAGTAAGAGGGGCAGAAGAAAGGAGGCAGGCAGGCTAACCTCTGAGGTTTTCTTTTCTTTTTTTTTTTTTTTAAAGAGGAAGTGTAATAGGAAAGTAATCTGGCCTGAGAAAGGTCTCAGGGCTTTGAACTAGTGGAAAGTCTATGCAGACCCACTGCCCAGGTTCGTCATGGCAGCCTGGTCCACCAGGACCGCTCACCTCAGGCCTCAGACTCGCACTACAGAAGTCAATCCTTCCATGACCCGAGTGGCAAGCGAAAGGAGTCCCTGATCTACTTTAAGAGAGAAGATGTGCTCTGACATTATAAGACACAGCAGTAAACACAGCCTCCCCACATCAAAACAGCCTTACACAGGGTAATGACATTTCACACCATTATTAACACAAGGGAATCTGGGGGCCAAATAGCTCCATTTGACACTAACGCAGGAACACAAAGTAGTAAGTTAGACACAGTGTTGCCTTGACGCCCTGAAGGCTCTAAGGTGGTAGAACATGTAAACTTTTTCAATCAACTAGACACAATCAATGCTTAAAAAACCCAAAATCCCCATGGGTAAATGAAGATTTGCCTCTATTAGGAGAAACAATCATGATACTCAACAAGTTAGAAATCACATAAACTATGACATCCAACCACCAACTAACATTGTTTTAATGTGATTATCCTGTACTGACTAGGCAATTCTTATATTTAATCTATGACAAAAAGCAACAAGAGTATACTAGAAGGCAGTGTGTACAGGGTTAAATGCAGGGGTTCAATTTCAGCACCGTCGTTACTAGCAGAGTGGTCTTAGGCAACTTAACCTTTCTGTGCCTCAATTTCCTTATCTTGTTGTGAGGATGAAATGATATGATATATGGAACACACAAAAAGCTTAGAGCAGAACCTGATGTACAGTAAGCAGCGCACAGCATGTAAGTGCGCTAGCTCTAATTATGATGCTAAAGTTGCTGAAGTCTTGAGCTGAGGAGCCTCACACAAACTATATATACAACTATCGTTATCATACAGAAATCTGTAATTTGTAAAACCTCAATTTTATATGTACAATTGCAACACCGGAAAAAATTTTACAACAGCCATTTTATTACTAGATATACAGTCTATAGAAACAATAAACTGAGTTTTTAAAAAATACAATGGAATACTATATATCAGGTTAAAAATGAATGAAATCTACTTGTATCACACCTTAGACACACCCAAATGATGTAAAGTAAAAGTAAGTTGTAAAAGGTCAAGCACAGAATGATACCACTCATGTAAGCTTGCAAACAGAAAAACAAATGGTCTACAGATACATATGTATATAGCCGAAGTAAAAAAACATGCATGAGACAGGGGGAGGGGGGGGGGGGGTGGGGGAAACAGGTGATGGGGATTAAAGAGTACAGTTATCATGATGAGTGTTGAGTAATGTATAGAATTGTTGAATCACTAATACAGTATTATGTTAACTACGCTGGAATTAAAATTTAAAAATTAGTAAAAAATAAAGAAGCTACTGGAACTTGGGTTCTTTCCCCCCAAAAAACAAAACACATGCATGAGAATAACATGCCAACAAGAGGGCAGTGGTTACCTTGAGAGCAAGGGAGGGAAGAAAGGAGGAAAAGGGAAGGAAGGATGGGGCTTTGGCACATTTAATACCTTTATGAAAAAATAACATGGAGATGGAGCAAACCTGGCAAAATGTTGAAGAACTTACATCAGGATGATGAGTACTGAGTGACCATCATATTGTGTTATCTTCTCAGTATGCTTCAAATACTGTATTTCAGAATTAAATTTAAAATCAAAAGTTTTAAAATGCCACTGATTTAATAATTAACTCCATGCTACACCAATCCTTAGCTATTCCATGGCTGAATCAATCTGTCTGACCTCTGAAAACCAGAAGAGAATTAACACCCCTGAATTTGACAAGAAACTAAAATGTAAAAATAAAAAAACGAAAGAATACTCTTTGAGTCAACTGCAATTCTAACAACATACCCTAAGGAAATAATTCAGTAAACAAAGATATTTATTGCAGTGTTAATATCAAAAATTAGAACCAACCTAAATGCCCATCAAGAGGGAATTAGTTAGGCGCCTGGGTGGCTCAGTTGGTTAAGCAACTGCCTTCGGCTCAGGTCATGATCCCAGGGTCCTGGGATTGAGTCCCGCATCGGGCTCCCTGCTCTGAGGGGAGCCTGCTTCTCCCTCTCCCACTCCCCCTGCTTGTGTTCCCTCTCTCGCTGTGTCTCTCTCTGTCGGATAAATAAATAAAAATCTTTAAAAAAATTAAAAAAAAAAAAGAGGGAATTAGTTAAATGATGTTAGCTATACACAATGGAATACCAAAAGATCACAGGAAATATGGTTTGTGTCTATATTTAACATGGAAAAACTTCCATAGTGATTAAATCGGTTAAGAATCCGACTCGATCTTACTCAGGTCTCAATCTTTGGGTCATGAGTTCAAGCCCTGTGTTGGTCTCCACACTGGGCATGGAGCCTACTTAAAAATAAAAATAAAAATCATTAAACAAATAAATAGAGCAAGAAACACACCCCATATCCCTACCCCTCCTCCTTCATCCTGGTTAACTCCTTAAGGTCAAGTTTGTCTTTTATTCAAAGATATATAACTCCCTAAGAGCAGCACATAATAGATGTTCAAATGTCAACTGAAAAAAAAAAAAAAAGCAATAAACAGGAGAGCAAACGTAGTATGACCCCATTTAGGGGAAAAAAAAATTCATTTAAAAGCACACATACTTCCATATGTGTCCAAAGAAAAAAGTCTTATATACACACCAAAATGTTGATCATGGTGCAGAAACTGGAAATGATTATTTTTGCTTCCCCTATCTTTCTTCTATTGAAAATAAGCTTTTTGGGACTGGGTGGGCGGCTCAGCCGGTTAAGCGTCTGCCTTCGGCTCAGGTCATGATCCCAGGATACCAGGATCGAGCCCCACATCGGGCTCCCTGCTCAGTGGGGAACCTGCTTCTCCCTCTGCCCCTCCCCTCCAGTTGTATGCTCGCTCTCTCAAATAAATAAATAAAATCTTAAAAAAAAAAAAAAGAAAGAAAGAAAGAAAAGAAGCTTTTTAAACAAGCAAACTAAAGAGGAACACATTTCAATCCCAACATCAGGTCTGTCATTTCATTGCTACTTTTTGACATTTGCTACATTCATCAGAAGCTTCTAAGAAAAAAAAAAAGAAGAAAAGAAAAACCAGACTTAGGCAGATCAGTATTACTCTGTTTTACAGAAGAACACTGAAAATGGTTTGGTGTCAGTTTAGAATTTTACCCAAGTTTATAACAATCTTCAATCTAATCATTTGGGCTATAAAAGATGATGGCCATAATTTCCCAAGTCACTGGACACAGGAGGTTATATTGTTTTCACTGTTTAAGAAACTGATCAAGGAATATGGCAATTTAACAAAACCTAGTAACTTATGATTTCCTTTAAAGCTGCACTTAGGATCTATCTCCAACCTCTACCCATGCCCTATGATTCTGTCTCTCTTTCATACCATCTCCCCCAAGCAGAGCCATGACAGCCATCCGGTTTTAGAGCTTTTCTAGAGTTGCTAAAATTCCTTTTAAAAATAACAAAGGTCGTGTACCCACTTGGGAAAGCCCTCAACACCGACACTCACACATATTTTTTAAAAACCTACTGCAAAAGTACTCTCCAGCTGCAGATAGAAGACTGTGTCAGTTATGGGGCTCTGGAAGCTGTAACCAGGTGGGGGAAGAAAGCCTTCTGTAACGAGAGGGAGCCAAGAGAATCAACCTGACCACCGAATGCAAATATCTGTGAGGTTTGGTGGCCATCTCTGGCAGGTATCTCAGAGGTAAACAGGGCTCTGAAGTTAAAGACCCAGGATAATTCTCACGAGCAGAAACGCTCAAGGGCCCACGCTGGGGACAGGGTGAACTGTTGATGGGCTGTCATGAATTCAAAGGCAGAAGATGAGTAGCTAACGCCTGCAATGGATCATCAGACCCCGAGGTGCAGGTGTTGAAGGTGGCACCCCAAAACCTCTGAGAATGAGAACTGTCTTTGGCAGTCCTCACATCACAGTCACACTCTCTGTCCAGATCGCCACCCAAAAATAACCCAAAACAAAAACAGTCATAGGCTCTCAAAGCTCTCTTCTTTTAGTACAGGAGCCAGCCTACATAGAAATGTCAGAGATGACTAACTCCTTCCCCCAAAATACCAGCAGTTTTGCTTCTTCACACATCACCCAACTCCACCCTACTTGGATCATCCTATCTATCTACCTACCTACCTACCTACCTACCTACCTATCATCTATGTACATTTTTAGAGATAAACAGGAGTCAGTGAGTAGTAGTAACCTAAGATATAACGTCATTTTGAGAGAGACTGAACTGAAACAGCAGGTGAAAAGTCACACTGACGGGTAGTTAAGCATCAAAAGAGGGCAGAGCTGAGTGACATGAACACAGATGTCCACAGGCAGTGTGACACAGACTGGATGCAAGCACTACTAGCAACCTAAATTCATTCTCAAACTGCTTTCCAAGCATGCTAACCAGGACATCCCTCTCTCCACTCAACCTAGCAAAAACAACGACAAACAAAATGAGTGCCTGAGGACATAGGTAAGAACCCTGGGACACCCAAACCAATTAATATGGGCGACCCAACCAATACAGACAGATTCTGTTTTCCCCAGTTCCCATCTCCTCACCTTCTGGCCTGCCTACCTACCTATGCTTTGGGTTTGCTAGGCTGTAATTATCTTTTTTACTCTTATTTTTTTAAGTAAGTTCTACACCCAACATGGGGATCAAACTCACAACCCCGAGATCAAGAGTTGCATGCTCCAGAGACTGAGCCAGCCAGGCACCCCATTAGCTAGTTATCTTCAAGGGGGTCTCAGGGCTAAAGCAAACCATACTTCTACCATCACTTTATTCCAACTTGTGGTATTCATCTTAATATGTACAAAAAGACTTACTATGATTACTTCTGGTGAATAAAATGTACAGGACTCTTACTTTTTTCTGCATCCATGTTTAGTACAGTTTGTATGTTAAAAGAATTGTGTATGGTTGTGCAACTCATTGAATATACTACAAACCATTAAACTATGTACTTTAAAATGGGTGAATTATATAGAATGTGAATTATATCTCAACAAACTTGTTGAGCAGAGACTGACTGGGGAGCCTGGGTGGCTCAGTTGGTTGAGCATCCGACTCCTGATTTCAGCTCAGGTCACGATCTCAGGGTCGTGAGATCAAGCCCTACATCAGGCTCTGTGCTGGACGTGTAGGCCAGTCCTCAGGATTCTCTCTCTCCCTCTGCCTCTGCCCCTCCCCACCTCTTCCTTGCACTCTCTCTCTTTCTCAAAAAAAACCAAAGACTGATTATTTACAGGAGATACTGAGCAAATAAGTATACTGAGGATAATGGAATTGGAGGCATCAATATGAGCTACTGCTTCTAATATACACATGTAGCTATAGAAATATGGATTTATGTGTACATGTGTATATATATGTGTGTGTGTGTGTGTTTCTTAGTACAGCAAATACACATAATGCCCAGACTTGGTTTCCAAATACCATTCTCCACTGAAAGAAACCAGGGCTTCCTGGAGAAATGGCAGACTCCAGGGGTAGAATCGGGAAAATCCAGGATCAGCCTGGATCCTCTTTTTGTCAAATCTGGACAATGTCCATAAGGAAATAAGCGAATGCAGACACCATCTTAGTTGATAAAAAAGTTACCACGGGTAATGGAACAAACGGACATCCTACAACTCCTAATATCATGCAGCAAGAAGAACACATGTGTGGTAGTCTCCTCATAAATGCATAAATCAAAAGAATCGTAAGGGGTGCCTGCCTGGCTCAGTCTGACTCTTGATCTCAGGGTCATGAGTTTAACCCCCGTGTTCGGCATGGAGCCTACTTTAAAAAAAAAAAAAAAAGGATAAGACAAACCCAAATTGCAAGGTATTTCCACAAAGTAATTTGTACTCTTTAAAAATGTCAAGACTGGGGCGCCTGGGTGGCTCAGCCATTAAGCATCTGCCCTCGGCTCAGGTCATGATCCCAGAGTCCTGGGATCGAGCCCCACATTGGACTCCCTGCTCAGCCGGGAAGCCTGCTTCTCCCTCTCCCACTCCCACTGCTTGTGTTCCCTCTCTCGCTGTCTCTCTCTCTGTCAAATAAATAAATAAAATCTTAAAAAAAAAAAAAAAGTCAAGGTCATGAAAGACAAGGAGAGACTAGATACATGTGTGATCTTGAATTAGGTCCTGGCATTATTGGGTAAAAGACGAAACTTGAATAGGGTCTGCAGATTAGATTCAGACCAATGATAATTTCCTGATTTTGATGATGTGGTTATATAGGAGAATGTCCTTGGTTCTAGAAAATCTACACTGAAGTACTAGAAGATAAAAAGACAACAACTTTTTTTTTTTTTGAAGATTTTATTTATTTATTTGACAGACAGACACAGGGAGAGAGGGAACACAAGCAGAGGGAGTGGGAGAGGGAGAAGCAGGCTTCCCGCCGAGCAGGGAGCCCGATGCAGGGCCTGATCCCAGGACCCCGGGACCATGACCTGAGCCGAAGGCAGGTGCCCAACAACTGAGCCACCCAGGCGCCCCAAAAGACTCAAACACAAAATCCCAGCAATGGAGGGCGAGGGTTAAGGGCGTTGGGGGAGCGAATACAGTTAATTTTACCATATTGGTCAAATGGTAACAGTTGGAAAATCTGAAATCTGAGGACAGAGTATACGGGAACTCTTTGTACAATTTTTCTAACCATTTTGTAAACTTGAAATTATTTTTAAATTATTCTTAATTTTAAAAGGCAAAAGCAACTCTAAAAGACTATCACCAAAATGCTTTCTAAGAATATGGAAAAAAGAAAGTGGTGCTAATTATTAACGAAGGTCAGTTCTACCTGGGTGCTCTAAGGGGAGATAGGATGGGGACAGCAGAGGGACATTAAAATCTACTTCTTAAGGGGAACCTAGGTGGCTCAGTTGGTGAAGCATCTGCCTTCAACTCAGATCATGATTCCAGGGTCCTGGGAAACTCTGCTCAGCGGGGAGTCTGCTTTTCCCTCTCCCTCTGCCCCCACACCTGCTTGTGCTCTCTCTCGCTCTCGCTCTCTCTCTCAAATAAATAAAAATCTTAAAAAATAATTAATGAGGGGCGCCTGGGTGGCTCAGTTGGTTGAGCAACTGCCTTCGGCTCAGGTCATGATCCTGGAGTCCCAGGATCGAGTCCCGCATCAGGCTCCCTGCTCTGCGGGGAGTCTGCTTCTCCCTCTGACCCTCCCCCCTCTCGTGTGCTCTCTCTCTCATTCTCTCTCTCAAATAAATAAATAAAATAAAATCTTTAAAAAATAATAATAATTAATGAAATCTACTTCCTAATTGATGACAAGGAAGAATTGGCAGTATTTCTGTCCCGCTACCTCCCTTAAACTCAGTCACCTGGTCCCTTACTAGCTTAGCCTCAGGCAACTGTATATATTTTAGACCACCAGTGGATGGCTCTACTTACTGGCTAAGAAGTTGTCCGAATGGATAGTGGTGTAAACACAAAAAAATTGTCTGAATTAAACATCAAAGACCATATAATACTTTATTCAGTGACCACATGCAAATAAAGTACTGAATAGATGTTCAAACTGTCTTTCATGCATTTAATTAACAACACTATCATTTCACTGTTTGGTTCTTTTTTTTTTTTAAGATTTTATTTATGTATTTGACAGAGAGAGACACAGTGAGAGGGAACACAAGCAGAGGGAGTGGGAGAGGGAGAAGCAGACTCCCCACCGAGCGGGAGCCCGATGTGGGGCTCAATCCCACGACCCCGGGATCATGACCTGAGTCGAAGGCAGACACTTAACGACTGAGCCACCGAGGCGCCCCACACTGTTTGGTTCTTAAGACTGAAAAATTCAAACTACATATAGCATATTGGAAAATAAAGCAGGAGAATGACTGTTGCCGTGTACCAGCTACAGTAAGCAGTCTTGACTTATAATTATTAAAAAGGGCATCCTGTTCTAGACACTGTCACTGTACTGGAGGACAAAGAGGGCTAAAGCAGGGTCCCTGGTTTCACAGTGTTTACAGAAAAGTTGGAGGAAGATACAGAAACAGATCATTACTGTACATACAGGGTGACAGATGCAATGGCAGCAATGGGAGAATTTCAGAAATCTGCCTATCTGGATAGAAAATATAACCAGGAGGAAAAGTTTTCTTTAAAGGAGGCAGCCCCTCTCCTAGGTGGCTCAGCTGAGCGTCCGACTCTTGATTTCCGCTCAGGTCGTGATCCTGGCATCATGAGATCAAGCCCCCCATTGGGTTCTGTGCTTGGGGGGGGCGGAGTCTGCTTGAGATTCTCTTCCTCTGCCCCTCCCCCCATCCACCCCACCCCTGTACTGGCTCACGCCTCTCTCTCAAATAAATCTTTTAAAAATAAAGGGAGGCAGCCCCTGAAGTAAGCCTTGAAGGGAGAACTTCCCAAGCAAAGAAGTAGAGGAAAGGCTTTCCAACAATGACACCTGGATGGTGAGTGGCCAGGAGCCACGAGATGCCTACGGTGACGAGGGGCAGCACACAGAGCAGGGGGTGACAGACAACTGGGAAGGCCTGAGCAAGGGACACATGGAGTTTTTAACCTAAACTAGGGAGCTTAATTCAACCTATCTTTCAGGTGAAGAAGAGCTCCTAAAGGCTTTTACGTGCAGGAAAAATAATTCAATCTTCATTTGAGGTCAGAGGGCAACAGACAACAGAACGGAGAAGCACCCAAGGAGGCCACTGTCACCGTTCAGGCAGGAAAGGATGAACGGGCAGGGACCAGAGCAGCTGGAATCCAATGGGAGGAAAAGGATATAAGCCAGACGTTCCCAACTTCCGAGTCACAGCACCCTTGAGTGTCTCAGTAATATTTTCATAGCACTTCCAAGCCAAAAGAATAACCAAAAGCTAGGTAGTTAGGTCCAATTACCTAGTAAGTCCTCGTGTCTTAACCCCTTAGTGCTTGTTGGGCACTGCATAATGCCTCCAACATTGCAATCGACTGAACACCATCACCCTTCCTTCTCCTCCTCCAGTTATGTTGGCGTGACGCTGGCTCTTTAACCCGGGAACCACTAAGATACCAGTCCGGAAATTCAGGAGGTCACTGAAAGGAATGGAGCCATAGGATGTTGAAACTGTGAATACCTCCAGCTAGTAATTCATGGGATGTCTGAGATGTCTCCTTTGAAAATCAAAAATATCCCACAATGCTCATGCCCTGAGTTTGCGCCAATGCCCCAGGGCGGCTCGGTGTGCAGTTTGGGAACCATGCAGAGAAGCCATTTTGAAGAGGTACGAATCAGGCTTGAAAACTGACTGGATGTGGAGAGATAAAGGTCTCCCAGATCTCCAGATCAGAGTTCTGTGTGAGGAGTGGAGCCATGACAGCCTATAGGAGGGGGGCAGACCAGGCTGCAAAGTCTTCAGGGGAAACAATGCGAAGGGAAAAATGACAGCAAGTACTCTCTATCTAGTCTACAAACACTCAAAAATACTCTCTTGCTTCATTTAGTTCATGGATTTTATAGAGAGTGAATGAAACCTCATACCCGGAGATTTCTGCGAGCCAAATGGAATGGGAGAACATCCTTAAACCACACCAAAGGTTTCCAGGTCTCACACTATGAATGCATGATGCTCCATTTTAAAGTAAATGGTGGTAAGCATCTGCAGAGTCTCTTTTCCCCCTACTGAATACTTCAAACAGTAATTGCTACATGTTTTAAACACTCTTTATTTGGTGCTGATTCTTCCTTATTTTGATACCTGTGAGAATGAGAAAAGCAACTTACTCCATTTTAGGAAAGGTTTTAATGAAGGGAGGAAGTAGAGCGAGTTAAATTAATGGTTAAAATTAAATACTTCTACGAACTACCCAAAATGCCTATGTTGATGCTATATCTATGTTAATCCTATCATGGATCATCAAAAATCAATTATTTTGATCTTTTAAGCTTCTACGACCACGTTTGTTCCTCAGTCACCCAGGATATGGATGTCTCCGTGACACGTAGTTGGGATGACGAATGCATTAACTAGGGAAGCGTTTGAAGCAACAACTGTTTCTGGGTAAAAACTCCTTGCTCAGTTTTAGTCAAGTTAGCTTTATTAACACCAACCACAGGGTCAGAAAGCCCGGTAGCCGTCGTGGGCCCTTCAGAACGGCAGGCAGCACAGGGCCTAGCCCTGGCCTCCCTTATCGTGTGCTCAGGCAGCTGAGTCACTTCTCCTGAAAACTCCCCCGAGTCTGGTCTCGCTAGCAATACAGGATCTCAGTACCTTGCCAAATGTGTATAGAAGGAAGTAAGAGGAACAGAAGACTCCAGTCCTCAGGCTGCTCAGTACAACTCACTACTACGACTATAAAATGGGAATTTCAAACGTCAATGTGAGGCAAAGCTGGGCTGCTCTCAGGGCGGCACTCTGACTCACTCCGTGCAAAAAGCTCATCCTTAAAAGACAGAGGATGCCCACGATGGGAGAGGTCATGACCATCAAAGACAAGTCAACCATCGACCCTAGGAAGCAGGAAATATTCAAAAGAGAAGTCCCACAATACATTCCTGCAGCCGTCGGCTTCTTAACTAATGTAGAGGCCAGAGAAAATTAAATTTAAAAATGAGCAACCTCCACTTCCTGGAGGTTCCTGTAACCAAGAGCATCTACGGGACACTCACCAAGACACTTGAAAGGTATCACGATGTGTGTCTTGCACTGCTTTTTGTCCCTCCGGCACCAATTGTCGACACTGACAGGCTCATTTGCTTCCATCACGTTTGTGATCTGTAGCTCTGGATACATCTGCAAAGAAAAGAAAACACACGCACAGTAAGTGGACTTTATCCATAATAAATGGACATTCATTTGCAAGTAAGGATGCCTCATGTCAGTGTCATCATTATGCTCTATAAATCTCAACTTCACTTTGCTACTCCTGGTTCTAACTGAACTCATCGAGTAAAAATATACTGTAACTATTAGTTTTCTTTTGACAGGTAGATTTCTGACCACTTCTAATGCATTCTCTTAAAAAAAAAAAGTGGGGAGGAGGAATCTTTATTTAAGTTAGGACATACAAAAGCAGCAAGCTCTCAAGCCCAAAATAAATCTATTCGGTATCATGTCCACTTGTAGGGTGCGTGTAAACAGCTGAGAAGAAAAACATATTAAAAGGCAAGTCCACGGAAAATGTCTGCTGATGAAATTAGAGAATAATACTTTAACCCTGGCCCTCTACACTAATCTTGGTAAGAAGTTAAAACATCTCCTATCCCTTTCTAGGTCACGTTTTGACCCAAAAGGTAAGTTGAGTCAGACCTGAGATTATCATTTACGATACTGGTGGCTTTCTATCAGCAAGTCCAAAGCCAAGAGAACCAGGCTTTACTAGCACGCACATGACATGTTTGGCTTCACATCCTCCCACCATAATAAGTGGGAAGCCAAGAGAACCAGGCTCTACTCTACAGTGTTCCCGTACAAGCTTACACACCCGTTTACGAGTACGGTTCCGCACTGTTCCCTCCTGGAAGAACCAAGAGCTCGCAGCGCACACGGGCAAAGCTTCTGACAAGTCTCAGTCATGTCATATATATTTATTTTATTTTTAAAGATTTTATTTATTTATTTAACAGAGAGAGCACAAGTAGGCAGAGAGGCAGGCAGAGGGAGAGGGAGAAGCAGGCTCTCCCGCTAAGCAGGGAGCCCGACGCAGGGCTCGATCCCAGGACTCTGGGATCATGACCTGAGCCAAAGGCAGCCGCTTAACCAACTGAGCCACCCAGGAGCCCCAAGTCATATATATTTAGAAATAAAGGCCCGGTGCTCCATCATTAGCAACTTGGCCTTCTAAGGTAATGGGGTTCAAGCCTGACCCAGGAAAAAAGTCATTTCCACGTTCTGGCAACACTCTTACCTCTTGACAGTACTGAAGAACTTCTTCTTTTGTTCCAAAGCAGCTCTTAGTGCCTGTTGGGTCCGGTTCCCATTTCCCAGTCTGAATGTTTACATGCATATTTAACTTCCCACAAAACATTGCAATTTGAGGCTCAGCGACAGCAAATCCTGTTCCAGCATTGGCTGCAAGAGCCTACGGAAGGGGGAGAAAAAATCCACGTTTACTCCAAAAAAGCTGGCAGAAAGGCACAGTCATCCAATGGTTTGTAACAGAACTCATCTTTTAAAACTTCATTATTTATTATTTTCATCTTCATAAACAAATCCTTTTCCCAGGAGTTAGGCCAGAAAAAACAATGACCGTTGGACTTACATGATCAAAGCAAAAGGTCAATGGAAAATCTAACCCCCACTCCCCACCTGGATACTTCTGATTTGGGAGCCTATAATCCAACTGTGATCTGCTATAATACAAGCACATCGACTTCCCATTCCTTACTGTAGTAAGCCACAAAAGTACAGAATGGCTAAAGTTCCAGTGATTCACTCACACAACAAAATTTTGTTGAGCAGCCACTAGCTTACAAAGCAACATGCTAAATGCCTAGGTCACAAAAGTGAGCCAAAAGTTATGGTCCCTGCTCTCGTGGGGCTTACAGTCAGACAGCCCAAGAGTCCATACTCACACATAAGAAAGTGTGATCACATTCCTAGATGTCCTACGAAGGAAAAGAACCCAGGACTGAAGGACCGGACAGGAAGGGAATTTAACTTAGGCTTGGGTTCAGAGGTGGTCAGGGAAGCCTCCTGAGGAGCAGTACTTGTGAGGTTCCCATGTGGATGGAAAGAATGCAGACAGAGAGGCAGACAGCAGTAGGAGAAGGGTGGAGAGGCATGCAGGGACAAGCCTACACAGTGTGTGGACCAAGAAAGGACTTCTGTCTTATCACTTAGGTGCTGGGAGGTTTTAAGCACAAAGTATTTTCAAAATGCAGCTGTTGATACTTTTTTCTGGTTGCAGGATGGCAAAGAGATTGAAAGGGAACAAGTGTAAATGCAGGGGATGGCTCAGGAACCTGGAGCTGCAGACTCCGGGGGAGAGAGAGGGAGGGAGGATGGTACCTTGGACTAAGGCGGTACGGCGGAGAAACAGATGTGAAAGATCAGACAGCACAACAGGCAAGACTTGGTGACAGATTAGTTAAGAAGATGTCAAGCATGGCTTGCATCCCTCAATGAGGGATGGTATCATTCATGGAAGCGGAACACTAAAAGGGATTTCATGAACAATTTTATCTTGTATTAGATAAAAATAATCAGATTCCATTGTCTTTCTTTGGTTAGTATCCTCTTCTTTGTGAAAAGATCATAGCCACTAACAGATCACAAACTACAGGTGAGAAATAACATTTAGGCATTATGACAGTTAAGGCTCCTACAAAGTCTCATGTTCCAGAAAAAACACAGGCATCCCAGTATCTAGAAATATGCCAATATCGATGATTGTATCCACAATGGAGTTCTGCAGTCTCCCCTAATGTAAAAGTTCTTTCAAAATAAAAATCAGTTTTTTAAAATGTTAAAAACTTGGCGGATAGGGTTAAAGATTTATCATGTTGCTCTTTTTAAAAAGAGCAATTAACATAAAATGGTTTTCCAATTAAGAGAAAGGGTAACTTTGACTTTTATAATACATGGAAAATATGTGCTTTCTAAGCAACTCTCATTTATTTGTGCTGATGGACAACACAGACATTAATGGTCCTTCCAATCAGGAGACTACATTTGATTTTGAAATACATTATGACCTTTCTCCAGGCAAAATTTGCCATCCTCCACACATTTTGCTTAGGAGCTCATTAAAATAAGCCTGCTTTCTACCAGTACAAGAGAAGAAAGCACAGACACTTGCTGGATAGCTGGGAGAAAGCTAATTTGGGTTGAAAATATTGCCAAGATCAATCAGGGCTGAAAAACACCTCAATTAAATCCAACGAAGAGAACAATTAGCAACTTTATCAACTAGAATTGATTGTAGCCCTACTGTGATGATTAATCATTTATTAAAGTAGAAGGCAGATCCTAGGCCTTCCATGTAACTGCATATAAAGCTACAGGCTGATAAGAAAAAGAAAGAACAGGGGTGCCTGGCTGGCTCAGTCAGTAGAGCACGTGACTCTTGATCTCAGGGTTGTGAGTTCAGGCCCCACGTTGGGTGTGGATATTACTTAAAAATAAAATCTTGGGGCGCCTGGGTGGCTCAGTTGGTTAAGCAACTGCCTTCAGCTCAGGTCATGATCCCGGAGCCCTGGGATCGAGTCCCACATCGGGCTCCCGGCTCGGCGGGGAGCCTGCTTCTCCCTCTGACCCTCTCCCCTCTCATGCTGTTTCTTTCTCTCTCTTTCTCTCAGATAAATAAATAAAATCTTTAAAAAAAAAAAAAAATCTTTAGGAAAAAGAAAATGAACATTTAAGGATATCTGTGGAAAGGAACACGCACTTATTTATAGGCAATAATACTCTAATGGTGTATTAATTCAAACCAACTGTTAAAAGGAGTAAGGATGCACAAGGCAGATGTGTTTAATTCTCAACACTGAGTTCAATATGTGTACCAAAATGCCTCTTCTATTGGCCGTTCTTTTTTTGAGAGCCATATCTAAGGATTATGGCTAGAATGCTGGATTATGATATGGAGGAAAATGAGTATACATAAATGGGTTAATACCGAGACAAAGGCCAAGAAACCCCAAGGACACTTTTAACTACCAAAACCAGTGTTTCCCTAAGTTCTTTCCTTCCTACTTCAAAAGCCCAGACAGAAATAAAGAAAATCGAGAAAGAGATGATAAGTATATAAGAAAGCCAAAGCAATAGGTCCAGGGAGAGTGTTTCCTAAACCTGCTATAATTAAACCACCACAGATAAATCTAAAGTTGTGGAGCAGTAATTCCTAAATCCTATGACTTTGTATATTTTATTTATTTTTAAGATTTTTTTAGAGGGGGAGGGGCAGAGGGAGAGAGAGAATCTTAAGCAGGCTCCCCAACCAGTGTAGAGCCTGACGCTGGGCTCTATCTCATGACCCTGAGATTGTGACCTGAGCCGAAATCAAGAGTCTGACGCTCAATTGACTGAGCCACCCAGGTGCCCCTTTAAGATTTTAAGTAATCTCTACCCCCAACGTGGGGCTCGAACCCACAACCCCAAGATCAAGAGTCGCACACTCCACTGACTGAGCCTGCCAGGAGCCTCTGGCCTTGTATATTTTAACATTAAAAGCAGTGATTAAACAAACAGGATTTCGGGGGGGGGAAGAGGTGGGGGGGGGGGGGGGGGGAGAACAGGACATTAACCTCTTAAACTCTAAACATGAAATCAGGTAAGAAACAGTGTCAATTAGTTACGTGAGCTCACCCGAGCCACAGAGTGGAGTGGTCAAAAGTGTGCAGGCAGTCACTTATCAGCACCAAAGATTATGTTCCACATGTTACTCATTACGGTTGTTGGCTAAAAGACCACAAGAGTTCCAACTGTATAAATGTTCAGTTTATGGGTCAACCACTAAGGTCAATACATCAGTGATGAGTGCATTTGATCTTTGTGCTGAGATGGTCAGCATCACCTTCCCTAAAGAGAATCTCAAATACCAGAGGTTAAAGCAACAGGAAGCAGCAGCTAAGCAGAAGCAGCCCCTCACATCAGTTACCACCAAGAAAGAGGAGAGTAACTGGAATCATTCCAGACAGCTAATATGCTGCAGTGATTCACTTTTGAGTTCAGAAAGATTAATCCTTGTGGTCATAAGAGACTCTCAAGAAGGTATCATCTGAAACATAAAAAGCCTCTGTGGACCATGTCTAGGAATCAACTAATCAAACATATCCCAACCTTACCTAGAGTATAATAGGATCGGTTTTGTTCTGTGATGTTTGTACTTCTTTCCTCTGAAAATGCTCTTATTTAATGTGCCTCCATTTTCTTAAGCACACACTGTGCCTGGATCCATTACATCAATATATAAATCAATCTGTTTCCTAATCTAACATGTTACAAATGGGATTTCACTGCCAAGTCAGCACTTCTGATATCCTGTGAACCTGGAATCTTCTACGAAAGAAAATTAATGCCCCATGCTTTGGCACTTAAGCCAGTCCTTGTGATCTATGCATATTGCAGCACTTTTAAGGCTTTGAAAACAAATTGCATCAATTGCTTCCCAGACCAGCGCTTCCATTTTACTTAATAATTCATTCTTAATAAGAAATTCCATTTTATTAATTTGGCTCAGGGAAAAGAGTTTAGCTTTACAAGGACAGAAACTCAACTTGGTAAAAAGTGCTTCTAGTAACTTGGTTGAAAACCTGATATGGCTTAAAGCAATAAATAAATAAATATAAGTAAATCTAAATCTGAGCCTTAAATGAGGGCCTTTAATTATCATCTCAAGAGATGCAGCTCCTAGGCCCACCTCAGTCCCACCACCCTTCACAAAGGGGCTCAGGACCAACGCAGTGTTCCCAGTCCAAAGCGAAATATAAGCCCAGTATTTCCTTCCCCACTGAAATGATCATCTCAGGAGCTAATTTGGCTCCAGGGTTTGGGAAAGTGCCTGCTGTGGAGGGAGCATCTTCTGAAGAGGACGGTTTTATCCCCTGAGTGAATCATGTTTCCTCGGATAGGAAGCTGCTGTATTACAGGCAGGCAAGCGTTCCAGCTTCACCCTGGGAAGGCCAGTTAACACAGTCCCAGTATGAATAAAAACTGAACGAAGCACACCTCTGTAGCATCTACTTACCACCTGCATGGTAGTGATAGCAAAAGGCACAGCATTCGTAATCAAAGACCCTCGATTTGAAAGAAAAAGTCAGAAAAGGACAGTCTATTAATGGGTGCCAAGATCCTATATAATTACTCCTGTTTGTTCAAGTTCTGCCTGGCATGTCATGATTCATAGGTTAAAATGACTTAAATCTGTGTTCATTTCAAGGTATCTCTCCAAGGTAGTTATGGACTACAAAAGGGAAGAAAAATTACCGCACAGTGGACATACTATCACTTCCCTCACCAGCAGTAAGCTGCGTAAGAGAACCGATGAGAAAGATGGAGGGGCCTCCCCCATTTCAGAAGACCAAGGAGAAATGACAAGTAAATGCAACACCGGAGCCAAGACAGGATGCTGGGGCAGGAAAACGACATCAGTGAGAAAACTGGAGTAATTATGTGGATAGGGTCTGAGTCAGTTAATAATTGTGTACTAGTGTTAATTTCCCAGTTTTGACAATTATACCGCGGCTGTGTCAGATGTGGAGATTAGGGGAAGCCCGGAAAGGGCATAGGGGAACTCTGGAGAATTTTTGCAACTTTGAAACCGTGCAGCCATGCAACCATGGTCAAAATTCAGGTGGGTGATGAACACGATTTAAAAAACCTGGGTGGCTCAGTCATGATCCCAGGGCCCTGGGATCGAGCCCCACATCGGGCTCCCTGCTCCGCGGGAGGCCTGCTTCTCCCTCTCCTGCTCCCCCTGCTTGTATTCCTTCTCTTGCTGCGTCTCTCTCCGTCAAATAAATAAATAAAATCTTTAAAAAAATAAAAAACCCAAACCAGAGCGCCTGGGTGGCTCAGTTGGTTAAGCAACTGCCTTCGGCTCAGGTCATGATCCCGGAGCCCTGGGATGGAGTCCCACATCGGGCTCCCGGCTCAGCGGGGAGCCTGCTTCTCCCTCTGACCCTATCCCCTCTCATGCTGTTTCTCTCTCTCTCTCTCAAATAAATAAATAAAATCTTTAAAAAAAAAAAAAACCCAAACCACTTTATTTTGAACTAACTTTAGAGTTTTTTCCCAATCTGTCACAAAGAGAAGACACATGTTCAGGTCGGGCCACTATTAAGTTATAATCAGAATAGGCCAATACTTGAAAAACACACTATTTATTCTAAACACACGAGCATACATCCTCCAGTGGGAACACTATTACAATTCTGCCGAGAGCCTAATATAGATGAAAGTCCACTCCTGTGACTGTCAAAAGGATCACTGGAGTTTGGAGCCTTTAGCATATCTCCATCAGCAGTAAAGAAGTGAAGCTTTCAATTTAAAACAAGCTTCAAACATTTCAACCCACTATTTAATAAAATAGGATTCTTGTTAAGCATTTTCCAGCTTCTGCAGCAAACTGAGAAAACCTGTCCTTAAAAGTGACAGTTCGCATTACAGCAACTGAAAATCCTTAGCCGTGTTTTTATTTGTTTGTTTTAACATTTGAACTTAATTCAATTAGAAACTGGCGAATTAGGTTTAGGGGGAAAACTCTGAATGCAAAAAGCCATTATTCTTCCAGTGACATACGCCAGCTCTTAGGTATTATTTTCATAGGCAGTAATTTATACAAATAATCTCTGCTTTATTAGAGCTCTAAATATTAAAGTATAAATGAGGTATCACTTCCAAGATTAAAAATGGTTTAGACGGTCTCCAAGGTTTTATAGGAACACAGTGATTTGTTCATCTGGATTACACTGGTTGGTAAGGATCTAAGCCAAGATTTAAGAGAGGTCTGTTATATGTCCCCGAGATGAGAGTGAAGAGTCTTCTATAAAGTTATTGAAAAATACATAAATACATAAAATACTTTTATGTTAAAAAAAGAAGAAGAAGAATAGTGTTTATGGGTCTCAAATTCTCAAGTGGACGGGTTCTGGACTGGCTCCTGTGTTTCCTTCCACTTGCCCATAATAGGAACTCTGAGAAATGGATTTCGGCAGGTATGGAGACATGCCTTGACCAACCATTCGTCCTCTGCTCATTCCACTCCTGACCTCAGAGGAAGTGTCTGAGGTGGTGGCCAAGGGCAAGGGCTTTAAAGGGAGGGCAGACCCTGACAGAGTTCCAGCCCCATCACTGACTAGCTGTGCTGCCTTTGGCAGGTCACCTAACCTCTCTGGCCCTCGGTTTCTCCATCTATAAGATGCTGACAATAGTAACTGCTCACCACAGTGTTGTCTTGAGGTTTAAGTGAGTTATCATATGCAAAGTGCTGGAAACAGTGCTTGTTCTTTAGAAAAGAGGTCTTCAAATGTTGGTGGCCATCGTTATCAGGCTTTAAATTTCTTGATTTGTAAAACGGGGCTCCTGACGTACCTATACCTCTCAGGCCTGTCGTGGGGATTACAGTAAGATGCTGCCCAGAAGCACTAAGCCCGATACCTGCCACAGAGCAAGACCTCAGATGTTAACCTCATTAGAGTCGGGCTGGCTCCTCAACATTCAAGCTCTCTCCGGCTACAATTACAGCACTGGGGCCTAAATTACGAGTGTGCAGGGAAGAACCCGTGAAGTCCCCATGGGACTAGGCATCCTCCCCAAATCCAGGATGGCATGAAATGGGCTTCAAAGACTGCACATGCCTTCTTTACCTATTAAATCTGGACATACCTCAAGTAGGCTGCATTAATGCTCCACATTTTCTTCTGTGGGAATTCAGGTTTACATGAACAATTTAATACCACCCTCCCATTTAGAAGAAAATCACCGGGAGTTGCTGGCTTCCTGGCCCTGGTCCAGCTTCCGGCTGGCACGGAAGCTAGGTCAAGATGAATCTGCAGTTACTACTGAGACACTGCTGTGATCAAAAGAGTGCTGTGTAAGTTATTTCTCTAGATTTGTATTCTTGAGAGAAGGATATTCCCCTCAACTTACTAGCTATGCAACGTCATGGAATAACTTCTCTCAGTATTAGTTTTTGCTTCTGGGCAACATAAATATGGTGCTACCCAAATTTTAGGTATTATAACAAACGACACCCACAATATTAACTTTGGACTTTAGTTCACAGTTCACACTACAACAGACAGAATTCTACTTTCCTGACACTCCCCACGCCTAAGGAACATGGCTTGGAAACAAAGACAGCTTCCTCACGGAGTAGGAATCTGCAGGATTCCAAAGCCAGGCAGTAATCCTGTCATACGTTGAAGGCATGCTAACTGCAGAGGCCAGAAAGCCAGGAGGCTTGAGTATTAATATAACATGATCTAAATGGTGTGAACTTGGGCTTAACCTTTGAACTCACTGGCCAGTATTACTTGGTTTTTATTGAGGGTGCTAAACAAATAGTGTGTGCAGGGTTAGGGGGAATGTATGAGGGATATGTTTCTTAAACCTTTAAAGAGGGAAATGATTTTAAGTAACAAACACCCGAAGTATTACTGATTAAATATTAATAATTACTGTTCATTCTAAATCATTCCTACTAATTCACAGATGATAGAAATAATACCAAAAAAGAACCAAACCAAAGAAATAATACAAATGACTGCAGGGTAGGGGAGTGTTCTGTGGGATATCCAAGCACAAAGCTGGCAATATTCTCAGAAATTATAAGCATGCTTCTTACTTCTGGCTAATCAAATGCTTTTATAATATTGTTTATTTCAAATGCATTAAGTCATAATCATTAAAAATTAGGCACTATTTTAGCATTTTTCAATTATCTCATGTACTTAATGTAATAAATAACACCTCCTTTAAAAATATTCTATTTCTATTTCACTAAAATATATACTTAACTCAGTGATTTTACCAAGGTTAAGTTGGGAAATTACCACATGTCAGCTTTGGCTAAAACGCTGACTTCCAGATGTTACAGCCACAAACATGAATAGCTAATGTCAGAGATCTAAAATTGATTCTGCTAGGTCTCCTTTCCTTTACTATATCCAAGAAAAGATAAGAGCTCAGGTCATGATCCTGGGGTCCTGGGATTGAACCCCGCAATGGGCTGCTTGTTCCTCTGCCCCTTCCCCTTGCTCGTGTTCTCTTGCTCTCTCAAATAAATTAAAATCTTTAAAAACAAAAACAAATCCATGCAACTGAAAACATTCACGTTTTAATATATAAGATGGCTTTTATTGGCATTTTAAAGTGGAGGTTCCCTAACACTCATTAGGGGGCTAATAAGGTCCATGACAAGTATTCAATGGCCTGAAAAATGAGAAAAATAAGAAGGGTCTGGTGTGCACGTGTGTGTGTAGGCACCTGAATGTCTAAGGATATGGAATTGCTGTCTTGAGGAAAGAGTGCTCTGAACTCTATGATTATCTTTTTATCTTTTGTTTTAAAAAATTTTTTTATAAAATGATAGCAATAGTAAGTTGATAGTCTGTATTATTAAGAATTAATGGCCTTATCTAAAAATTTCTTAATTTTTTACTTTTCCATGAAAACCAAAGGCTTGGTTCTTTATTTCTGAGGTTCTGTAACGTTGAAAGTCAAGAAAGGGCAGAAATTCTTGGGTGAGTAACCATATTTGTTTATAACTAGAAAATAAGACAATTTGCCAAAATGACTTTTACAGGGCAGAGAGGGAGGAAATGACATTTCAAATTACAAATGGCACTTTCTATGTGCTGTTCTGCTAACCATTTTACTATGTTTACTAGGTGCAAGCCATATTCAGATAACCAATCATGATGAAGCAAATTACTTTAACTTCTAATGTCCACTAAAACTGTGAAAATAACAAAAATACAAAAGAGCTCCACCTTCCCCCCAAGTTCAAAGCAAGTCAAAAAGGCATCTTTCCTATGATTTATGTAGCATTTAAATTTAAAAGTAAATACAGACTGGATTATCAGCTCACACCAGATCTGCTTGCAGACAATGATTCTTCCTGTCTGGGACCCGTGCCCATGTGCATTATTGTAATTATCAGCAATTTAAAAAAATAAAGTAATAAAGCTAGTATGAGCTGCTGGTTGGTATGTTTACTGCTTGCTGCCTCAACCATTAATTAACCTTCCTGGGTTCAAGCCACTGGAACTACTAAAATGCATCAAGGAGAAAGGGAAACACTCCGTGCAAGTAAAAAGAATGAATAAAAAGGACGTAAGTGTGGGAGTGAACGCACATGAACACGAACGCAGCCCCACCATGGAAGTACACCCGCACTTTGTGCTACTTCTCAAGTGGGCCTCTGGGGAGCCGTGTCCACTCTTGCCCTCCCTGATCCATTTTACCCCAACATTCTGAATCATCGCAAGTCAGAACACATCAATCACTCCTCTGTGGCGAGAGATTCAAACTTTTTTTTTTTTTAAGATTTTATTTATTCATTTGAGACACAGAGATACAGAGATACAGAGAGAGCGAGCATGAGCAGGGAGAGAGGCAGAGGGAGAAAGAGAAGCAGGCTCCCTGCTGAGCCAGGAGCCCAATGTGGGGCTCGATCCCAGGACCCTGGAATCATGACCTGAGCCAAAGGCAGATGCTTAACCATCTGAGCCACCCAGGTGCCCCAAGATTCAAACTCTTTCACACCACACCCCCTCTCACTCCATCACCCAGCCCCGGGCTCAGCACCACCCTTCCGGTCCTTGGGTCTGTACACAAGCCAGGGTCTTTCTTGCCTCAAGGCTCTCCACCTAGCACTCCCTTCCCCTGTTCTTCCCCGAGCAGGCACAGTCTCAACTGTCAAGACTCCTCTCAAATGTGCATCCTCTGCAGACCCTTCCTGAGGACAGTCCCCAACCCACTGGTTGTTTTCTTTTCCCCTCAAGCAATCTAAACTCCCTTGCCAATTCACCTGCATGGTCCATCTCCCTTCTGCTAGAATGTGAGTTCCTCTAGGGGAGAGGAACCGTATCTGGACACGGCACCTAGAATAACAGTAAGTAGTCATTCACAGCCAAGTAAGTGACTGACTCGAAAGCCCGCACTTTTGGTTTTTTCTAAGACATTTAAACTAATACTAATTAGCAGATATCACTCAGCAATTTTTTTTTTTAAGATTTTATTTATTTATTTGACAGAGAGAGACACAGCGAGAGAGGGAACACAAGCAGTAGGAGTGGGAGAGGGAGAAGCAGACTCCCCGCTGAGCAGGGAGCCCGATGCAAGGCTCCATCCCAGGACCCTGGGACCATGACCTGAGCTGAAGGTAGATGCTTAATGATTGAGCCACCCAGGCACCCCCCTTTTTTAAAGATTTAATTTACTTAGAGAAAGAGAGCATATGCGAGTGGGGGAGGGGCAGAGGGCGAGAGAAATAATCTCAAGCAGACCCCTGGATCAGCAGAGGAGCCTGATGCAGGGCTCGATCTCATGACCCTGAGATTATGACCTGAGCCGAAACCAAGAGTCGGACGCTTAACCAACTGAGCCACCCAGGCGGCCCATCACTCAACAATTTCTCAAATGATTAACCCTGTACAAGTTTCAACGAAGTAGATCTATAATGATAAATTAAAAGAAGAAACTTACACAGTATAACAGGTTTCAATTTTTTCTTTAAAGTAAGCTCTGTGCCCAACAGTGGGGGCTTGAACTCATGACCCTGAGATCAGGAGTCACATGCTCTACCGACTGAGCCAGCCAGGTGCCCCAACAAGTTTCAGTTTTTAAAAATTGTTGCTGAGCGCACCCATGTACACAGCCTGAAAAGCCACATAACACAGGCTTGTACTAGAAGAGCAGTCCTCTACCTCAACAGGCCCTCGCTCCTGAGAGGCAGCACTTTCTGTCTTTCCTCCACTATTTACCTCCACCTTGTTGAACAGCATGCTTTATCTTTGTACCCTTTTCAGTCCAGACATTATCTAGTAACTCCCTAGTAAAAAGGGGTTTCACTCAGGGGCGCCTGGGTGGCTCAGTCGGTTAAGCATCAGACTCTTGATTTTGGCTCAGGTCACGATCTCAGGGCCGTGGGATCAAGCCCTGCGTCCGGCGCTGTGCTTGGTGCAGAGTCTGCTTGAGATTCTCTCTCTCCCTCTGCCCCTCCTCCTTTCGCTCGCTCTCTCTCCAAAAAAAAAAAAAAAAAGGTTTCACTCAAAAACCACCATACCCAATGTTCACGCACTCACCTCCCCTTGCCCTGTTGGTCAAATCAATACTATTTACATTATTATACCATAAAAATGTACTCTGATTACAGTTCCTTTCTTTGGCATCTATCTTCCCCCTTAGAGATAGCAACTGCATCTTTTCTTTCACCTGCTTGGTTTTACATGTACTGATCAACGCAGGCTCTGAGATGTCAGAAAAGGTCCACAAAGCTCCCTCCGTGCAGTCTGATGCGAGAGGTGATCCAATGGTTTCAATTCCTTTTTTCTTGAAGACAGGCCTCCGTCAGGCCTGTCATTTTCCTACTTCATCTACACTGATTATTCTCTAGACCTGCGCACAGCTGCCATTCCTGCCTTCCCCCCTCCTCCTGTTCCGATTCCATCCTTCCTCTATGTTGACTTACTGCCTAGTTTAAGGGCTCACACCTTCTGACAGCTTCCCAAGAAAGGCTGTGTGAACAGGAAGTTTCAAACACGACGGATCTCAAAACAAGTTTTTATTTTATGCACACACTTTATCACTAATTTGGACGAGAACTAAATTGTAAGCTAGACACAATTTTCCCTCAGCATTTAAGGCCTGGTGCTACTATCTTCCAGCTTCCGGCACTGCTGCTGATAAATCTAAAGGAAATTTGACTCGGAATCTTTTGTGCAGGTCTCTTTCTTTCTATATGAAAGTAAGTTTTCTAAGATTCTTCCCAATCTCTGCTATTCTGACATTTCAACATAATGTGCCTCGGTGTGGGGTTCTGTCCCCGACCTGAGCTCTCTGTGGGCCAAGTCAACCCGGACACACTCAATCCTACATATCTCCTCTGTTCTCTTCCTGAAATTCTGATTCCATGCTTCTCGGACCTTCTACAGTAATCCCCTGCTTTCCTTTCTAGGTTCTTAGTGTTCTCTCTGAAAGATTTCTACTATATTTTTAAATTCCTGGTGTCATGTTTCTCATCTTCAAGAACTCTTCCTTGTTCCCTGCCTTATTTTACTAGAGACTATTATGTCCAACAGATGGAATACCCTCTCCTCTTTGAAGTAAATATCAAGAACTTATCTAAACTTGTCTTCAAGTTGCTTTTTTCCCCCCTTATCTGTTTTTGTTCTTGATCATGTTCATGGCATTCCTGAAATGTTTGGTGTTCCTAAGCCATCCAATTTAATATTTAAGAAGGGGGCACTAAAAAGCTGGTTACAAAGTTTGTTTTTGTGGTTTTTTAAATTTTATTTATTTGAGAAAGAGAGCAAGAGCACAGGCGGGGGGTGGGGCAGAGGGAGAGGGACAAGCAGGCTCCCCACTGAGTGGGGAGCTCAATCCCAGGACCCTGGGACCATGACACGTGCCAAAGGCAGATGCTTAACAGACTGAGCCACCCAGGTGCCCCTGGCTAGAAGTTTTCTGTACCTGGAAAGGACCACTCAATGAGTGACCTATCCAGAGAAGGCAACAAGTTCCCCACCTGGGGCCCACCAGTCAGGCTGTCAGGGGACTGGTGACCCAGTTAAGGAGACTGCCACCTCTCAGCCTCTCATTTTCTGCTGGGCCTGCTGTCCCCAGGTAAATGGGGAGAAGTCTTTTCCCAGGGGTGGGAGGGGGGCAGTGAGAAGGGTATTCCTGGGCTGATTCCTCACACTGAGTTTCAACTCCTTCCCTCACCCACTCAGAAGCCCTGACACTTCCCGTTCCTCAGTCAAGTCAGGCTCTGCAAATCAGTTTGCTTTTAGTTGGCTTCTCCGCCAGCATTTACATTTCAGTTCCTTCTGGCTGCTAATAACTCTGCTATTCAGGATCCATCTGCTTTCCATCTTCAAGATTCTGTGGACATCTCTCCTCTCCACTTCTTTGTCCTTGTTGGCTTATTCATATATTAAATATATCGAAAGCTAAGCCACATTCTCTCATCAGGACAGAGTCAGAACAACTAGAATCAGGGGCGCCTGGGTGGCTCAGCCGTTAAGTGTCTGCCTTCGGCTCGGGTCATGATCCCAGGGTCCTAGGATTGAGCCCCACATCGGGCTCCCTGCTCAGCGGGAAGCGTGCTTCTCTCTCTCCCACTTTCCCTGCTTGTGTTCCCTCTCTCGCTGTGTCTCTCTTTGTCAAATAAATAAAATCTTAAAAAAAAAAAAAGAACTAGAATCATCCACCTGCATCTTTTAAGGTGCAACAATTCAAAAGCCGCTAAATACAAATATATATGGAAAACTAGAGATAGGAAAGTATAAACAAAATCATAAGCTTTTATTTTTTATTATTTAAATATAATGCCCATTAAGAAAATAAAAGTCTGATCCTTTATTCAAAGATTATTTCATTGGGGATGACTGAGTGGCTCAGTCGGTTAAATGTCTGCCTATGATCCCAGGGTGCTGGGATCAAGTCCAGCATCAGGCTCCTTGCTCAGCAGGGAGCCTGCTTCTCCCTCTGCCTGCCACTCCCTCTGCTTGTGCTCTCTCTCTCTCTCTGACAAATAAATAAAATTTTTAAAAAAAGATATGTCATTGGATCACTTTACAATTATGCTACAGTCAACATATTATTGGTTGAACTGTATCCCCAAAAAAACTCGTATTTGAAGTCCTAACCCCCACTACCTCCACACGTGATGTTATCTGGAAGTCAGGTCACTGCAGATGCAATTAAGGTGAGGTCATACTGGAGTATGGTGGGTCCCTAATCCAATAGGACTGCTGCCCTTACGAGACACACACACACACACACACACACACACGGGGAGAAGGCCATGTAAAGACTGGAGCCGTGCTGCCAAAAGCCAAGGGACCTCCAGAAGCTAGGAGGGAGGCCGGGAACAGACCCTTCCAATAGCACTTTCCGAGGGAGCACCGCCCTACCCTCCGGACAACCTGGGCTTGGACTTCTAGCCTCCAGACCAGTCCAACAATACATTTCTCTTCCTTCAGCCACTCAGTTTGTGGTACGTTGTTACAGCAGCCCTAGAAAATGAATACACTGGGCAAACTGGTAGACTCAGGATCCACATTTGGGGAGCTAATAGTCTTAGAGACAAGAGCCAGGCACAGAGAAACCCAGAACTACACTATAACACATGCATTATGAATGAGGTGAGGAAGTGGAGACGGAGTGCAGTGTACTCTGAGAAGAGCTACAAGCGGAGACAGGTACAGGGCAGGGCACAGGACAGAACAGCCGGGGAGGTGGGGGTGGGGGGGGTGGGGGGGTTGGCGGGGGAGGGCGAAGGGCCAAGTCTTCAGACCCTCTCCTCCAGAAAAACTGGGCTTGGGCTCTCTTCCAGCTCGAGTGGGACTTGCTAGGCATACTTGAGAAGGTGGAAGGGTATGACCTGGGAAGATGAGGTAGAGACAGGAAGTCAGGTAGGAAGCCGCTGCATTCACCCAGAAGAAAGGCTGATGAACAAACACCCGAGCAGCGTGGGCAGGAAAGGGACTGGAGAAATGTGGACAGGATTTGAACAAGAGATACGAAAGAAGTGTCAAAATGATGCCAACTTTCTAATTCTGGCAACTAGAGAGCAGTGGAGCTAATAACCAAAGGAACTGAAAAGGGTAGGAAGGAGGGGATTGGAGGATAATGTGGGCTGGAATCATGAATTTGCAATTTAATAACAGGTTGAAAGAATTTTAAGCCCAGAGAATAGATAGGATCATCTGAGGCGACTGCATTTAAAAAGGAGAAGGGGCACCTGGGTGGCTGAGTCAGTTTAACCATCCGCCTTCAGCTCAGGACATGATCTCAGGGTCTTGGGATGGAGCCCCGCATCAGGCTCCCTGCTCAGTGGGGAGTTGGCTTCTCCCTCTCCCTTTCCTTCTGCCCCTACCTGCTGCTCGTGCTTCTCTCTCTCTCAAATAAACAAAATCTTTTAAAAAATAAAAAGGACATAACCATAAGAAATATCAACATTTAATGGGCATGCACAGAAGGAAGGTCAGTGACTGAGGTGGAAGGACCAGGAAAGTATGTCAGAGAAGCCTTATCAAGAGAGCTGAAGCAGCAGATTCAAATGTTCTCAGGAAATTTCGGTGGTCATGAAATCACCAGTCACTTCAATGTGGTGGCAGTGCTAGAAACAAGGTCACATGAACCCAGGTGACAAATGAGAGGTGCGAAAACAGCCTAGGAGTATAGACTAGGGATCTCCAAGTTGGGTGTGCCAGGTCCCCCCCCACTACAGAAATACTACAACTGTGTTGATCTCATTCTGCACACTGCAAGACCTCGAGGCAGGACAATGTTTACAATAGTTGGAAGTGGGAGGAGCAATAACCATAGAAATCTATCGTACCACACAGAAGTTTCTCTCTTGGTCGCTTCATGGTGAAGTACTTGCGAAGAGTCATGGAATTGAGAAATAAGTTAAGGGGCACCTGGGTGGCTCAGTTGATTAAGCATCCGACTCTTGATTTCCACTCAGGTCATAATCTCAGGGTTGTAAGATAGAGCCCCATGTGGGCTCCATGCTCAGTGGGGAGTCTGCTGGAGATCCCCTCTCCCTCTGCCCCTTCCCCCCCCTAAAATAAATAAATCTTTAAAAAAAAGAAATTTTAAAAAAAAGAAGTCAATATATTTTTCTTGGGGTGCTTGGGTGGCTCAGTTGGTTTAGCATCTGCCTTCAGCTCAGGTCATGATCTCACAGGGTCCTGGGATCGAGCACCACATCAGGTTCCCTGCTCAGCACGGAGTCTGCTTCTCCCTCTCCCTCCTGCTCATGTGCGCGCTCTCTCTCACATAAATAAAATCTTAAAAAAAAAAAAGAGGAAGATACACCAGAATCAATCTCTCTCCCTCCTGTACACAGAGGAAAGCCCATGTGAGGACACAGAGAGAAGGCAGAAATCAACCCTGCTGACACCTTGATCTTGAACTTCCAGCCTCTAGAAATGCGAGAAAATAAATTTATTCGTTTAAACCACCCAGTCTGTGGTATTTTGTTACAGTGGCCCTAGCAAACCTAATTCAATCATATCACTGTCACATTGCATATGAATACAACGTTCAAAGGAAAGTTTGTGCCTTGGCTACATAGGTACAAAAAAAATAAAACTTTTTAGAATATAAATTAATAATTTACTCATTTTGTAACATGAATATGCAGAAGACTTTAATTAAAAGCATAGTGTGATGTGAACTGGCTACAAAAACTACAAGAAAAATCTGAAGAATATTGGTTGATAATGATTACATTTAGGCTTTTCAACTTTTGCAATGCTCCTTTAAATTGATATTAATAGTACTGAGCTGATACAAGAGTTAGCAGATTTACTTAAATGATAGTTCTGAATTTCCAGACTTTTGTTTCAAGGTGAAATTAATTCTAAGGGCGCCTGGGTGGCTTAGTCAGTTAAGCATCCAACTCTTGATTTCAGCTCAGGTCATGATCTCAGGGTCATGGGATCGAGCCCCGAGTTGGGCTCCACACTCAGCAGGGAGTCCTCTTGTCCCTCTCCCTCTGCTCCCCCACCCCCGCTGCTCACGCGCACCTCTTTTTCCCAAATATTTTTTAAAAAATAAAGAACATGAACCAGCTTTATCAACATAGACACAAATATCAAAGGAACACGATTTTTTTTAAACTCCACTCAGTTATTACAAAACGTTTGTGTTTGGAACAACTTGAGAATGTCTACTTTGCCAACTGTAAATTTCATGAAATCTAAATAAAAATCAAGTATTTCTGATGAAGACTGCCATCCAAGTTGAGATGTGGCTATAAATGTAAAATATATGCAGAACTTCAAAGACTTAGTATGTAAATTTTTAATATGCAAAATACCTCAATTTTATTACATGTTGATTTTATAACATGATTACATATATTGAAATGATACATTGGGTTAAATAAAATATAATGGTTAAACTAATTTCATCTACTTTTTTTTTAAGTAGGCTCCACATTCAACATGGGGCTTGAATTCACAACCCTGAGATCAAGAGTCACATGCTCTATGAAATGAGCCAGCCTGGATCCCCCATCTATTTTTTGGTTTTTAAAAAAATGTCAACTAGAAAAATTTTAACTATATATATATATATATATGTGGCTGGCATTGAGCACTGTGCTCAATGTTCAGTTAACATTGTGCTAGGAGGTATGACCTGAATGCCTTTTTTCATTCACCTTTACATTCCATATAAATGCATTTTCCTTTCTTTCATCAAGAAGACTAAGGCTAGGGGCGCCTGGGTGGCTCAGTTGTTAAGCGTCTGCCTTCGGCTCAGGTAGTGATCCCAGGGTCCTGGGATCAAGCCCCGCACTGGGCTCCCTGCTCCGCGGGAAGCCTGCTTCTCCCTCTCCCACTCCCCCTCCTTGTGGTCCCTCTCTCGCAGTCTCTCGGTCAGAAAATAAATAAAATCTTAAAAAAAAAAAAAAAAAAAAAAAACTAAGGCTAGCAAGAGTTTCCGGTGATTGGAAGAAGGGGGTAGGTACTCAGATGGTTCCCTGAGCAATCTTCAGGCTGCCAAGAATTAAATGGGTTAAGAGCCACAAAGCTTCCCTGAAGAGGCTAGGCTAGTTCAAGAGAGACAAGTGGTTCCAAGTAAAATAATGAACAGAAATTAAACAGGAAAAAGACATTTCTTGAGACATTTCTCCTTATAAGAGATTCAGTATTAAAAGCAGGGGAGGGGGGCATAGAGGATTCAGTATAGGTTATGTAAGTGGGTTAAGTGCCAAGAGCCGAAGTTCTTATTTTATCCAATTCCGGGGGGGGGGGGGGCGGGAGGAGCGGAGGTGGACACTCTCCTCCATCCCCCAAACTTCTTAGATCCACAAATATGAAAGAAACCGTCATTGAGACATAAACAAACAAATCCCTCTTCTTCCAGGCTTCTGACAACCACAGAACACAATCCAAGGGCCGTCCAAAGACAATAAAAATAACCAGAACAGAGCATATATGATATGATGTTCATATCCCATAGGTATTGCTGATTCAATTATATTTGTTTTAAGTCAGTAAACATTTTAAAGACCTTATAAGAGCAGGCTCTAAAGACAATAAAACGAACAAGTCCTCACATGCACAGAGGCTTGGCTTGGTCAGGGAGACAATTCTGTAAACAAAATAATCCTAATAAAGAAGGAAAGCTTCTTAAACTCTGTCATATAGGAGGTCCCCAACTTCTGTCTGACTGGTTCCTAAATGACAGTTAAAAGTTAAGCCCAAATAAAAGGTGCAGTGATGGTACCCCTGGGATCTATAGGTTTATTATTATAAACTGGGAGTCCATTCCTGAATAAATATGAAAATAAGAGAAAAAAGAGCAGACACAAATACTGTTATAAACTTAAGTATTTCGATCATAAAAGTTCTTTTGGAGTGTGTCCTTCATGGGCTAGAGTGGCTGAGGCTTCTTAAAATACTTAAATCTAAGGAAGTACAGAGAGATGACATCTTTTCCTGGAAAATTTCCCTGGAACAAGCTTGAGTACCCTTTGTGGCTCTAAAAACCTTAGTATTTCCCTCAAGTTTACACACCTGGATGATTCTCATTGCTGATTCATTACGCAAGAATGCGTCAATCACGTCAAGGAAGGAGTCAGGCATTTTTCCAAAGATACATATTTAGGGATTTCTTACTTCCAAATTCAACTAACTTTTCTGGAGAACTCTGTGGCATTTCCATAACCCTTGTAGCCTTCCCAAGTGCTGATTTTTTTTTTTTTAAGATTTTATTTATTTATTTGACAGAGAGAGAGAGAGACAGCGAGAGAGGGAACACAAGCAGGGGGAGTGAGGGAGGGAGGGAGAAGCAGTCTCCCCACTGAGCAGGGAGCCCAATGTGGGGCTCGATCCCAGGACCTGGGACCATGACCTGAGCCACAGGCAGCTGCTTAACGACTGAACCACCCAGGTGCCCCGAATGCTGATTTTCTTAAAAATCCACCTAGGGCGCCTGGGTTGCTCAGTTGGTTAAGCGACTGCCTTCGGCTCAGGTCATAATCCTGGAGTCCCGGGATCGAGTCCCACATCGGGCTCCCTGCTCAGCGGGGAGTCTGCTTCTCCCTCTGACCCCCCTCCCTCTCATGCTCTCTGTCTCTCATTCTCTCTCTCGCAAATAAATAAAATCTTTAAAAAAAAATTTTTTTTTAAATAAATAAGTAAAAAATCCACCTAATCATTTTTTTTTTCCTGAAGCAATCAAACCATCCTTTTCTTGGGCTAAAAACCTCTTTCCTTTGATGATTTACGGACATTGCCCAGACCAAGCGTAATCACTTACTCTTTACAATAACCTGCCATTTTAATTTGAATTCAAACACATCATAAAAGCAAATCAATAAAAGGCAGATGACAGCTTGGCAACCATCAGCAAATTTCAAACCATTGTATTTTGGATGAAAAACTGACAACCACTTTGCTAAACTGATTTTATATATTCCCAAATAGTAAAAAAAAAAAGTCTCACCAAATAGTAAGAAGCCTTTATTCTTTAATATATCACTACAATCCACAACCATATATGTGTATGTGTGCCATGTATACACACACATATATGTACATATACACAAACTCAACAGTTCTTAAAAATTTACCCAATGAAAATTGAATATGCTTTGAGAGCACCACCAACCATACCAGTTTATAAAACACCAGCCCTACTGCAAGTGTTTATATGTCCTTAGTGGTAGATTAGCCTCTAAATGATGTCAACCCAAACGCTGCAAGAAAATTATTCCTACCAACACAGTGCCCTTACCACCACATACCCAGAGTCGCAAAGTCTCCTCAGCATTTAGGCACAGAGGTAATTTTCAGCACACACACTTGGTCTACAAAAATCTCTCATTTTTCTTCTGAACAGTCTTACAAAGTCATCAGAATCAGTTCACATTAAACCTTTCAAAGACTAGCAGGTCAAGCAGCTATTTATGTATAGTACTATCTGGTATCTTAGTACCTCAGCCAAATTTGAGCAATCCAGATTGGCATGCTTAGAATGACTCTCCTTGTCTCTTGGGAACAGCTATTAAGTAGCTCAATGAAAGAATTTTTGCAACTCATCTCTAATACTTAATGCCAGGATGTAAGCAAGTGTTCATATTAGGTTAAAGTGACTTCTTTGGCCCTATGGAAAAAACTGGTTTCAAACATTTCCAAAAGTATGTAAGACTAATAGTTGCCTATATCACATCACAAAAGCCCTGTGTTAATCTCAGTAATATTTAACATGATATTTTACTTGGCCAACAATGAACTCAACCTATGATGGTATAAAATAATGTAACCTTACTGACCTTCTGATCACTTGTCTCTTTGCTTTCTTCCAAACATTTGCTCCCCTTACACCCCCAAACATCCCAAATACTGGATATGGCAATGATGTGATATCCAAAGGAAATATATCTTCACAGGGGGTGGGGGGATGGGTTAGCCTAGTGATGGGTATGAAAGAGGGCACGTATTGAATGGAGCACTGGGTGTTATACGCGAACAATGAATCATGAAACACTACATCAAAAACTAATGATGTAATGTATGGTGATTAACATAATAAAATTAAAAAAAGAAAAAGAAATATATCTTCACAAATGACCAAGTAAGAAGAATGCTAAAAATACTATACCTATAATACTATCTCTTCTTAGTAAGGGGCGCCTGGGTGGCTCAGTTGGTTGAGGGACCTGGTTTGGGCTCAAGTCATGATGTTGGGTCATAAGATCGAGCCCTGAATCAGGCTCCATGTTCAGCGTGCAGTCTGCTTGGGATTCTTTCCCTCTCCCTCTACACCCCTCCCTGCCCCGCTCCCTCACTTGTTCTCGCTCTCAAATAAATAAAATCCTTTTTTTTAAGATTTTATTTATTTATTTGACAGAGAGAGACACAGCGAGAGAGGGAACACAAGCAGGGGGAGTGGGAGAGGGAGAAGCAAGCTTCCTGCAGAGCAGGGAGCCCAATGAGGGGCTTGATCCCAGGACTCTGGGATCATGACCTGAGCCGAAGGCAGACGCTTAACGACTGACCCACCCAGGTGCCCCTAAATAAAATCTTTAATAAAAATAAAAATAATAATGTGTACTGAAGCAACCATCATTACCTCAAATGGGACTTGAAGTTTATGTTCTATTTCCTTTAGCTTCTTGGAGACAGATGTAAATCCTGCTCTCGTAATATCAGATTACCATATGGATATTTTAATGAAATCCATCCATCCAGTGTATCTACAATATGCCTTCACTTCCATTATTCTGTGACAAGTTCAACTTCTTCACTCACTACATATACATACATAAAACCACATGTAATGGCTCAGCTTGGCTAGGAGCTTATCAGGTTTTGCATCTAATCTTTTAAAATCAATACTTAAAACATTTTACTGATTTTAATCTCTCCTGATTACTATTTCCCTTGTTTAAAAACAACACTAACCAATCTTCAATCTCAATGACTTGTATCAATTCACAAAATTAATCTTTCATAATGATAGCTCAGCAGGATATTTTATTAATGTAGATTCTGAGGAATCTAATCAAGCCTCATTTATCTTAAGAGTTGCTTTAAAAAGAGGTGCCGGGCTTGCCTAGTCAGTACAGCTTGCAACTCTTATCTCAGGGTCATGACTTTGATCCCCACATTGTGTGTAGACAATTACCTTAAAAAAAAAAAAAAAAAAAAAGAGCTGCTATAAGGAAAGACATTTACATAGCATTAAGCAGAAATCATCTTCCAAAGGGAGTGGGGGCAGAGCAGAGTCCAACCAGACCATCAAAGAAGATTCTGTTATGAAAGGTGGTTTTCAGGTCACCTGAAACCTGCCATGAGTAATAAACATTTATTGCAAGAGATCATTTCAATCCAACTCTCTTTCTCCTCTTTTCAACAGGGTTGAAAATTCTCTGCCTATGGATAACAGAGAGGTGACAGCGGCGGAGTATAAGACAAAAATGGCAACCCACATTCAACCTCCCTCAAGAACCCAGAGTCTCGGGCGCCTGGGTGGCTCAGTTGGTTAAGCGACTGCCTTCCGCTCAGGTCATGATCCTGGAGTCCCAGGATCAAGTCCCATCGGGCTTCCTGCTCAGCAGGGAGTCTGCTTCTCCCTCTGACCCTCCTCCCTCTCCTGCTGTCTCTCATTCCTGCTCTCAAATAAATAAATAAAATCTTTAAAAAAAAAAAAAGAACCCAGAGTCTCCTTCCCATCTGAAGGAGGCCGGTGCTACTTGGGTATTGCTGCCAGATCTTCCAATTTTTTTTAAAACTGGAAAGGAATTTTAACATAAAATCCATGTTATTTGGAAGTGATGGTTTTTTTTTTTTAAGATTTTATTTTTCTACACCCAATGTGCAACTCAAACTCACGACCCTGAGATCAAGAGTCGCATGCCCCATCGGCTGAGCCAGCCCTGCGCACCGGAAATGGTGATGTTCAATTTTGTATTTGAATTTAAAATACAATGAAGCCCAACTTGGTGAGAGACAAATAAAACAGAAGTCCAGGCCACATGCTGTCTGCAGACTGCAGGTTTTCCACCTCCATTTGGTGGTTATGTACCAGGAATCACAGTTAGTAGGGATGACAGTTAATTTCAGAAGCCTAAAAGTCATCAAACACCTAGTACCCAGAAGTTATAGTATAAACTACAATTAATCATATATCAATTAGAAAAAACTTGATTACGGAAAATCATGTTAAAGACCTAACACTTAATATTAAGATGACAATACTGCTGAAAGTAATCTAGCAGTTCAGGGCAATCCCTATCAAAATTTTCTGCAGAAATTTTTTTTTTCTTTAAGATTTTATTTATTTGAGAGAGAGAGAGCATGAGCAGGGGGAGAAGCAGGGAGAAGCAGAGAGAGAGGGAGAAGCAGGCTCCCCAATAAGCAGGGAGCCCGATGCAGGGCTCGATCCCAGGACCCTGGGATTATGACCTGAGCCAAAGGCAGATGCTTAAGCGACTGAGCCACCCAGGTGCCCCTGCAGAAATTTTTTTAGAAATCTTAAAAATTCATATGGAATCTCACACTCTCGAAAAAGAACAAAGTTGGAAGACTTAAGCTTCCTGACTTCAAAACTTACCACAAAGCTACCTATAAAATAAAAACAGTGGGGTACTGGCACAAAAATGGACATACAGAATGTAGAACTCAGAGTCACCTGCAAAAGAATGAAGTTGAACCCTTACTTTAAACCACAAACAAAAATTAACTCAAAATGGATCAAAGACCTAAACCCAAGAGCTATAAAGACAAAACCCTGAGGGTATAGCCTGAGTGGGGCTCAATCCCAAGACCCTGAGATCATGACCTGAGCCGAAGTCAGATGCTTAAGCGACTTAGCCACCCAGGCACCCCAAAAGATAAAAATCTTAAAAGAAAACATAAGGGCAAATCTTCGTATTTTATTTGGCAATGATTCCTTAGATAATGAAACCAAAAGCACAGAAACACACACACACACACAAAAAATAGCTGAACTGGACTTTATCAAAATTAGAAACTTCTCTACAAAAGACACTATATCAAGAGAGTGAAGACAACCCAAAGAATGGGAGAAAATATTTATAAGTCACATATCTGATAAGGGATGAATATTTAGAACATATAAAGAACTACAACTTGGGGCACCTGGGTGGCTCAGCTGTTAAGCGTCTGCCTTTGGCTCAGGTCATGATCCCAGGGTCCTGGGATCAAGCCCCGCATTGGGCTCCTTGCTCCACAGGAAGCCTGCTTCTCCCTCTCTCACTCCCCCTGCTTGTGTTCCCTCTCTCCCTGTGTCACTCTGTGGAATAAATAAATAAAAATCTTTAAAAAAAAATTTGAAGAACTACAACTCAACAACAAAACCCAACTCAAAATGCGAAAAAGACTTGAATTAACATTTCTCCAAAGATACACAAATGGCCAACATGAAAACACGCTCCACATCACTAAGCTTTAGGGAAATGAAAATCACAATGAGAAACCATTTCACACCCATTAGGATGGCTATTACCCAAAAAATAGAAACAACCACTGGCAAGAATGTGGAGAAATTAGAACCCTTGCGCATTGATGGTGAGAATGTAAAATGGGGCAGTCACTATGGAAGACAATTTGCAGTTCCCAAAAAGCTCCACAAAGAATTTCCGTATGACCCAGCAATTCCACTTTTCAGTACATACCCAAAAGAACTGAAACAGGGACTCAGATACAAGTACAGCCATGTTCACAGCAGCAGTATTCACAACAGCCAAAGAGTGGAAACATCCCAAATGTCCATCAACAGATGAATGAATAAACAGAATGTGGTATACACACACACAAGGGAATATTATTCAGTTTAAAAAAGGAATGCCATTCTGATACATTTACTTTGAAAACAGTATAATGCCTTATAAGAACATTTATAAGAATCAGCAACTTCGTAAGAGAGGTTCCCAGGGGGATTTGGGGTGGGCAAGAGACAGGGAGTTAATGGGATTATAATGGGTTCAGAGTTTCTGTTTGAATGATGAAATGGACAGTGCTGATGGTTGCAGGGCACTGTGAACGTACTTAATGCCACTGAACTACACACTTAAAATTGACCACTTTAAGCATTTTTATGTTATGTATATATTACAATAAAAAAAATTATGGGGCGCCTGGGTGGCTCAGTTGGTTAAGCGTCCGACTCTTGATTTTGGCTCAGGCCATAATCTCAGGGTTGTGAGATGGAGCCCTGTACCAGGCTCCATGCTGGGTGTGAAGCCTACTTAATATTCTCTCTCCTCCTCTCTCCTTACCCCTCCCCCACACATCCGGTGTGCACTTAAAAAAAAAAAGGAAGGAAGGAAAAGAAATTTTAAAAAAAAAGGAAGGAAGGAAAAGAAATTTCAGTTGTACAATTTAGAGAAATTTTATATCTTTGGGCTGACATATGTAAAGTATCTGAAAGTAAACCCTAGAAATAAGTATTTTAAAAAAAGATAAACTGGATTAAAATCATCTATTATTTTTAATTTTTTATTAACATATATTATTTGTTTCAGGGCTACAGGTCTGTAATTCATCAGTCTTACACAATTCACAGCACTCACCATAGTACATACCCTCCCCAATATCCATCACCCAGCCACCCCATCTCTCCCACCCCCCTCTACTCCAGGAACCCTCAGCTTGTTTGCTGACATTGAGTCTCTTATGGTTTGTCTCCCTCTCTGGTTTAGTCTTGTTTCATTTTTCCCTCCCTTCCCCTATGATCCTCTGTCTTCGTCCTCAAATTCCTCGTATCCATGAGATCATATGGTACTTGTCTTTCTCTGATTGACTTATTTCGCTTAGCATAATACCCTCTAGTTCCATCCACGTCGTTACAAATGGCATGATCTCATTTTTTGATGGCTGCGTAATATTCCCCAGTATGTCTGTGTGGGTGTGCGCATACACACACACACACACACACACACCACATCTTCTTTATCCATTCATCTGTCGATGGACAGCTTGGCTCTATCCCTAGTTTGGCTATTGTGGACATTGCTGCTATAAACATCGGGGTGCATGTACCCCTTCGGATCCCTACATTTGTATCTTTGGGGTAAATACCCAGTAGTCCAATTGCTGGGACGTAGAGTAGCTCTATTTTCAACTTTTTGAGGAACCTCCATACTGTTTTCCAGAGTGGCTGCACCAGCTTGCATTCCAACAGTGTAGGAGGGTTCCCCTTTCTCCGCACCCTCACCAACATCTGTCATTTCCTGACTTGTCAATTTTAGCCATTCTGACTGGTGTGAGGTGGTATCTCATTGAAGTTTTGATTTGGATTTCCCTGATGCCGAGTGATGTTGAGCACTTTTTCATGTGTCTGTTGGCCATTTGGATGTCTTCTCTGCAGAAATGTCTGTTCATGTCTTCTGCCCATTTCTTGACTGGAGTATTTGTTCTTTGGGAGTTGAGTTTGATAAGTTCTTTATAGGTTTTGGATACTAGCCCTTTATCTGATATGTCATTTGCAAGTATCTCCTGGTTTTGTTGACTGTTTCCTTTGCTATGTAAAAGCTTTTTATCTTGGGGTGCCTGGGTGGCTCAGATGGTTGCACATCTGCCTTTGGCTCAGGTCATGATCTCCAGATCCTGGGATCAAGCCCCGCATCGGGCTCCCAGCTCAGCAGGGAGTCTGCTTCGCCCTCTACCTCTCCCCCTGCTTGTGCTCTCTCTCTCTCAAATGAATAAAATATATTTTTTTAAGATTTTATTTATTTATTTGAGAGAGAGAGAATGAGAGAGAGAGAGCACATGAGAGGGGGGAGGGTCAGGGGCGAAGCAGACTCCCTGCTGAGCAGGGAGCCTGATGTGGGACTCATCAGGGACTCCAGGATCATGACCTGAGCCAAAGGCAGTCGCCTAACCAACTGAGCCACCCAGGCACCCTTAAATGAATAAAATCTTTAAAACATTAAAAAAAAAAAAAAAAAAAAAAGCTTTTTATCTAGACGAAGTCCCAATAGTTCATTTTTGCCCTTGCTTCCCTGGCCTTTGGCCATGTTTCTAGGAAGAAGTTGCAGCAGCTGAGGTCAAAGAGGTTGCTGCCCGTGTTCTCAAGGATTCTGATGGATTCTTGTCTCACATTTAGGTCTTTCATCCATTTTGAGTCTATTTTTGTGTGTGGTGTAAGGAAATGGTCCAGTTTCATTCTTCTGCATGTGGCTGTCCAATTTTCCCAACACCATTTGCTGAAAAGACTGTCTTTTTTCCATTGGACCGTCTTTCCTGCTTTGTCAAAGATTAGTTGACCACAGAGTTGAGGGTCCATTTCTGGGCCCTCTATTCTGTTCCATTGATCAATGTGTCTGTTTTTGTGCCAGTACCATGCTGTCTTTGTGATTTGTAATACAGCCTGAAGTCCGGAATTGTGATGCCACCAGCCTGGCTTTTCTTTTTCAACATTCCTCTGGCTATTCGGGGTCTTTTCTGGTTCCATACAAATTTTAGGATTATTTGTTCCATTTCTTTGAAAAAAGTGGATGGTATTTTGATAGGGATTGCATTAAATGTGTAGACTGCTCTAGGCAGCATAGACATTTTCACAATATTTGTTCTTCCAATCCATGAGCATGGAACATGTTTCCATTTCTTTGTCTTCCTCAATTTCTTTCACGAGTATTGTATAGTTTTCTGAGTACAGATTCTTTGCCTCTTTGGTCAGATTTATTCCTAGGTATTTTATGGTTTGGGGTGCAACTGTAAATGGGATCGACTCCTTAATTTCTCTTTCTTCTGTCTTGGTGGTGGTGTATAGAAATGCAACTGATTTCTGTGCACTGTAAAATCATCTATTTTAAAAGACTGGAGAAGTGTTGACTATCATTTTTCCAACAACCTAAAAGGCTTCTTTCATTTATGATTTTAGTAGCTATATGCTGCTTTCAGCTATAGTGTTATTTGTGCTGTCACAATGCCCTGCATGTAGCAATTTAATAAATATGGGCTAATAATGATGACTGTGAAGAATTCCAAATGAACCAGTTACCATAGAGAGTCTTCAAATTTAGAACAAGTTATTACAGAGGTTCTTTTAAATGTCAATTTAAGATACAGCTAAAATGAGAAAAAAAAAAGGCGTCATTCATTGCATATTGTTTATATTAGAGAAAACCAGAAATGTGAATATCCAATTATAAAGGAATGAATTCAATAAATTAGAGATAAATTATAGAATAAGATGATCCCGGCTTTTATATATATTATTGAAAAAATGGGCACGTTCAAAGATATGCATGTTATTTGGGGGTTCTGCTACTAGAAAGGTAATGATTTATACAAATCTCAATTACTCCCAGTCTTTCAGGACAAAAAATACCCTGGAAAACTTAATTCCAGAATCTAAAAACATTCCATCATAGGGGCGCCTGGCTGGCTCAGTCAGAAGAGCATGCAACTCTTGATCTCAGGGTCATGAGTTCAAAGCCCAGGTTGGGCCTAGAGGCTACTTAAAATTAAAAAAATAGTTGGGGCACCTGGGTGGCTCAGTCAGTTAAGCATCCGCGTCGGCTCAGGTCATGATCCCAGGGTCCTGGGATGGAGCCCCACATTGGACTCCCTGCTCGGCAGGAAGCCTGCTTCACCCTCTCCTTCTGTCCCTCCCCGCCCCATACTTGCTCACTTTCTCACATATGCACTAATAAAATCTTTTTTAAAAGTAGGAATAAAAGTAGGAATAAACTAAAAACATTCCCTCACTTTTCCTACATAACTGAGCCCACTGAGTGTTCACCTAAATTCAAAGACTCTCCAGAAAGCACCAAATAAGTATCAATACATTTCACCATGTGCTTTTTATCAATACAGTAAGCACTTTGCTTCCCATTTTCTCATTCTTATAAAATAAAGGCAAAATGCAATCATATATTCAAATTGTAATTCCAATACCGCAAATATCTGACCGCTGGCTAGTAAACAGTATTCTGGAGTAACTGGAAATGTTTATGCATCATCTTAAGTACTATTGGGGGGTGGTTAGTATTGTATATTTTAAAATGCAGGGAGAAAAAAAAAAGGGCACCTGGGTGGCTCAGTCGGTTAAGCGGCTGCCTTCAGCTCAGGTCATGATCCCAATGTCCTGGGATCAAGGCCCACATCAGGCTCCCTGCTCAGTGGAGTCTGCTTCTCCCTCTCCCTGCCTTTCTGCCTACTTGTGCTCTCTCTCTTATCTGTCAAATAAATAAATAAATAAATCTTTAAAAAAAAATGCAGGGAGGGCCGCTGCTGGATCACTCCCCTCTAAGCTTCACGGGCCTCCGAGCACACCATGGCCGGGCCCCCGCACACCCTGCTGCTCCTACTGGCTACTCTGGCCCTGACCCTGGCTCTGGCCATGGCCCTGGCACGAGCAGGACCAAGTGTCCAATGGTGGGAGCCCCATAGGATGCTGACCATGTCAATGAGGAGGATGTGCAGCAAGCCCTGAACTTCACCCTCAACAAGTTCAACTAGGCGAGCAAGGGCATGAACCACAGCTGCACACTCCAGGTGGTACTCGCCCACAAGCAAGCTGTGGCTGGGATGAAATACTTCTTGGACGTGAAGACTGGCCAAACCAGATGTACCAAGTCCCAGCCCAACCTGGACAGCCATCCCTTTCATGACCAGCCACACCTTAATGAAGAAAATGCTCTGGGGGCGTCTGGGTGGCTCAGTCGGTTAAGCTTCTGCCTTTGGCTCAGGTCATGATCCTGGGGTCCTGGGATGGAGTCCCACATTGGGGGGGGGGGGTCCCTGCTCAGTGGGGAGGCTGCTTCTCCTTCTGCCCCTCCCCCAAATTATTCTCTCCCTTTCTCTCTTCAATAAATAAAATCTTTAAAAAGAAAGAAAGAGGGCGCCTGGGTGGCTCAGTCGTTAAGTGTCTGCCTTCCGCTCAGGTCATGATCCTGGGGTCCCGGGATTGAGTCCCACATCGGGTTCCCTGCTCGGCGGGAGGCCTGCTTCTCCCTTTCCCACTCCCCCTGCTTGTGTTCCTGCTCTCGCGGTCTCTCTCTGTCAAATAAATAAAATCTTTTTAAAAAATTAATAAATAAAAAATAAAAAGAAAGAAAGAGGGGCACCTGGGTGGCTCAGTCGTTAAGCGTCTGCCTTCAGCTCAGATCATGATCCTGGAGTCCCAGGATCGAGTCCCACATCGGGCTCCCCGCTCAGTGGGGAGTCTGCTTCTCCCTCTGACCCTCTCCCCTCTCGTGCTCTCACTTGCTCTCTCAAATAAATAAAATCTTAAAAAAAAGGAAAAGAAAAGAGACGGAAGGGAGGGAGGGAGGGAGGGATGGACGGACAAAGCAAGCAAGCAAGTGCTCTGCTCTTTCCAGGTATACACTGTCCCCTGGCTGGGCAAGACCTCCATGGTAAAGTCCAGCTGCCAGAATGTACAGAGGACCCTGTGACAGGCTGGTCCGCTCCGTCGCCCTTCTCCTACCCCACTCCCCCCTTGTAGAGTTCCTAAGCCTTGGAAGGGTGGCCCTGCCCAGGCGATGTCACATCCCTCAGTGTGCTGGCCCCAGGACACAAGTAGAGAAGGGTTCTGGGGTATTTACTGAACAGGTGCCTGTAACTCCTTTTTCTTTTTTTTATTTATTTGACAGAGAGAGAGAGACAGTGAGAGCAGGAACACAAGCAAGGGGAGTGGAAGAGGGAGAAGCAGGCTTCCTGTGGAGCAGGGAGCCTGATGCGGGGCTTGATCCCAGGACCCCGGGATCATGACCTGAGCCCAAGGCAAATGCCCAACGACTGAGCCACCCAGGCACCCCTGTAACTCCTTTCTTTTAATTGCTTTCCAAATGCACCAATATGTAGTAAGCATGTTCTGTTCTATCTTAATCACGTTACTTTTTAGTAACATCAGCTATAAATAATAATAATAAAATTTTTAAAAATGCAGGGAGTTCAAAAGCCCCAAACCATGAATGGTTATTCAACTAAAAGTGTTGTGAAATCTTTAATGCCCTGGAAAATTATTCAATATGTGAAATGGGGGGAAAACAGGTTATAAACATATAAAGGGAAATCTACTTTTTAAAACTAAGATGTATAAAAAACAGGAGTGGAAAAACAAGTTATTTATGTAAATTCTTTAATCGGTTAATTTCTTTGTTTTGCCTTACCTTTTTCTAAATTTTTCACAATGACCATCTATTTCTTCTTTAACACATACACTAAGGGTCACCTTAATAATCATTTGTAAGGAGTCAATTTAGAATCTCAGTCATTTTTTTTAAATAGTTTATTATTTTTTTTAGTAATCTCTACACCCAACATGGGGCTTGAACTCATGACCCCAAGATCAAGAGTCATGTGTTCTTCCAACTGAGCCAACCAGGTGCCCCAGAATCTCAGCCATTTTTTTTTTTTTTAAGATTTTATTTATTTGACAGAGAGAGACACAGCAAGAGAGGGAACACAAGCAGGGGGAGTGGGAGAGGGAGAAGCAGGCTTCCCGCGGAGCAGGGAGCCAGATGTGGGGCTCGATCCCAGGATCCTGGGATCATGACCTGAGCCAAAGGCAGAAGCTTAACCGACTGAGCCACCCAGGCGCCCCATCTCAGCCATTTTTAATAAAAGATTTTAAGAAGTGACAAATAGGTTCCTGAGATGATCATACCCGTTCGAGTCAAAATGGACAAGTACGGATAATGGTTTGATGGTGGAGAAACTAAGGGCCTCAGAAGAGTTTCCCTTGACTTTCTGATTACTAAGAATCACCTACTGCAATGTTTTACCTAAATGTTGGCTATCAGCAGCTTGCTTCGGCAGCACATATACTAAAGTTGGGACGATACAAAGATCAGCATGGCTCCTGCACAAGGATGACACGCAAATTTGTGAAGCGTTCCGTATTTTTACTGAAACTAATATTATACCGTATGATAATTGGAATAACAAATAAAACCTTACAAAGATAAATTTAAAAATATAAATGTTGACTGTCTGATAACCTTCTCTTAGAGATGTCTGGTACTCCCATGTCAAACTGAGCTATCCCTTCCCCAGGGATCTGACCCAGGACATATGTCCCACCAGTTAGCACAAACTTGAGAGCCAGTTCAACACTTACTGATCTGTGAGCTTGGTCAAGTTACTTTACCTGTACATTCCCCAGTTCCTGCATCTGAAAGACAAGGATAACCATAGTTCCTTTCTCAGGACTGTTCCAAGATTTCAATGAATATATGTAAAACACTATACATAGTAATTGCACCATAAATAGAATTATCATTACTCCAACAACCACTAGAATCTGCTACTCTATTCCTGCTTGTCTGTTCCTCCCTAACTACATAAATTCACATAGGTTTTCTCTGTAAGTTCCCAGTAAATATCTAATTTCAAGGGAATTAACTTCCAGTTATGGTCAGCTAGATAATTCAGACCAACCACCCTAATGAGGACAACAAGAAGAGCAATACAAAATATGAAAATCACCTGCTCAAAGGCAGCAGAGATCTAAAAAGATAGTAAAGATTAAATGGGTCAATACTTAGGGGAGGATAAAGGCTCAGAGAGATAGGCACAGCTTGCAGAGCTTTCTTTCTCTGGAAGCTGAAAAATTCTGAGGAGAGTAGCTAAGTAGTGCTTTTGATGCACAGAAGGACTAAAGGGACTGGAGTCCAGGGCTGGAGGAAAAGGGGAAGGGGAGTATACTTGGAGAGCCTAAAGATTTGCTGTTGATACTACAAAGCAGGCTGAACAAAGAATGGTATTCCAGAAATTGACAGGCCTTCCCAGAGACTGCAGCTCAACTTCCAATAATCTAAATCCATGAAATGAAAAGGAGATCCTGGATTGCTAGTGTCCCCAAGCTTCAGATAGAAGCAAATGGACTGCTCCTTGCAGTATAACATTAGCCTAGGCCTCAAATTAGTCTATAAGGCATCTGTGTAAATAAAATGGCACATAATCAAAAATTATCTGACAAAAAAGGATGTAAGATAATATGAAAACCGAAAGAAGTAAATTATAGTAAAAAAAAACCCTTGGGGCCCCAAGATACTCTATCAGACATAGACAACTACGTTTTCCATGTTCAAAGACACAGAAGACAAAAATTGAGAATTTCAGCTGTGATCTAGAAACAATTAAAAAATCTTTTAATTATGGGGCACGTGGGTGGCTCAGCTGGTTAAGCGTCTGCCTTCAGCTCAGGTCATGATCCCAGGGTCCTGGGATCGAGCCCCGCATCGGGCTCCCTGCTCAGCGGAGTTTTCTCCCTCTGCCTGCTGCTTCCCCTGCTTGTGTTCTCACTCTCTCTCTGGCAAATAAATAATTTTTTTTAATTTTTAAATTATAAAACAAACTACAATAACTGAAATTAAGAACTCGATGGATGGACTTCAAGGCAGATCAGATACAGCTGAAAAATTATTAGTAAAAACAAAGATGGGCCAGAAGAAAATCTATCGAATGAGGGATGGAGAGACACAGAGGACACAATGACAACATCTAAGATGTTTGTTTTGGAGTCCCACAGGAAAGGAGAGAATGAGGCAGAAACAATATTTAAATACTTAAAAAGAAAACAGCTGGGAATTTTCTAAAACTGATGAAAGGTATCAAACCACAGACTCAAGACGCTCTACAAGAATACATTTTTTTAATTTAATTTTTTTTTGAGAGAGAGAGAACACTCAAGTGGGGAGGGGCAGAGGGAGAGGACAAAAAAGAATATTAAGTCCATGCCCAGAACAGAGCCCAACATGGGGTTCGATCTCACGACCCCGAGATCATGACCTGAGCTGAAATCAAGAGTCAGACATTTTGGGGCACCTGGGTGGCTCACATGGTTAAGCATCTCCCTTCAGCTCAGGTCATGATCCCAGGGTCCTGGGATCGAGTCCCGCATCGGGCTCCCTGCTCCTTGGGAGCCTGCTTCTCCCTCTGCTTCTCTCTCTCTCTGTCTCTCATGAATAAATAAATAAAATCTTAAAAAAAAAAAAAAAAGAGTCAGACATTTAAATGGCTGAGCCACCCAGGAGCCCCAAAGAGAGAATACATTTTTTTTTTTAAACTACACCTAAGTATATAACAGCAAAAGTGCTGAAAAACAGATTCAAAGAGAAAAGCTTAAAAGTAGACAGAGACTTAGGAACACATTACCTTCAAAGGAGGATAATTATACAGACACAAATTCCAGTAAGTTACTGATAACATTCATTATCAGGATATTGGTAACATAAAATATCAGGAATGGCATAAGCGCTTTAAGATGATGGAAGAAATTCTATTCCCAATGAACCTATCTTGAAAGAAAGAGTGAAAAAGATATTTGGTAAAAGAATATGTCAAAAGCCAACTTACCCTTAAGAAAATTCTAAAGTGTTTTGGAAGACAAAAAATTATCCAGGACAGTTCAGAGATGCAAGAGGCATAAAAAATAATAAAAACAATAAATATGGAAAACTAAATCAGAGGCTCTCAATCTTACCACAAACTTGAATTACCTGAGGAGTTTTTTAGGAAATACTAATAATGCTTGACCCCCTCTGTCCAAAGATCCAGATGTCATTTGTCTGAATTGCAGCCAGCCATCTGTGTTTTGCAAAAGTTCCCCAGATGATACCAGTGTGCCTCCGGAGTCAATAACCACTTACCTAAATTCATTTGACAGTATAGAACATGGCTTGTATAACACCTTCTGGGGTTTAAAATGAAATTAACAGTGCGCCTGGGTGGCTCAGTTGGTTAAGCGACTGCCTTCGGCTCAGGTCATGATCCTGGAGTCCCAGGATTGAGCCCCGCATCGGGCTCCCTGCTCAGCGGGGGGTCTGCTTCTCCCTCTGACCCTCTTCCCCCTCATGCTCTCTGTCTCTCATTCTCTCTCTCACATAAATAAAATATTAAAAAAACAAATAAATTAAATAAATAAAATGAAATTAACATATATAACAACAATGACAAAAAAAGATGAGATGGGGTTAAATGGAGTTAAAGTGTTCTGAGGTCTTCTATTGTCCAGGAAGAGGATAAAAATACCAATTAATATAAGATACTAAGTGAAAGATACTGAAATTTCTAAAGTAACCATTAAAGCAATAATAAAAGACTATATAAATATGTTCCAAAGTAATAAGAGAAATAAAACAGTAACAAATTCCAAAGTAATTAACTAAGGGGGAAAAAAACAAACACAGAACTGGCAGAACAAACAAAAAGCACTAAATAAGAAGGAAGATGAGAACCCAAGCATATCAACAGCCCCATTAAATATAAATGTACTAAATACTCCAGTAAAACACAGGTGCTAGGTTATAAAAAGAAAAAAGCCATAGCACATCTAAAACACACAGAAATATTAAACAAAATATTAGGAAAGGCAAAAAAACATTACTGGAGATAAAGAGGGAAACTATATGAGAGATTCAATTCTTCAGGAAAAGGTAGTAATTCTAAATCTGTACGCACCTAAGAACAACCTCAAAATAAAGCAAAAAAACCTGTCAAAACTACATAGGAAAAAAATTGTCCAAAATCACAGTTGGAGGGGGTGGCTTAGTCAGTTTAGTGTCGGCCTTCAGCTCGGGTCATGATCCCAGGGTCCTGGGATCAAGTCCCACATGGGGCTCCCTGCTCTCCCCCCATGCCCCCGTGATCTCTCTCTCTCTCTCTCTCATGCTCTCTCAAATAAAGTCTTAAAAAAAAAAAAAAGAAATTAACATACTATTTTTTTTTTAAGTAGGCTCCATGCCCACTGAGGAGCTCAAGGCAGAGCTCGAACTCACAACCCTGAGATCAAGATCTGAGCTGAGGTCAAGAGTCAGACACTTAACCAACTGAGCCACCCAGGTGCCCCAGCAAATGTACTTCTAAATAGCCCATGGAGAAAAAAATTAGAATTACAATGGAAAGTCAATTTTTCTACTGAATGATAATGAAAATATTATGTATCAAAACGCATATGCTCAGGCACCTAGGTGGTTCAGTCATTGTTAAGTGTCTGCCTTGGGCTCAGGTCATGACCCCAGGGTCCTGGAATCAAGCGCTGAGTTGGGCTCCCCGCTCAGCAGGGAGTCTGCTTCTCCCTCTCCCTCTGCCCCTCCCCCTGCTTATGCACTCTCTCTCTCTCTCTCTCAAATAAATAAGATCTTTTTAAAAACAAAAACTTAGATGCTGGGGGAGCCTGGGTGGCTCAGTCAGTTAAGCATCTGACTTCAGCTCAGGTCATGATCTTAGGGTCCTGGGATCAATCCCCCTAATCTTCCACACTCAGCAGGGAGTCTGTTTCTCCCTCTCCCTCTGCCCCTCCCACCCCTGCTCCCCACCCCCTTCACGTGCGAGCCTGCACTCCCTCCCTCTCTCTCTCAAATAAATAAAATCTTAAAAAAAAAAAAAAGAAAAGAAATTAAATAGAAAGCTAAAAACAAAAATCCTTTGTGAACTGCAGCTAAAGCCCTGTTCAGAGGAAAATTTATAGCTTTAAGTTAATAGAAAAGCAGAAAGGCTGAAAAAATTTTAGCAGTCATATCAAATTGTTAGAAAAAGAATAAATTAAACCTCTGGAAAGTAGAAAGAAGAAAATAATAATAAGCAGAAATAAATAAAATGGAGGCTAGCTCAGTCTGCAGAGCATGTGACTCTTGAGCTCGGGGTTGTGAGTTTGAGCTCCACGTTGGGTGTAGAAGATTACTTAAAAATAAAATCTCTAAAAAAAGAAGAAAAAATGCAAAATAAAGAGACAACAGAGAGGATCAACAAAAGCCAAAGTTGATTATTTAAAAAGACTTAACACCTGGTTAAGACCGACTGAAACAAAACAAAAACACACAAAAATACCCAAAGTCAGTAATGAAAAAAGGGAACATCACTGCAGATTCTACTCATATTACAAAGACCATTAAGAGTATATTATAAACAACTTTGATCAAATGATACCAACTTAAAAAATCCAATGTAATAGATTACTAGGGAAACTTAACCAAACTCACACAAGATAGGGCTAATCTTACAATTAGAAAACAAATTGAATGCATAATTAGAAACCTTACCACAGGAAAAGTCCAGACGGCTTCACTGGTAAATTGTTTTCCAAACATTAAAAGAAAAAATGCCAATCTTAAGTAAAATATTCCAGAACATAGAAAAGAGGCAATATCCCCTCTCTCCAAGTCCTTTTGAGGCCATAAAACTTTGAAACCAAAACCTGATAAATACATTATAAAAGAGAAGAATTACAGGTCAAACCGACTTTATTTTTTATGATTTTTTTTTTTTTAAGATTTCATTTATTTTAAAGAGAGAGAAAGAGGGTGCGAGCAGGGTGGGGGCAGAGGGAGGAGAGAATCTCCAACACTGGGCTTGATCTCCCAACTGTGAGATCATGACCTGAGCCAAAATCAAGAGTCAGTCCAACCAACTGAGCCACCTGGGCACCCCCAAACCCACTTTTGAGCACTGAGGCAAAAATCCTGAACAAAATTTAGTAAGTATGGCTCATTTCAGGAATGCAAAAGTTACTTACATATTTAAAAAAATCAATTAATATATTTCACTATCAAAATTAAAAGAAAAATCATATGATTATCTAATTAGCTGGGGAAAAAGTGAAAAACATTCAACATTCATTCATGACAAGAATCTTTAGCAGAGAATAGAAGAGCTCTTCCTTAATCTAATGAAGGACATGGTATCTACAAAGAAACCTACAAGTATCATATAAGCAGTGAAACATAGTTTCCCTCTTGAGATCAGGAGCTGAAAAGAGATACCAGATATTACCACTTCTCTTGAACATTTTACTAGAGTCTCAGCCAGTGCAGGAAAGCAAGAAAAAGAAATAAAAGCTGTAAGAATTGAAGGGAAAAAACTATCATAATCCATAGAATATATTCAGGAATTTTCAAAATTACTAATAAATTATTAGAATTAGTGCACAAGTTTAGCAAGTCTCCTGGATACACAGTGAATTTGGAAATATCAACTGCATTTCCACAACCATAGAAGGACAACAAAAAAATTTAAAATAGCATTAAAAATAAATATCTATGAAGAAATCTAACACAAGATGGTACAAAATCTCTAAGCAGAAAGCTATACAAAAGATTGAGGGTAATGAAAGAAGACCTAAATAAAGGCATGTGCCATGTCTCTAGATTGGACCCAGCACCAAGCCCAACTTGGATCCCAAACTCACAACCCTGAGATCTGAGTTGGACACTCAACTGACTGAGCCACCCAGGTTCCCCTGGAAGACTCAAATATTTAAAAAAAAAAAAAAAAAAAAATCAATTTTTCCCCAATTAACTACAGACTAAATGCAAATCCCAGTCAAAATTCCGGTAAGTGGCTGTTTTCGGTGAAATGCAGCTAATGTATATGGGAAGAAAGGAATTACAGAAAGTCAAAACACTATTAAAGACAACCAAGGTAGAAGGGCACGCTCTAGTAGATATAAAACCTTATTATAAGACAGTGTAGACTTGGTGCAAGGATACACACAGACAGCAATGATTAAGAGAGCCGAGAAACAGACTCACCCATACAGAGATATTAACTAACAACAAAGGTGCCATGGGAGAACAGAAGGGAAAGGATGACCTTGACAATAAATGGTGCAAGCTGGATAGCCATATGGTATGGGCCACATACCATATGGAAAAGATAAAAATAAAAAGACCCATGCTTCTTATTACACAAAAATCAGTTCCAGGTACACTGTAACTCTAAATGTGCCAGGCAAAATAAGAAGCTCCTAATAGACAATCTAGGAGAATAATTTTACATCCTCAGGGTAGGAAAAGACTTCTGAAATAGTACACAAAAAGCACCTATCACAAGACGACGACGACGACGACGACGACGAGGACGAAGAAGAAAAAGAAGAAAGAGATAAGTTAGACCTCAAAATTAAGAACTTCCAAAGAAATCATTGAGAGAGTAAAAAGGCAAGCCAGAGAAAATAGTATCCCAATAACCTCAAACTGGAAACAACCCAAATGCGTATCAGCAAAACAAATCATCGTTTCTTCATACATACTACTATACAGCTACACTCAACAATACCAGTGACTCTCAAAAACACATCTAGTGAAAGAAAGATACCTAACTGGAAGAGCATGTGGCTCTTGATCTCAGGGTCATGAGTTTGTTTTGTTGTTGTTGTTTTTGAAGATTTATTTATTTGACAGAGAGGGATCACAAGCAGGGGGAGCTGGAGAGGGAGAAGCAGGCTCCCCACTGAGCAGGGAACCTGATGTGGGGCTCAATCCCAGGACGCTGGGATCATGACCTGAGCTGAAGGCAGACGCTTAACGACTGAGCCACCCAAGCGCCCCTCAGGGTCATGAGTTTGAGCCCCATGATGGGTGCAGAGATGATAATTAATTAATTAATTAATTAAACATGTTTAGTAAAACAGCCCAGATACTTAAGAATACACACTGAAGGATTCCACTTACATAAATCGAGAAAACAGGATAAACTACAGTGGTTAGGGACAATGGTTGGATGGTAAAAACTATAAAAAATAAATAATTATCATAAAGGTCAGTGTAATAATTGCTAGAGGGAGTGGTTAGGGTAGGAATGTTCTATCTTTTGTAACCTTGGCAGTAGTTACACAGGTATGTGTTTTATGAAAACACACTGAGCTATAAATTTTTAAAAGCTCAAAAATACTCAAGGGCTTTTGATGTAGGGGTTGCAACAGTGCCATGCATGCTTGGCACCTTCATAAGTATGTGGCTGTCTTTACTTCCACTTCAAGTATCTTAGCTTTTAAATCATAGTATGTTCGAACAATTAATGCTCTGCATTGATAAATATTTATTACCACTCTAAGAGCCTGAACAAACTTCTTTGGAATCCAAAAAGAAGAAAGGGTCTCTCTCAGCATGAAAACATGAATGGGAATGCTAAATTCCCAACTCAAGATAAGAGTTACTTCAGGAAAGAAAGGTTAATGGGGTTGGAAAACGTTCAAAGGAGGCCTTTCTATTGTAACATCTTATTTCTATATGTATGCTTTACTACTCAAAAAAAAAAAATGGCTAAAGCAAATATGGAAAGTGTTAAAATTTAACAGAACTGGGTGGCGTATAGAGGAGTATCTATATTTTTACTATACTGTGTTGGAAATATTCGTAATTAAAGTAAGTAAAAGAACGTCCTACACTCTTATCACCTCATTTCTCCATGGAACAACTCTGCTTCAGTCTCCTACTTAGACTTCCAGAAGCAAACTATAAAATATTCTCAAATACTTATGTTCCTCCCCCCCACCACTAAATCCCACCTTTTCTTCTTCTCCAGGCTAAGTATCTCCCTTACAGTTCATCCATGTTTCATGTCAAATTTTTCATATTCTTCACCATTCCAGCCATTCTGTTCTAGACAGCAATGACCCTCACAATGAAGGGCCAAGATCCTAATCAATGCCCTGTGTGAGGTTCCTCCGATTTCTCAATTTTGCCAGCAAACATTTAACTCGCAGATAATTTACGTAAGAATGAATTAGTTATTTTTCCTTCCAGCCAGCCCACCTATTCTATAAGATCCCAAACAGAGAATGCCCTTGCATGTGTTATCTACCCAACTACCACCACACTCTTTTCCAACAGAACCCAACCCACAGTACCATTCCCCTGCAGACATCGCGTTTGGCTAGAAGCATCTGATAAAATTCTGTCCAGTAATATTTGAGGGGTATTGTGCTGGTAGGCTATGAGAAATATTTCTTCACCCTTAAGGGGCGATATACAAGAGATAATTTCTTTCCTCCCCTGGACCTTAATCATATCAAAGTGTGTCCTCTGGAACTCCATCCAATCTGTAACCACAAGAGGTGTTGAGCTGAGAAAGGAGCAGTGGAAAGGTTGCACTGAGCTGCTCAATTAACTAACCTCACAGGTGCCGATTAACTTTTTTCTGGACCACAATCTTATCCCAGTCACAGTGATTAGTGTCAACCTCGTCCTATGGCTGTCTATCAACTAGGCCGGTGGTTGTAAATCTGGTGCTGGCAGCCTTCTCTCTTCCAAATAATCCCATACCCTGATTTTGATTAGACTCCCCTTCCCCAACACACACACAGGGAGTCTTTTAAATTTCCTTTCCTTAAATTTTGCAGAATACAAAGCTGAAACAAACTTACTATTTAAATAGAGACAGAGAATTGGCACATTATGTAAAAAAGCATTAGAAGTTTTAAAAAACCCAAGGAAAATGTAAAAAGGCCAAGTCCCCTGTAATTACATCCTCCAAAGATAACCACTGTTAATAGTGTGGTATATATTGGTTCATGATACATTGTAACTTCTATGAAATTAATTTCTTTTAAAGCAAATACCTAGGGGTGCCTGGGTGGCTCAGATGGTTAAGCGTCTGCCTTCAGCTCTGGTCATGATCCCAGGCTTCTAAGATAGGGCCCCACATCGGGCTCCAGGCTCAGCAGGAAGCCTGCTTCTCCCTCTCCCTCTGCTTCTCCCTCTCCCTCTGCTTCTCCCCCTGTTCATGCTCTCTCTCTATCTCTGTGTCTCAAATGAATAAATAAAATCTTTAAAAAAAAAAAAAGTTTAAAGCAAATACCTGTATCAGATTTTTTGGTAATGGGGAAGATAAAAAAGGAAATCTGCAACCACAAGAGAAACATTATGAAACACCCTGACACAGAGGAGAGAAAGAGCAACAGATTTAGAAGAGGACAGATGGATTCGTACCCTGGCCCTGCTGCATGGCCTTAAACCCTTGGCCTCTACTGACTCCCTTTTTAGGTGAGGATAACAATACCTATTTCAGTAGGCTGTTTGTGTAGACTTAAAAGATAATGTACCCAAATGAGTTCTGTTAGGGTTTTTTGTTTGCTGTTTTTCTGTACTTGCACACAAGCATCACCTGGGGAGCATTTAAAACTGAGAATCCCAGATGTACTCAATGAGATCCTCTGAGGGTGGGGCCTAGAAATCACAGGCAAGTGCATTTTGTAGAGTAAAAAGCACGATGCATATTTGTTTTTACTACTGTAGCATTTAGCATCTAAAACAGAACCTCACAACAGTGATTCAACAAACACTAGTAGGATAAATGGCAAATGAAAAGTCTTACTTTAAAAAAAGATTATAGTTGGGGCGCCTGGGTGGCTCAGTCAGTTAAGCGTCTCTCAATTTTGGCTCAGGTCATGATCTCACGATCCTGAAATTGAGCCCCATGTTGGGCTGCGCTGGGCATGGAGCCAGCTTAAGATTCTCTCTCTCCCTCTGTACCCCCCAAAATAATAATAATAAATAAAATGAATTTAAAAAATAAAAAGATTATAAACAAATTTCATGATGGCTTACGTAAGAAAAATTCTCTTAGCAAAAATAATTAGTTGTGGTTGACACAAAGGACTGGAACCTATTTGTATTTGAATGGGGCTATATGGTTCACTTTCCATCTAAGGTACATGATACTAAATTTAATTAAGCATCAAGGTAATCTACTTTATCTCACTAAAAAACAACTCTTGAAAATTGGATTATAGACAATTTCAAATTCTCTCTCAAATGACCCCCCCATAGAAGCTACAATTACTGTACAAATATTTATCCCTACATTTTGTCACACAGAAAACTTGATTTTCTTTCACTAGTTCATTTTAAGACAATACAAAATAGTAACTGTTAGGTACCAGCTCCAATATGCAATATATGCCAGTTTTATAAAACATACATACTCGATGTATCTGCTAAGATATATACCACTAAAATGTTTACAATGAGGTTTACCTGGAAAATATGTTTTGAGATTATTTTTCATTTTTTATTTATCTGTATTTTTTAATTTTTACAATAAATGTGGACTACCCATGTAATCTTTGTTATTTTTTTTTTTTTAAGATTTTATTTATTTATTTGACAGAGAGAGAGAGAACAAGTAGGCAGAGAGCCAGGCAGAGGGAGAGAGAGAAGCAGGCTCTCCCGCTGAGCAGGGAGCCTGATGCGGGGCTCAATCCCAGGACTCTGGGATCATGACCTGAGCCAAGGCAGCCGCTTAACCGACTGAGCCACCCAGGTGCCCCTCTTCTGTTATTTTAAAAAGAAAGTGCAGAATGGGGCGCCTGGCTGGCTCAGTCAAGACAGCATGCGACTCCTGATCTCAGCTAAGTTCGAGCCCCACGTTGGGGGTAGAGATTTCTTAAAAATAAAATCTTTAAAAAAAAAAGTGCAGAAGCCCAAGAATTCAGTAATGGTGAGTAACATAATTAAAGAATCTTGAAAAGTTTAAGTTTTGATTTTCCCAAAGTCAAAACAACATCAGATAAGTTAAAAATCCGATTTTTGGGGGTGCCTGGGTGGTTCAATGAATTAAGCCACTGAGTCTTGAGTCTTGATTTTGGCTCAGGTCACGATCTCGGGGTGGTGAGATTAAGCCCTGCAACGGGCTTGGAGCTCAGCAGGGAGTCTGCTGGAGATTCTCTCCCTCTCCCAGTCTCTTGTCCCCCACCCCCAACTCTCTCTCTAAAATAATAAATAAATAAATTCTTTTTAAAAATCTGTTTTTTATATTTGGAAAACATGAATAACCCTTCACATTTCACTGCCAAGACTTCTAAAGCTCTTCAGCTTTAAAAATAACTATGTTTTTGAAGGTTATAAAAAGCATTATCGGGTCAACTGACAAGTGGAATACAGACAGTAGATTTGATCAAAGTATTGTATCAATGTTAAATTTCCTTAAATTGGTAACTGTACTAAGGTAATGTAAGACAATGTCCTTGGTTCTTAGGAAATACACAGTGAGGGGATCAAGGGACAGGATGTATGCAACTCACAAATACTTCAGCAAAAAATACATAATAGAAAAATAAAGCAAATGATGAACAGGAAAAACATCAACTGGTGAATCTGGGTATTAGAGTCATTTGTATGATTTTCGCTACTTTTGTAAGCTTGAACTTATTTCTAAATAACAGTTTTAATTGAAAAACAAAAAATAACATTCAAAACTGTCCTAAAAAGCACTTAAGAGCATGCTGGTCTAACTTCAAGCAAGACATTAACACTGTCCAGAAGAAATATAATATGAGCTGGCTGCATTAAAATGAAAAGAAACAGGGGTGCCTGGGTGGCTCAGTCGGTTAAGTGTCTGCCTTTGGTTCAGGTCATGATCCTGTAGTCCTAGGATCGAGCCCCCAAGTCCCCAAGTCGGGCTCCCTGCTCGGCAGGGAGCCTGCTTCTCCTTCTCCCACCCTAGATCGTTTTCTAATAAATAAATAAAATCTTAAAAAAAAAAATTAAAAGAAACAGGTGAAACTAATTTTAACATTTTTTTTTAAAGATTTTATTTATTTATCTGACAGAGACACAGTGAGAGAGGGAACACCAGCAGGGGAAGTGGGGGAGAGCAGGCTTCCCGCGGAGCAGGGAGCCCGATGCAGGGCTCGATCCCAGGACCCAGGGATCACGACCTGAGCCGAAGGCAGACGCTTAACAACTGAGCCACCCAGGCGCCCCTAATTTTAACATATTTTACTTAGCCAACGCTTAAAGTATCATTTTGATGTAATCAATATAAAAATTACTGAGATATTTTACAATTTCTTTCATTCTAAGTCTTCAAAATCTGGTGTGCATGTTACACTTACAGTACAAGGCAATTCAGATGCTAAATTTGCATAGGAAATACCTGATCTGAGTTTAAATTTCATTAAATCTACAGTTCAAAAAGTAGATCCACGTAACCAAGTTGTTTCAAATACAGTTAAAAGTTTTCCAATCCCTGAACTATCAGTTTTAAATGTCAACTTAAATTAATTAAAATCAAATAAAGTGGAACACTCATATCTCAATCATACTAGCCACCCTGCAAGCTCAGTAGCCACATGTGGTTACACCGTAAGACAGCCCAGCTTTAGATGATGAAACAAATTCCCTCTATGACAGAAGGATCTAATTGCTAAGACTCAGTTCATCATATTTATCAAAAGATTTTTAGTAGTTATGATAAAATGACTGACTGACAATCGTGGCAGAAGCTTTGGCATCTCCCCAAGTCATAATCAGACATCCCATATACCACCACTCAGCAATACCAACACAAAGCCTTCTTTATCTTCTAAGTCAGCTGTCATACCTTGCAGTTGAATTTCCTGTAAATTGTCTGTCAAATGGCCCTTTTTTAAATGGAGCAGAACGAACCCGAGTTCTGGCTCTCAGAAGCAGAGTGCAGGGTTTCAGCACAAATACTGTCTGAGAATCCCAAATGGGAGCCTGCACACAACAGAACATATCCTGGATTTAAAGAAATGTCCTCAGTACAGAGGTGGGTTTTTCTTTTTAAACAGGTGTAAGAGATTAATTCAGTCAACACCACGCAACATTAAAGATTTGCCAATCAATAATTCTGCGCCAAGCAACTTGATCAGGGATTTGGCTGGAATCCCTTTGGCTAATCTCAATAAAGACCTTCCCAAAGACATCCTGATTTAGGCCATTCTCATCTAAATTAAGGTTTAGGCAGTCCTTTGCCTGACAGCAAATAAATGAAATGATATACACACAAATTTTGCCTGCTTGACAAAAGAAAAAAAAACATCTGAAAGATAACTTAGTGTGGTCAAAAATATAGTTCCAAAGGACAGTAATCATAAAATAGCATTTAAAAACCATTTTAGGGAAATGTCTAATTCCTACTTTCTGCCTAGCCAGACTTTTCAATTGAACAATGTTGTGGGTAACAGCTGAATTTAATCCACAACAACTAATTCTGATATTGCTAGTTTTTCTTTCTCTGCAGGCGTACATACAGGTGTTAATATTCTGCTTCAACTTGAAAGGAAGATATTCTTTAAAACGGACGAATCCTTTACTGTGAATCTACTAGTGCCTGAAACTACACATCCGCCTGGGAAGTGGGGTAAAAGAGTGTGCAAAATGGTTTTTGACACCCTGACCTAAAAGTTCTATGTTCCATACAAAATCCTTTTTTTCCCCCTTCCTTTCCCATCCTGCTGATCTAGCGTGCAACATCATATCAGGAATCACAGATACTGATCTAACCATTGTGTGGAAACTAAAATAATCGTCATCTAAAAACACGTATATATAAACATTAACTCTACTTAAAATACAACTTCCTTCCCCCCTTCCTCCAAAGAATCCTAAAGCTCTAAGCAGGATGAATACAAACATTTTTAAGCCGTTCCATCGGAGGTGTGTTCTTGATTAGATTTGATCCTGGAAATGTTTGAACATTCTGTAGAAGAACACATTCTAACTATGGGTTTTTGCTAGAAACTTCTCGTTCAGTGCCTATGTAATCAAATCCAGTCTCACTTGTCTCTGAAATTAGCTAAATACGCAGAAATCCATTGTAATTTTTAAAATAGAGAAGAGGAAAAAGAAAGAAACTTCACCCGAAACACATTCCAGTCCAACCGTTCAAGCACTATTTCGAGAAGGCAAGTAAAAATAAAGTCCCACGTCTCCCTCAGGAACAGAAAGGTTTTCATGAAGCGGCAAGGTCCAGACCACGCAGTAGAACCCTCCCGGACCCCGGCAACCCTGCCCGTTCCAGCGAACCACCCCTGAATCCGGGCTACTTAACCACCTCGAAGCACAAAGATGTTTATGGGGTTGTCAGATGCATAACAGCTACTTAAATTCTAACACCAAAAAAAGTATGATTAAACAAGAGTTTTTAACACCGTATTCATCGGTACCTTTCCTCCTCGCCGGAACCCACAAAAAAAGGGGCGCAACACGAACACCAGAGAGGGGTTTTCCCCTTGTTTATTAGACTTAGGCAAACAGCTATATTTAACAATTCCTCCCAAAGGCCTGATGCCAGAGCGCTGGATCTTTTGAGAGGCAGGCACACAGGAAACAGAAGGCACACCCGCTGCTTGGTGCAGGAGCATTCTCCCGCTGCAGCCAAAGCGGCGCTCGCCCCAGCACCCGGCACTTTCCAAGGGCCAACCCGGGAAGCCTGCATCCCCACAGCCCAGCCCGCGTCGCCAACAAAGGCTGCATCTACTGCTTCCAGGTGGGAAGCCCCACTGTCTGACGCGGAGAGCGCGCTGCCCGCCGCAGCCCGGGAGCTGGGGTCTGCGCGGAGCCGCCCCCGGAGGGAGCCGCGCCGCACCGAGGTCCCGAACTGAGGAGCGCCGGCGGGGGGCCGCAGGGCGCAGGGCCTCGCAGTATCCCGGGGGAGGGCGGGCTGGGCGCCTGAGCCGCGCAGGGTCCCCAGAGGATGTGGCGGCGCCGCGGGCGGGATGGGGGCTGGGGCGGCCGAGACGGCCCGCCGCCCCCCCGCGCCCCGCAGCCCCGATGCCTTTCATTTGGCCTCTGCGGCGTTGGAGGCAGCTCGACCTCCAGCGCTAAGCACTGCGCCAAGCAGGGGCGGGCGGGGGAGACGCCGCCAGACCCGCCGCAGCGCCGGACCACCCCCCTCCCCCCTCTCCACGCCGCGCCCCCAGCCCGGCCGGACCCCGCGGCGCGCCCGTCGGCTCGCAGGCCGCGCTCCCACGGCGGGCGAAGGAGACTGCGCTCGGGCGCTCGCCCGGTCCCCACCTCGATGTAGCCGGCCAATGCCGCGGCAGGCGCCGTGAGCCCGAGCAGCAGCAGGACCAGGAGCTTGCCGGTGGCCGTGGCGGCCGCGGTCCCGGTGGCCGCCATCCCTCGCCGGGTCGCTCTAGTGCTCGACTCTCAAGCTCACACACGAAAACTCAGAACCTTTCCCCACCGCGACCCAGAAGCATCTAAAGCCTGTTCGCCGCCGCCCCGGGGGTTTTACACCAACCGGAACTGACTTCACAAGGCCACACCCTCTTTCTTCGGGGCCCAATGCCGGGCCGTAGAGCCTCTCCAAGACACCGCCCCTTGTTCAACCCAGACCCAATCAAAGAACAGAAGAGCCTGCACCTCCCGCCCGCTCCAACCGCGAGCCCCGCCAGGCCCCGCCTCCGGCCTCTGACGGCCCCGCCCCCGCCTGGGACCCTGCGGCCGCGTAGCGAGGGGGTGTGCGCAGGGTGCGTTGGGGGCCGCGGCTCCGCGGAGGGTGGGGAATTGCTCTGGCCTCCCGCACGGTGAGAGGTTATCTGGGCGCGCTACGCTGGTGTGTCCTCCTGCAGCCTCCTGATTCGGGGCACGCCCCGCTCGCCTAGCCCTGCGGGGTATTTTTCAGATTCCTTTGGGTACCGCCCTCTGTGAGGTTCTGAAAATGGTTTTATTAAAAACAGAATTAAAAAAATTTTGTTGTTGTTGTTCCGAACCCAGGCAGGTTAACCGAAGGCCTCCCCCGAGGCTGGGGACCGGCTGAACGAGGGAGCTTTCCTCCTCTCCCGACCCCTGCTCTAGGCGTGCGGCTGTCGGCGCTCTGCTCGCCCAGAGCCGGGTTTGCCCTTTCCCCGAGACTGCTGGGCGGTGTTTCCACGCTTTTGACCTCTGTTCCTTAGGCCTCATCCTTACCCTTCCTTCCCAGCAGCCACTCGAGCCAGGGATAGCTGCCTCCCACTGGAGCCCAGTGGGGCAACGACCACGTTCATCTTAAAGCCCACGTCCCCTTCCTCGTATGTTTTAGGGAAAGATCGTTTTTCTTCATTACTCAGTTTAAGATAATTGGCAGGAGACCTGCTTCTCTGCTTTCTTGCTCCACGGCATTTCCACTTCAACTGGGAAAACGTTCTGCTGCCCCATTTCACAACTGGCACGGTCTCGCCACTGCGAGGGCTCTCTGCTGGCTTTGTTTCCTTTCAATAGCCATGTGATTTATACACCACCCTTTGTAGAGCCCTTGCTAGTCCCTTTAGGTTCAAACAAATAAATAGAGAACAGGGTCTCTACCCTAGGAAACAGAGAGTAAAAAGAGAGAGTGTCCACAGAATAAACAGTGGAGTAGTGAGAAGAACGCTGGATTTTCCAGCCTTATTGCCTGAATGCCCAGTTCTTGGTGGTTAAACAGGCTCTGTCCCTATTTCCCAAAGACAACCCACGCCTTTCCATTTTCGAGCCCTTTCTATGCCTGCAATGTCCTCTCTCCAATACCTACCTGTTGAAAACATTGTCATTCTTCCTCTGTCCCCTAGATGTAATGTTTTCCATTATGGCACTTACTTCCTTGGTTGTCTCCACACCTCTGTTATGCCACTGATAAGAACTGGGCTATGTCCTACTGCAGGACCTCCTGCGGTGGAGACCTCCACACGTTTGTGCAGTGACACTGAAACCAATGATGCTGGGCTCTGGTCTTAGTTCTGGAACAGTTGCTATGACTATTGGTGTCCTTCCCACAAAGTTCCTACATATTGAAGCCCTAACCCCCAATGTGATGGCATTAGGAGCTGGGGCCTTTGGGAGGTAATTAGGATTAGATGGGGTCATGAGGGTGGGGCCCTCATGATGGGATTAGTGCCCTTAGAAGAAGGGACCAGAGAGATACCCATGTGAGGACACAGTAGGAGAGGAGAGAGCCCTCATCCAAGAACCAAATCAGCAAGCCCCATGATTTTGGACTTCCCAGCCTCCCAAAAAGAAACGTCTGTTGTTTCAGCCACCCAGGGACTCCCTTTTCTTCTCTGTCATGTGTGGATATTACAAACCTGTCTCACCTCACCAATTTATGTGATTCAATGAAAAGTGAATGTACAATAGTGAAAAGCAGGAAGAGACTTAAACCTAAAAGGTGAAAGCAGTGTGAAGCAACATGTTACCAAGTGCAAGTTTCTGTGAAAGTATGTGTGGAAACAGTATCAAGTGACTATGTAAATTCCAGTTCTGTGGAGCAGGTTCCCTGAGTCATTTAGTCCTTCTAGGGCCTGTTTCCTTGTCCACAAAAGGATCTCTAAATTTCTATGAATTTAAATGTTGAGAGAAAAGCAAGTAAAATTACCTGAATTCAGAACCGTGAGCTTGATCTTCATGCTCTTGGGACTGAATATTCAAGACTGAGCTCTAATAGCGTGGGATGGGACCAGGAAATAAAGAAAAATGATGTAGGGGTTTTCAATCCAAAATTAGGTCCTGGAAGAAGTTTATTTGCATTTTCAGGTCACCGAAGGATCATTAATAAGAGTTTATTACCCCATTCATCGGTGGTTTTGACTTTAAAATGTTACCCTCTTTTTATCAGATAATACTGACAGGAGCATACCTAGTCCTACAATTCTCAAGCAATAATTTTTCATCCTAAATCTGCTCATGTCGGTGACAAGTTGTTTGAGGAGTGCTACGTTTTCATTTTATTACCCTTAGTACGCAAAAGGAAAAGGCCCTAAAATTACCTCTTCTTTTGTCTCTCTTCTTAAAAATCAGACGTTCTTGGGGCGCCTGACTGGCTCAGTCAGTGGAGCATGTGACTCTTGATCTTGGTATTGTGAGTTCAAGCCCCACACTGGGTGTAGAGACAACTTAAAAATAAAATCTTAAAAAAAAGATTTCTCCTAAAAGAGGTAACTTCCATGTACCCTTAAGATGTGTGCATTTCGCCGTGAATTGTGCAAGACTGTTGAATCACAGATCTGTACCGCTGAAACAAATAATACATTATATGTTTAAAAAAAAAGAAGAAGAAAGAATGAAGGGGGGGAAATCAGAGGTGGAGATGAACCATGAGAGACAATGGACTCTGAAAAACAAACTGAGGGTTCTGGGGGGGCGGGGTGGGAGGATGGGTTAGCCTGGTGGTGGGTATTGAGGAGGGCACATTCTGCATGGAGCACTGGGTGTTATGCACAAACAATGAATCATGGAACACTACATCAAAAACTAATGATGTAATGTATGGTGATTAACATAACAATAAAAAATTTTAAAAAACTAATGTAATGTATGGTGATTAACATAACAATAATAATAATTTTAAAAAGATGTGTGCATTTCACTGTTGGGGAAAAAAGTAAAGTTCATGTCCCTAAGTGTGTATACTTACATGAGTAGTATGCATGTATTCATTTGACACTTATTTATCCAACACCTGTTCAGGGTGAGGTAAGCCAGGCTAGAACAGTTGCTCCCAAATCAGGATGCTTTCCAAATCATCTAAGAAGACTTATAAAAAGGCAAATTCCTGAGCTCCTACTTCAGAAATTCTGAATCACTAAGCCTAACTGACATAAGGGAATCAGTCTTTTTTTCTTTTTTCCTTAAAGCTTTCTAGGGAATTGTAATCCACTAGTACTTTTGAGAGCTTAATTCTCGAATATCATTGGGACTAGTAAAAAAAAAAATATGTGTAGTAGCTAATTTAAAATTACCAGTGTTTTAGTTTTCCAACTAAAACATTAAATTAAGATACAACTGTGTATTATCTATAAACACTAATTCAAAAAGTTATATGTATCCCTATGTTTATTGCAGCATTACTTACAATAGCCAAAATATGGAAGCAGCCCAAAAGTCCATCTGTAGATGAATGGATAAAGATATGGTACAAATGCATGCACACATATGCACATACACAAACACAATGGAATATTAGCCATAAAATGTAATGAAATCTTGCCATTTGCAACAACATGGGTGGATCTATGTTAAGTGAAATAAGTCAGAGAAATCATATGATTTCACTTATACGTGGAATTTAAGAAACAAAACAAACAAAGAAAAAAGAGACAAACAAAAAAACAGACCCTTAAATATAGAGAATAAACTGATGGTTACCAGGGCACCTGGGTGGCTCAGTCGTTAAGCGTCTGCCTTCAGCTCAGGTCATGATCCATGGTCCTGGGATCGAGCCCCGCATCGGGCTCCCCGCTCAGAGGGAAGCCTGCTTCTCCCTCTCCCACTCCCCCTGCTTGTGTTCCCTTTCTTGCTGTGTCTCTCTGTCAAATAAATAAATAAAATCTTAAAAAAAACCAAAAAAAACCCTGATGGTTACCAGAGAAGAGGTGGGTAGGGAGATGAGTAAAATAGGTGAAGGGGATTAAGAGCACACTTATGGATGCCTGGGTGGCTCAGTTGGTTAATTGTCTGAATTCTACTCAGGTCATGATCCCAGAGTCCTGGGATGGAGCCCTGCATCAGGCTCCCTGCTCAGCGGGGAGTCTGCTTCTCCCTCCCCCTCTGCCTCTCCCCCTAGTTTGTGCTCTCTCTCAAATAAATAAATAAAATCTTTAAAAAAAAAAAAAAAGAGTACACTTATCATGATGAGCACTGAGTAATGTATAGAATTGTTGAATCACTATGTTATACACCTGAAACTAATATAACAATATATGTTAATTATACTGGAATAAAAAAACAAATAAATGTAAAAAAAACAGATAGCCCCACCTTGGGTGTAGAGATTACTTAAAAAAATAAAATCTTAAATAATTAAAAAATTTTAAAAAACAGGGTGCCTGGGTGGCTCAGTCATTAAGCATTTGCCTTTGGCTCAGTTCATGATCCCAGGGTCCTGGGATCGAGTCCCACATCGGGCTCCCTCCTTGGCGGGGAGCCTGCTCTCCCTCTCCCACTCCCTCTGCTTGTGTTCCTGCTCTCGCTATCTCTGTCTCTGTCAAATAAATAAATAAAGTCTTTAAAAAAAATTTTTTTAAAAAAACAGATACCACTCTGTATTATCACCACTGTTTTATTAAGAAAAGAACTTTTTAAAAAGATTTTATTTATTTATTTATTTGAGAGAGAGAGAGAGCACATAAGCAGGGAGGGGCAGAGGGGGAAGGAGAGGGAGAGGGAGAAAGAATCTGAAGTAGACTCCACACTGAATGCAGAGCCCGAGGCAGGCTGGATCCCATGACCACAAGATCATGACCCAAGCCGAAACAAAGAGTCAGACACATAACCAACTGAGACACCCCAAGGAAAGAACATTTAACAAAAAAAAAAACTAAGAATGGTCATGATTTTAAAATTTTCAAGTTGGATACAATGTAACTTTTAGACAACTCACTACATTGCCTTGTTTTTCTCATTACAAACCAGAATGGTGAACATTTCATAATGGAACACAGGTTGGGATGTTGCAGTACTGGAAGTAAATATGAACCAGTTATATGTCTTGTCCTCGGCCTATAACTGATAGCCTTTAAATATGCCACATCCAGAATGCATCCCCCTCACCCCCACAATCCCCCACCCCAGCCATGAGTGACTCAGTATTTAAGACTTGACTCAAGTATCACTTGCTCATGGAAGTTTTCTGCTCTTCCCCTTCTTCTGAGTTTGTGCACTTCCTTCATGCTCCCCAGAACATTCTGTACACACCTCTGACATACTATTTGTAAACCCAATATTCATCATTTATTTTCTTTACTGTCGTCTTAATTACATCATGAGTCCTTAGAGGGAAGGAACTATGTTCTCCTCATTTCTGTACCTCCACAATCTAGCATAGTGATTGAACTTCTATTAATAGGCATTCAAAAAATATTTGCTGAATGGACACAGAACTAAATGAGCTTTACACTCTAGCAGAGATGATAAAACATGTGCATGCATAAGTATAGTGCTAGATGGAAACTCACAAATGACCTGAGAGGAGAGAAACCTGTCTTTCTTATGGAATGAAGAGGAGGAAGAAGTTGGTTAGATCTGACTAAAGACATCAGACAAGGCTCACAGAGGAGATAATATCTGAGATTTCTGGGGAATAGACACAGGATGTGCATATACAGGGTCAGGAGAGAACAAGAAGCATAGAAGGAACCATGGGATCAAAGATACGACATGGGAAAAACATAAGACATGAAGAGAATATGTGAGTATTTCACTTAATCAGAGAGCAGAGTTTGTAATAAATAGCAAAGCAGAGTTTTAATAAATGAATGAATGAATGAATGAAGGAAGGAAGGAAGGAATAAATAAATAAATAAATAAATAGGATGTGTTTGCCTAAAAGAGAAGCCATAGAAACCTTTGGACCAAGATATAAGTAGAGTTGGCTCTTAGGCAAATTGAGTAGGATGGCCATAGAAGGAATAAGCTAGAGCCTAGAGGCAAGGAGGCCAACTAGGAGCCTATTGTGCTATTGGGGAAAGAGTAAATAGGGGCAGAACTACAAGAAATGCAGCAGGATTGGAAAGGAGACAGGTGCAAAAGATAAGTCATTAACCCCAGGAGTCAGCAGAGGAGAAGGAGAAGAGGACTAGAAAGAACCGTAAGTGTGCAAACATGGTGCCTGGGAGAATTTGGTGATGACAGTGCCATTGGCAGAAATAGGGGAAAAGGAGAAGATCATGAGGATGGGAGGAGGGTGGAGATGGTAAATGCCAACAAAATCTCTAATACGCGATGCATAGCAATTATTAGAAAGTAAACTTGGAAATGAGTTGGAATTAGAATTAGAATTGGGGTAGTTACCTACCCAGAAATGTGTTAGTGAAATCCACGAGATAGCTGGTGGGGACAGCCGCAAGAAAGGCAGAAAGAAACCCAGAAGTTTATATTATTGTTCTATTCAACCAGTGTTTATCATCACAGTATAGAGTCCCACGCTAGAATAGGCCAAGTAGAATGAAGACTAAGAAAGGACCACTGAACTGGGAGACATTGAACTTGGTCAATGGTCACTTGTTCTTGTGGTTTTTTTTTTTAAAGATTTTATTTATTTATTTGAGAGAGAGAGAGTGAGAGACAGAGAGCATGAGAGGGAGGAGGGTCAGAGGGAGAAGCAGACTCCCCGCCGAGCAGGGAGCCCGATGTGGGACTCGATTCCGGGACTCCAGGATCATGACCTGAGCCGAAGGCAGTCGCTTAACCAACTGAGCCACCCAGGCACCCCGGTCACTTGTTTTAAGGATAAAAGCCACTTGCAAAAGTAAAGGAAGTAAAGTAAAAGTAAAGCCACCTGCAGGAACTAAAAGCTTTTAAGGATAAAAGCTAATTGGCTGGTGAAGGAGAACTAACAAGTACAGTTATCTCTTCCAAGATGTTACCTGCTGAAAGACTCTCTTTGGGCCTGAGTGGAGAGTTATATCATCATTGCTATTTCTCACTGATAGAAGGTACTAGGTGAAGGGGAGAAACTGAAAATGCTAGAGAGACCACTGAGATTTGTAACATGAGCATTATGCTTATATTACAGAGGAGCAAACGGAAGCTCAAAAAGGTGAAATAACTTGCCCACAGGCAAAACCCAGTAACTGGCAGAGAAGGAAATTGAACCTTGGTTTGTGTGACTCAAAGGCTTAAGGTCTGGGGCACCTGGCTGGCTCAGTCGGTAGAGCATGCGACTCTTGATCTTGGGGTTGTAAGTTTGAGCTCCACGTTAGGCAGAGAGATTACTTTATTATTATTTTTTAAATTTATTTATTTGACGGAAAGACAGCACACGCAGGGGGAGCAGCAGAGGGAGAGGGAGAAACAGACTCCCTGCCGAGCAGGGAGCCCGATGCGGGGCTTGATCCCAGGACCCTGGGATCATGACCTGAGCCGAAGGCAGACGCTTAACTGACTGAGTCACCCAGGCACCCCGAGATTACTTTTAAAAAAAGGATTTAAGGTCTTCTGCTCATACCATACTAATCAACTCCTTACCGAATATCAGGAAATATTAGTTTAATAAATCTCTCAGTAGATACATGGAAAATATATCAACAGCTAGCCATTCTTTTTGCTCGTATTTTAATGTAGTTTTGTGATACTTTCTAAAACCACACTTCTGTTAATAAGCAGAGAAGTCGCTCTATAAAAATGTGACTCAGGAGTTAGAAAGTAACCCAGCTGAACCGCATTTCTCTCCTGCTTAGAAGGCTTCCGTGTTCCTTCCGCCGCTGATGTTGAACAGGTGGAGTCACTTCTGAGAGAGACGTTCAGCTTGAAGTGGAACAGGTTTAACCGTATATGATTTACACCTTTACTACACGACTAGGTAATTAAGATTTAAATATTTTAATGTATAAAGCCTTTCTCCTACCTCCAGGTCTACACTGAAAGAAGAATCTGGTTTCCAAACAATTCAAGTAGATAAAACGACCGAGTACTTAAAATCAATACAGAGCACCCACATTCAGGGTCTAGACATGGAAAGGAATCCGGCCCTAGAGTATACACGTCAATATCTTTTGTTTTCAAAGATAATATTGATTTAACTGATCACAATCTGGATATGTAGGTGTGTCTGAAATAAAATGCCTGAAAAACAATTGTAGACACACTACACATATACTAAGTTCTGTTTTGCTGTGAACTGGTTTACAGGCTTGAGGCAAACAAGCTGTGTAAGGCCCCAGACATACACAATCCTGGGTGCCCTAGTAAAGACAAACAATGTAAGATGGTTAGGGTTCCTGCCAGGACCTTGGAGGATACTAGGGCAAAAGGGTGTCCCTAAAGCTTACTCCATATTAGCTCTGCAGAAAAGCTGCCTCTGGTTGCAGATCACTTTGGAGGCAATGTTACTGCATGTGGTCCTGCCTTGTTTACCATTCTTCATTTGTTGTTGTTCTGAGTATTGATTTGAAAGAAGCCATCCTGGGGCACCTGGATGGCTCAGTCGGCTAAGTGTCTGCCTTCGGCTCAGGTCATGGTCCCAGGGTTCTGGGATTGAGCCCCGCATCTGGTTCCCTGCTCAGTGGGGACCCTGCTTCTCCCTCTCCCTCTGCCCCCCCCTCAAATAAATAAATAAAATATTAAAAAGAAGGAGGAGAAGAAGAAGGAGGAGGAGGAAGAGGAGGAGGAGGAGGAAGAGGAGGAAAAGGAGAAGAAGAAGAAGAAGAAGAAGAAGAAGAAGAAGAGGAGGAGGAGGAGGAGGAGGAAAGAAGCCATCCCATTTGAAGAAGAAGAAGGAGGAGAAGAAAAAGAAAGAGGCCATCCCATTTCCTGTGCTTGGTAAGAAGAAGAAGAAGATGACGACGACGACAAAGAAGAAGAAGAAAGCCATCCCATTTCTTGTGCTTGGTCTGTTCTGCCTCTATGCTATGGCTATTTTCTCAGCTGCCTATAATGATGCCACATGTTTTAGGGCTCTTGCTTGGTGCCTCTTTGAATGATTTCTTCTGCCTTCAGTGCAGAAAATACAAAGCAATGATAAAACCCTCAGTGCTGGGAACTGCTGGCACTAAAAGTTCTTATTGTTGGTGCTTTCTACATGGCACTTGTTTTTCGGAAAAGCTGATGTGAAATCACTCACCTTGAGAAGCCACCAGTCAAAGAATTTAAATATATTTGGGTGATCTTTCTACCCTGAGCAGAAGTCCTTTCTACCAGATCCATAATGGAAGGGTGGAGAAACTCAGAGCTCTACAGTTAGAAACTCTGTCTTTTTATTGAGCTAATCTTCATCATGTATTTGAAGATGACTGTCATATTCCATTCTGCCCTCCCTGTTCTCAAGACTTTTCTTTAATGTAAACAGGCTCATTTCTGTAACCATTATACTTGTGACTATTTCCAGACCTTTTTACCATGTATTATATACTTCTATATACATTCCAATTTACCACTCAGCCTCTTAAAATGTGGTCTCCAAAACTGAACACGGTACTTCACATGCCATGTGGAGTACAATGGCCTTTTCCTGGACAGTGTGCATTTTATTAAGACAGCCTAACATTTCCTGATGAGGCATCAATACCAAAGTCACATAATAATTCATTCAACAGGGGCGCCCGGGTGGCTCAGTTGTGAGGCATCTGCCTTCGGCTCAGGTCATGATCCCGGGTTCCTGGGATCGAGCCCCGCGTCGGGCTCCCTGCTCAACAGAGATTCTTTTCTCCCTCTCCCTCTGCCTGCCGCTCTGCCTACTTGTGCTGTCTCTCTATCTCTCTGTCAAATAAATGAATAAAATCTTTAAAAATAAATACATAAATAAAAATAATTCATGCAACAGATATTTATTTATAAATATATGTGTGTGTGCCACATATTTTTCTTGGGATACAAAGTGAAATATGATATGCTCTTGTTTTTGATTTGCTTAATCAATAAAGGCAATTTGTTCAATGTTAAAAAGTGTTAGGATAACAGGAAAAACTGGGGTGCCTGGGTGACTCGGTTGGTTGAGCAGCTACCTTCGGCTCAGGTCATGATCCCAGAGTACTGGGATCGAGCCCCATGTTGGGCACCCTGCTCAGCATGGAGTCTGCTTCTCCCTCTCCCTCTCTCCACCCCTGACCCCGCTCGTGCTCTCTCTCTCTCTCTCTCAAATAAATAAATAAGTAAATTAAAAAAAAAAACAAAAAAAAACAGGAAAATCTTCCCAAATGAGAAATGCTTTAACTGAGTTTGAAAAGATATGAGTCACCTGGACAAATGTGGCTCTGGCTAGCCAGTGTCAGTCAAGCAGGTGTGAGCCAAGCCGAGGCATCGGTCTAGGTACACACAGGGCAGCATTAAGTGGCAAGAATCATATGGGCACGACAGAGAAAAGAGAGGTCATGAAGAATAAGAGTGCTCAGCTAAAGATTTTGAACCCTGTCTTCATAGCCATTGGGAAAAACTAAATGATGGTCAGATTTGCATTTTAGGAAAATCACTCGGCCAGCCAGAGGACAGACTGGGGATAGGCCAGGCCAGGAGACTATTGAAATAACCCAGGAAGATGCAATGGAAGCCTGAACCAGAGCAAAAAAGGTAGAAATGCAGTGGAGGGTTAATATAGGGATTAGACACTGCCCCACCTGAGGACCTGAGAAATATAGAAGAAATGCACCCTGGGGGAAAGGCAGGATACTGTAGCAAATAACACAGTAGTTCAAGCAGGGACTTTAGATTGAGATGAATTTCAGGGCCTGAATCCTTGCTCTACAATTTTCTGATTGTGTGACCTTAAAGGACTTAATTTCATCAAAGCTCAGCATTCTCTTTGCAAAATAGGATAATATCACCTTTTTAGCAGGGATCCCATAGAGACTGAATGGAGTAATGGGTAAAGTACTTACGTGTTTTGCCCAGTACATAGCATGTAAGTGCTGCATACAGGACAGCAGGTAATTGTAGGACTGATGGTGGTACTGATCATGCTGATGCCAGTCAGCAAAACAGAAAATGCAGGGGGAAGAGCAAGTTTGGGGAAGAGATAATGACAGTAAGACAGTAGCTCATATTTGTATAGTGCTTTTCAATTTTCAGGTTTCTTTTCTATATATTATCTCACTTCATCTTCAAAAGAATGCTGTAAGGCTTACCTATTTCATTTCTAGGACTCCCTCCTAGGAGGGAGGAAAATTATCCAAAATGAGAATAAATCATGGAAAACCGCTTATGAGAGATGGTAAACTTTCAAAAAGCAAAATGCAAAATTGTAAATATAGAATAATTCCAATTACACATTTAAAGTAGACTGGAAGAAAATAAACCAACACATCAGGGGTTTGGGGGGTTTTTTTTGGATAGTGGAATTGTAAAAGATTGTTCTATTCTTTTTTTTTTTTAAGATTTTATTTATTTATTAGAGAGCGAGCGAGAGAGAAACAGCATGAGAGAGGAGAGGGTCAGAGGGAGAAGCAGGCTCCCCGCTGAGCCAGGAGCCCGATGTGGGACTCGATCCCAGGACCCTGGGATCATGACCTGAGTCGAAGGCAGTCGCTTAACCAACTGAGCCACCCAGGCGCCCAAGAATGTTCTATTCTTAATGTATTTCTGCATTTTTCAAATTTTTTTTTTTAAAGATTTTATTTATTTATTTGACAGAGACAGCGAGAGCAGGAACACAAGCAGGGGGAGTGGGAGAGGGAGAAGCAGGCTTCCCGCTGAGCAGGGAGCCCGATGTGGGACTCGATCCCAGGACTCTGGGATCATGACCTGAGCCGAAGGCAGACGCTTAACGACTGAGCCACCCAGGCGCCCCTCTGCATTTTTCAAATTTTTTATACTTTGGTAATGGAGGAAGAAATGATTCGCTTCTCTTTTGTTTTTCTTTGTTTTATCAACAATGATCTGTTAAGAAGATCAGTTTACCATTATTATTATCTGTACTTTAGAATACTAATGCTTCTATTGATAACAACCATAACTAACACATATAGCACTTACTACATGCCAGGCACGGTCTTAAGCATCTTAATAGATACTAAGTTCAGACATGAGTTTAGAATTTATTAGAATTGTAACATTTTTATGTTTGGGGCTATAAATAATAGAAACGTCTATTCAAACTGGCTTAAGCAAAACTAATATTTTTTGGCTTATATAACTGGAAAAATCTAGAACTAAAGGGGTAGCGATCAGGCATGGTTCCAATCAGGACTTCAGCTCACATCTCCATGATTCTCCTGGTCCTCCTCATGAGGCAGCTTTATCCACAGGCTAACAATGAGTCATTTGCAAAAATTTCAGATCCTATGTTACACCCGCACAAGAAATTGTCCAGAAGAAAAGATAGCTTCTGCCCTAGCCTTCTAAACAAGAGCCCTGAGATTCTTGGGTTGAACAACTTAGGTCATATACCTTCTCCTGAATCAATAGCCAGGGGATGCGGAGGGGCTGAGTACAGGCAAAAATAATGTACTGAATGTCTCAAATCAACCAGGACCTCCAGGATTTGGAGATGGGGGCAGCATGGAAGAAGGGTGATAACCAAATGAAAATCAAATACGAACGGAGAATTGGGAAAAGGATACTAGGTAGGAAGTAGAAAATGTCAATTATCATATTTCTCAACAATTTAGTTTGGATCTTACTGCTAGCTAAATGACAAATTTCATCTTTCTTCCTTCTCAAATGTCCTTCCTGGGATGCTTATTTTGGTTCTGTATTTGTTATTCTGTGCATCATTGAATACATGTTGATTGTCTATGAAACCCCTCATCTTTATTTTTATTTTATTTTATTTATTTATTTGTCAGAGAAAGAGAAAGAGAGCACAAGCGGTGGGGGGAGCAATAGGGAGAAGAAGCAGGCTCCCTGCTGAGCCTGATGCAGGGCTCAATTCCAGGACCCCGGGATCATGACCTGAGCTGAAGGCAGACGCTTAACTGACTGAGCCACCCAGGCATCCTTAAGCCTCTCATCTTTAAAATTACTTGAAAACTTTGAGTTGACGATAAGATGTAGAACAAGCTAATATGACATATTCTTCCTTGGCTTATATTGTTTGTTGTTTCAATTAAGAGATGTCCAAAAAATAAAAAAATAAAAAGGAGAAAAGAAAGAAAAGAAAAGAAATATCAGAGAGAGGGGCGCCTGGGTGGCTCAGATGGTTAAGCGTCTGCCTTCGGCTCAGGTCATGATCTCAGGGTCCTGGGATCGAGTCCCGCATCGGGTTCCCTGCTCAGTGCAGAGCCTGCTTCTCCCTCTCCCTCTGCCACTCCCTCTGCTTGTGCTCTTCTGTCTATCTCTGTGTCAAATAAATAAATAAAATCTTAAAAAAAAAAAATATCAGAGAGAGAGAGAGAGACTCCACAGCTAGCTTCTCAGGCAGAGCCTCACAGAGTGAGAGGGTCAAGAAGCAGACTCCAAAGTCTATTCTTGTTTTTTTGTTTGTTGTTTTGGTCTGTTGTTTTGTTTTTTTTTAAAGATTTTATTTATTCGGGGCGCCTGGGTGGCTCAGTCGTTAAGCGTCTGCCTTCGGCTCAGGTCATGATCACAGGGTCCTGGGATCGAGCCCCGCATCGGGTTCTCTGCTCTGCGGGAAGCCTGCTTCTCCCTCTTCCACTCCCCCTGCTTGTGTTCCCTCTCTCGCTGTGTCTCTCTCTGTCAAATAAATAAAATCTTTAAAAAAAATAAAAAAATAAAAATATTTTATTTATTCATTTATTGGAGAGAAAGAGAGAGAGAGAGAAACAGCATGAGAGGGGAGAGGGTCAGAGGGAGAAGCAGGCTCCCTGCTGAGCCGGGAGCCCGATGTGGGACTCGATCCCAGGACCCTGGGATCATGACCTGAGCTGACGGCAGTCGCTTAACCAACTGAGCCACCCAGGCGCCCTTGGTCTGTTTTTTATATAACAGCTTTACTGAGATGTAATTCACATACCATACAATTCACACATTTAAAGTGTACAATTCAGGGCGCCTGGGTGGCTCAGTTGGTTAGGCGACTGCCTTCTGCTCAGGTCATGATCCTGGAGTCCCTGGATCGAGTCCCGCATCGGGCTCCCTGCTCGGCAGGGAGTCTGCTTCTCCCTCTCCCACTCCCCGTTTGTGTTCCCTCTCTCGCTGTGTCTTTCTCTGTCAAATAAATAAATAAAATCTTTAAAAAAAAAATAATAAAGTGTACAATTCAATGGCTTTTAGTATATTCATAGATTTGTGCAGCTATTACCACAATCAATTTTAGAACATTTTTATTCCACCAAAAAAAACACTGAACCCATTACTTATCACTCCATTTTCCCCAGCTCTTCTCCCCTCATCCTTAGGCAACCACTAATCTACTTTCCATACCTATAGATTTGCCTTTTCTAGACATTTCATCCAAATGGAATCTTAAAATACTTGGTCTTTATTTTATTTTTCTGTAAAGATTTTATTTATTTATTTGACAGAGAGAGAGAGAGAACGAGCACAAGTGGGGGGAGCAGCAGAGGGAGAAGCAGACTCCCCGCTGAGCAGGGAGCCCGACTTGGGGCTCGATCCCAGGACCCCGGGATCATGACCCCAGCCAAAGGCAAACGCTTAACTGACTGAGCCACCCAGGTGCCCTGACTACATTTTTGGGTTTTTTTAAAGACCAAGTATTGGTGTGCCTGGGTGGCTCAGTCAGTTAAGCGTCTGCCTTCGGCTGGGGTCATGATCCTGGGGTCCTAGGATTGAGCCCCAAGTCGGGTTCCTGGCTCAGCAGGGAGTCTGGTTCTCCCTCTCCCTGTGCTGTTCCCCCTGCTTGTGCTCGTTTTCTCTCTCTCTTTCTGTCAAATAAAATAAATAAAATCTTTAAAAAAAAATGTGGTCTTTTCTCTCTGGCTTCAAGGTCAGCCATGTTGCAGCATTTATTAGTACCTTGTTCCTTTTTATTGCCAAATAATATTCCATTATATGTATATGTATATTATATATATATACCATTTAGCCATTCATCAGTTGATGGATATTAGGTTATTTCCACTTTTTGGGTATTATAAATAATGCTTTTATGGACATTTGTGCACAAGTTTCTGTGTGAACATATGTTTTTCTCTTGATCATATACCTAAAAGTAGAATTTCTGGGTCATATGGTAGTTCTCTGCTCTGTAGATCAGAAATTTGATCATGGGGCACCTGGGTGGCTCAGTCTCTTAAGTGTCCAACTCTTGATCTCAGCTCAGGTCTGATCTCAGAGTTATGAGTTCAAGCCCCATGTTGGGCTCCATGCTGGGTGTGGAGCCTACTGAAAGAAAGAAAGAAAGAGAAAGAAAGAAAGAAAGAAAGAAAGAAAAGAAAGAAAGAAAGAAAGAAAGAAAGAAAGAAAGAAAGAAAGAAAGAAAGAAAAGAAAGAAAGAAAGAAAGAAAGAGGGGGGGCAGGGGGAAGGAAGGAGGGAAGGAAGGAAGGAAGGAAAGAAGGAAGGAAGGAAGGAAGGAAGGAAGGAAGGAAGGAAGAAAGGAAGGAAGGTAGAAGGAAGGAAGGAAGAAATTTGATCTTATTTGAACCCTTAAAGGTAACCCTTATTTGAACCCTTATTTGAACCCTTAAGGTAACCAAACTCAAGAGAGATTGCTTTTTGTTGATCTAAAGATAATACATTAATTGACAGTGCAATCAAAGTTCAGGAGACTAGAACACTCAATATTATTTGGGAAAATCCTTTCCAACATCAAGATATGAGAAACTGAAAATTACTTCATTTAATTTTTCATTTAATACAACAATTCTCTGTGGCTTAGAGAGACTAGAAAAAATTGTTCCAAGTTACATAGAAAATAGGTAGAAACAACAGGATTTGAACTCAGGTCTGCCTCTTTCCAGAACTGTCTCTTTTAAGTACTAGACTAAACACACATTGCTTAAATGCCACCAAATATTTTACTGTCCACTTGTTGGAAATGAGTGTTTCCCATAATTTCACCCACAACACTATTCCAAATGGATGGCTGCTTAATAAGTATATGCCGACTTTCAGTAGCTTTACTTGCAAAAGGCAGTGTGGTATTCAAATTCTGGAGGCTCCTTGATGTGACTCTCTCTCTACTGACTTTTTATGAGAAGTTGTTCCTGATCACATTTTCTGGCACACCTCCTTAAAAGCACAGTCAGCAGCTCCTGGATGCTTGCCCTACAGGAACTTTTGATGATGTGTGTACTATTTTGAGATAAAAATGGTTCTGCATCTAGCAGCCCAGAAACGTATTTTAAATCAGCTTTTAAATCCCTCCTTACATTTTACATGGTGAAGACTGCTGAGGACTTGAGTTGTTTCCAGATATGCCATAGTAAACTGGGTTTCGTTCCTTTTTGGGATGGGTTGCAAACCAGAGAAGGAGCTAATCACCATATAGTGACTAAAGCTACTGTCATGCCTTCAGATGTTGCTAATCTTGGAATGACCAGATTTGCTCCAGATCTTTTCAGAAAATTAGGGTTGTACCCACCTGTACTTTGTTGGTATTCACACACTAAATGACATAACCATGATAAACTATTATGAAGATTCATCTTGAGAAGTTTTGTTAAATTTGTTAGATGTAAAAATAGTATCATGGTTTTGTGAGAAAAATACTTTTTTTCCTCTGTGACACATACTAAAGAGTATCTAGGGGTGAAACTGAAGAGTAAGAGGTTGCCCCTAAATGAAAAGCAGACAAGATTGAATATTTGATACAAATAATTTAAAAATGCTTAACTGTTACTGAGATTTGACTAGGTATGCACTCTTTCAGATCTGACAGAAATTATTTACACTGAAATGTATAGAGAGAGAAAATATAAGGCAAATGTATCAACTGACATATTTGGTGAGGATAAGTGATACTTGGATACCACAAGATCAAGTTAACATCACCAAATAAAAAGATTGTAATAGTTTCAAGTTGTAAAGACTGATGTATGGGGCAATAACCCATCCTTGCAAGAGAAGTTATTCTTGTAGTGGTTGTTTTCAATCTTTTGCTCTCGGCTGCTGGCCTGGGCAGATTAAGGTTGAAGTTTTCAGGATCCATGAGGCTGAATTTACAGTAACAAAGGGTGCAAACAGGTCTAAGGATTCTTGCCTTCAAGAATAGGTAAAGAATGGCTTTCTATCTAATTTTTCAACTTGTCATTTGCTAGTTCTTTCTAAAAATGTCTTGGGTGTCTAATCCTGAATTCTGTTGTTTTCTATCATTCAGCTATGTTACAAGTCAATTATCGTTTGAGTTCAGAGGTGTCTGATGGAAGTCTAAGGCAGCTCTCAACCATCCATCTACTTTATGTGTGATTCGTGACCTCTTAGTTCCTCAAACTAACTCTCTTTTTAGCCACTCCCTTAAGAAAATGCAAGGATGTATGTATGTATGTATTTATTTATTTATTTATTTATTTATTTATTTATTTATTTATTTATTTTAAGTAAACTCTAAGCACAATGTGGAGCTTGAACACATGGCCTTGAGACGAAGAGTCACATGCTCTATTACCTGAGCCAGCCAGGCACCCCAAGGATGGGTGGATGGATGGATGGATAGATCAATAGATAGATAGATAGATAGATAGATAGATAGATAGATAGATAGATAGAT
>NW_023270387.1:24814433-24882734 GCF_011800145.1 Mirounga leonina | reverse complement strand
GATAGATAGATAGATAGATAGATAGATAGATAGATAGATAGATAGATGTTTTTTTTTTTAAAGATTTTATCTTTGGGGCACCCGGGTGGCTCAGTCGTTAAGCATCTGCCTTCGGCTCAGGTCATGATCCCAGGGTCCTGGGATCAAGCCCCACATTGGGCTCCCTGCTCCACGGGAAGCCTGTTTCTCCCTCTCCCACTCCCCCTGCTTGTGTTCCCTCTCTCGCTGTGTCTCTCTCTGTCAAATAAATAAATATAATCTTGGGGCGCCTGGGTGGCTCAGTTGTTAGGTGTCTGCCTTTGGCTCGGGTCATGATCCTGGATCCTGGGATCGAGCCCCGCATCGGGCTCCCTGCTCGGTGGGGAGCCTGCTTCTCTCTCTCCCACCCCCTCTGCTTGTGTTTCCTCTCTCGCTGTGTCTCTCTCTGTCAAATAAATAAATAAAATCTTTAATAAATAAATAAATAAATAAATAAATAAATAAATAAATAAAATCTTTAAAAATAAATAAAGATTTTACCTTTACGTAATCTCTACACCCAAAGTGGGGCTTGAACTTACAACCCTGTGATCAAGAGTCTCGTGCTTGGGGCGCCTGGATGGCTCAGTCAGTTAGGCATCTGCCTTTGGCTCAGGTCATGATGCCAGGGTCCTTTTCCTTTTTTTAAAGTCAGTGTTACCCTTGCTTGAGAAATCTGGGCAAAAGGAGATTTGGGAGTGAGCGAAAGAAAGAAAGACACAGGTAAGATAGAGAAAATCAAGGTGAGACCATTAGTTCAAGTGAATGTTGGGGAGTGTTTGTGGCTTTCCATTATTTAAACTCCACTTCTAATCAAAAGCTAATGCAGTGTCACTTGCCTGCTGCAGGCTTCATAAATATCTATCAGATCTGATAGAAATTATTTATAAAATTTCCTGAGTTAGTAGCTATTTTTGTCTGCCACTAAGTCACTTTGAATTGTTGAGCATTAATCAACATTAAGGAAAACTAGAAATTCTCAAGGAATTGCTGGCACTTTATTTTTTTTTTTTTAAGATTTTATTTATTTATTTGACAGAGAGAGTGTGCATCAGCAGGGAGAGTGGCAGGCAGAGGGAGAAGCAGGCTCCCTTCCTAGCAGAGAGCCCGATATGGGGCTCGATTCAAGTCCCTTGGGATCATGACCTGAGCTGAAGGTAGACAGATGCTTAACCGACTGAGGCACCCAGTTGCTGGCACTTTATTTTATTTTATTTTTTTAAAAGATTTTATTTATTTATTTCACAGAGAGAGACACAGCGAGAGAGGGAACACAAGCAGGGGGAGTAGGAGAGGGAGAAGCAGGCTTCCTGCGGAGCAGGGAGCCCGATGTGGGGCTCGATCCCAGGACGCTGGGATCCCAGGACCATGACCTGAGCCGAAGGCAGACGCTTAATGACGGAGGCACCCAGGCACCCCGAGATGAAATATTTTAAATCAGAACATTTAACCACCACACCTACTTTCCCATCCTACTCCCTGTTGATAATTGCTTTCTTTTTTTTTTTTTTTAAGATTTTATTTATTTATTTGACAGAGAGAGAGGCACAGCGAGAGAGGGAACACAAGCAGGGGGAGTGGGAGAGGGAGAAGCAGGCTTCCCACTGAGCAGGGGGCCCGATATGGGGCTCAATCCCAGGACCCTGAGATCATGACCTGAGCCGAAGGCAGACGCCTAATGACTGAGCCACCCAGGCGCCCCCGATAATTGCTTTCTTTATTGTATATTGGGCAACCTTGACCTTAATCAAGCCAGTAAAATAACTGGAAATCATGTTGCTTAGATATTAAATATTCTTCAACAATGTTAGGTCATTATTTTTAACAAACTTTCATTTTTAGAACAGTTGTTGGGTCATTAAAAAAAAAATTGCAGGGACACGTGAGTGGCTCAGTCAGTTAAGCATCTGACTCCATTTTGGTTCAGGTCATGGTCTCAGGGTCGAGAGATAGAGACCTGGGTCTGGCTCCACACTCAGTGGGGAGTCTGCTTGAGATTTTCTCTCTCCCTCTCCCTTTGTCCCCTGCCCCTGCTCACGGTCACTCTCTCTGTAAAATAATGAATAAAATCTTTAAAATAAAATGGGTTTACAATTCTGATAGATCTGATTTGCAAAAACAAAAGAGAGAAAAGCAATCCTGCTATATTCAGCATTGGGGAGATTATTCATAGAGTATTGTGTACAATTTTGTTTTCCCTAATTGAAGAAAGATGTGCACAACTTGGGAATAGTCCCAAAAAATCAATCAAAACATTCATAGGCTAGAAAATAAGCCATATGGAATTTGTCATCCAGATATACTCACACAAATGTGAAATAGTGAATGTTCAAGTTTATTCATGACAGCATTGTTTATAATGGCAAAAGATTGAAATCAACTTAAAAGTTCATCAATATAAGACTGGTTAGATGAATTATAGTGCAACTATACAATGGTATTTATTTTAGCTGTAAAAAAGATTTGAGGAAACTCTATATTGTGTTATGGAAAAAGCTCTAAGATACACTGTTAAGTGAAGCAAGCAAGTGGAGTGTATGGAGTATGCTGCCATTATGTTAAAGAGTAAAAGGAGATGGGAGCCTGGATGGCTTAGTTGGTGGAGCATATGACTCTTGATCTTGGGGTTGTGAGTTCGAGCCCCTGTTGGGGGTAGATATTACTTAAAAATAAAATCTTAAAAAGAAAAAAAGGAGGGGCACCTGGGTGGCTTAGTTGGTTAACAGTCTGCCTTTGGTTCAGGTCATGATCTCAGGGTCCTGGGATGGAGCCCCACATCGGGCTCCCTGATCAGCAGGGAGTCTGCCTCTCCTTCTCCCTGTACCCCTCTCCCTGCTCCTGCTATCTCTCTCTCTCTCTCAAATAAATAAATAAAATCTTTTTTTACAAAAAGAAAAGAATGATATATTTATATCATGTACATGACAGATATATTTATATCTGTGTATGCATAAACACAATCTCTGCAAGTAGACACAAGAAGTCAGTGATAGGGCGCCTGGGTGGCTCAGTAGTTAAGCGTCTGTCTTCGGCTCAGGTCATGATCCCAGGGTCCTGGGATCGAGCCCCACATCGGGCTCTCTGCTCAGCAGGAAGCCTGCTTCTCCCTCTCCCACTCCCTCTGCTTGTGTTCCCTCTCTCTCTGTGTCTCTCTCTGTCAAATAAATAAAATCTAAAAAAAGAAAAAAAGAAATCAGTGATGGTGACTACTCATAAAAGGTAGTGGGAATTAGGCGGATGGGAGATGGAGGGGTAAAGAGACTTTTCATATTACAGCTTTTCATACTTTTTGGTTTTTATTCTTGCAAATACGACATCTATTTAAAAACCAAATAGATTATTTAAGTGGACGGCAGAAAAGAAACAATATGAAGAATGGTAAGGGGGATGAAGATTTAAATTGTGTCTACATTTGTGAAGAGCCCCAAGTAACACTTGTCATCTGAATATCTCCATCATCAGTGTAAATGACCACATGGTTAACTCAATTGCAAGGACAAACAATGAATGAATTGATTGTGCCATAATACAGCTCACTCATGATTCAAAGACATGGCCCCAGTTCACAGAAGAGAAGATTGAATTAGTAACTGATTTTTCCAAAATGACAAGGGATTGGTCAATAAAAGAATAATACAGTTCACTATTCCCTCGACCTAATAATGTTTGTAAAGCACTTTATAGTTTGCAAACTGCTTTCACATACTTTATCTCATTTGGTACATCTTTACCAAGACATTATGTGGTATATAAGACAGAAATTACTTTTCTCATTTTACAAATTGAGAAACGGAAATAAAAAGAAGACAGACACTTGTGAGGGTCTCAACCAATAGGACATGATATATGAGACTGGAACGAGCTTGAAAAATAAGGGACCTAGGATCACCAAGGTATTGCCAAGTCACTGGACTCCATAGATGTACTCATAGCTTTAAAATTCTACTTCGGCTTTTTGCCTAGAGTTATTTCTCAATTACTAATTTTTCTTTGTTCTGGTTCAGAGATTTAGCTGAATTTCTTTCTTTCTTTTTTTTTTTTTTTAAGATTTTATTTATTTATTTGACAGAGAGAGAGCACAAGCCGGGGGAGCAGCAGAGGGAGAGGGAGAAGCAGGCTCCCTGCTCGGGGCTGAATCCCAGGACCCTGAGATCATGACCTGAGTCAAAGGCAGACGCCTAACCAACTGAGCCACCCAGGCGCCCCGATTTAGCTGAATTTCTGACTCATGTTGTTTCTTCATAGTAAAAGGCATAGAGAATCTCTTTATCTTCCATCCACTCAATCTTACATTTTAATATAGGAATCATGGAAGAGAGCTTATTCAAATGCAGATTCCTGGCACCTCTCCCCAAAGATTCTGAGTCACTGGATATTAGGTGGAGCATAGGAATATGCTTTTTTTTTATAAATATGTGGCTATACTTGTCCAGAGGGTCTGAGCATTGACCTAAATAATACGCTCAACAACAAGTGCAATTATTTGTAACTAATAACTCTCTGTGGCTGATTAAAATAAAAAAGGCTTCTCAAATCCTCTTTCCAAGCTCATTATTGTTACTGCAAAGAGGCAAAGGCGAGGAGCTGGGAGTGATGATTAGCCTCTAGTGAGTTGAAGAGAAGCCAAGGGTGACAACACGAGGTGCTAATATTTGCCTAGCGTTCCGGGAAAGATTCACAAAATTAAATTAAAACTCATCAGATTTATTTCCTTTACCTCTCAAACTCTGAAAGTATGAGATTGAACTCATCTTGGAGGGTCTGAACAAGCTGCCTATTTGCTTCTAAGAATTTTAAGCATTGACTGTGTCTATTAAAAGCCCAAGTGGTTTGAGAGTCGGTTGCCCTAGTGACTGTCTTTCTCCCTCCACAGTGCCACTGCAATTTGAGATCTGGTAGGGCACGTCTACGTACAAGTCCCAAATTCCATCCAGAAAAGAGAGAACAGAAAACCACAGAGGCCTCATCCTGGAGGACCCTTGTTTCTATAACTTCCTCCCCACTCCAATCCCAGGGAAGCCCCTCATTGGGCTTCCTTCAGAGTTTAGACCAACACTTATCTTTCTTCAGCTGGCCCTTCCATAAGAGAGTATTTTCTGAAAACCACTTGAAAATAATTTAAAGGGCTTAATGCCCAAAGTGCACATTTATCATCAGCTGACAGCTTTTATAGTTTTACATAACTTTCTGAGAGTTTTTAATTCTGTACTCATGCCCCAAGGCAATTATTGCAAAGGACATGCTTTTATTAATTGAAATAATAAATACTTTATAGGTGTTCTAATAAAATGTGGTGATTTAAAGTTTAAATGGTATATTGAGTCATTCAAGAATAGCCATGGAGCATACTTCTGTGAAAGCTAAATGGAAAAATACATGGGGAGAATAAACCCACTGAAAAGTTAAATAATGGGGCACTTGGTAAGATCACAGAAACAATGGAAAGATTTGTAAGAAAAATCTTCTCCTCATAAGTTTTCAAAAGACACGTTCACCAGAAATTTCATTTGCCAACTACTTTTCTTGGGTTCAAAGACTAGCAGGTGCTGACTTCTCTCACTGTCCTGTCAGTAGATAGAGCATGTCCTCTAAAAAATAAGCGGCATCTGAGCCGTAACCACTTATTGGCCTTATGGAGTCACTGAAAACATATTGGCCAATTTCCTGTTCTCCATGCTCTGCCTTATTAGTTGATCATTAGTCCGCTTTCCAAGAAATAAATAGGAACGGTGACTAGAATTTTGTACAAGGACAAAGCTGGATGACCTATTACATTGGTCTCAAATCCTTAAACTCTCTCCCACAAAAAACATAAAGAGGATGCTCAGAAGGGTGGATGAACTTCTGTTCCTTGGTAAGACCTTCATTTGAAAAATCTTACAGCAGCTCAAAGATCTAGGGACAGAAACCTGTCCAGGAAATGGTAGTCTCCAGGGAAGAGTGGCGAGAGCTCTAATTGACCAGCTTTGTCTCTGTCATTCATGTATTGCCCACAGTTTCCTCATCTAGAGTTGCACCTCCAGCACGGTTTTGAAGCCAGGAAGAGGAAAGTGGGAAATCGGAAAGTGCAGGAAATGACCCCAGCGTCTGCCACATAATTTCAGACCAGCTTTGTCCAACGGCTCTTTCAGAGGTATGGACGTGTTCTGTGTGTGTGCAGTCCAACACAGAAGCCACTCGTCACAGGTGACTATTAAGCCCATGGAAATGTGCCAGGTGTGACCAAGGAACAGAATTTAAATTTGCACTTCGTTTTAATGAACTTAAATAGCCACACGTAGCTAGGGGCTACCACACTGGACCGTGCCGCTCTAGGCTTCCATGTGGCTTTTCCAGGTATTAGTCACACCAAATCCAGATTTCTTCACTGATTGAATATGGAAATCTTAACCAACTGCTGAGTTTAAACCCAAACTAAAAGAAATAAGTGGTTGAAAAGTGAAAGGGTGGAGAGAGAGGAAAAAAAAAAAGTCCTTTTCTAGTATTGAGTTGCAAGGAGGAGAGAACACAGTACAATCCTAAACCAAGTAGATAAAAAAGAAAAATGTAGTTGGTCATTTGAACATGTGGTACCCATATAACACCAAAAAGCTATTTTGGTTTTGTTTTTTTCCCTCTTAACTGAATGGAGTGAATCGGCAGATGAATTTGGTATTATGTAACCTGGTGAAATATAAATGAAATACACCGGGGCAGGCCTAAGTAGATGTGGATTACATTAAATATTTACACTCCACACAACAGATCTTTTGTAAAGGGCAATTTTATAAACCAGAAGCTTCAATAATAAAGGGGTGGTAGGGAGGGTTTTGTTTGTATAAGACCTGCTGTTTGACACCTAAGCCAAAGACAATCCAACCCAGCTGCCAACACGTGAGTTCAGTGTCACAAAATAAAATGATCCAATTGGGTTTAAAGTGCATTTGTATGTATAATGAATAAAAAAGATGGGAGCTATATAAACCAATAAATGTTGACACTGGTTATTTGAGTTAGGTGTTTGCTGTTGTTATTGCCCTTATCCTTTTGTTTTCTCCAGGTTTTCACCATTGAGTTGAAGCATTTTTTAAGTAAAATTTTTTTTTCAAAAGAGGAAAGCACATTGAATAACATGGTAAACAGTCATGTACCTACCACCCAGGTTGAATAGTTGTAGACAATCTGTTCTATTTGATTTGGATCTTTCTTTCTTCCTTTTTTAAAAAAAGATTTTATTTATTTATTTGAGAGAGAGACACCTAGAGAGAGCATGAGGCGGGGGAGGGGCAGAGGGAGAAGCAGGCTCCCCACTGAGCAGGGAGCCCGATGTGGACCTCGATCCCAGGACCCCCAGAAGGCAGATGCTTAACCAACTGAGCCACCAGGTACCTTGAATATTTCTTTCTTTAAAAAAATAAATAAATAAAACATGATAGCTACAGCTAAAGCCCTTTGTGTTCCTTTCCCCAGTCCCATTGTCTTCTTTATCCCCAAAAGAAACGATAAGTATGAGTGTAATATGTTTTCCCACACATTTGAAGTATTTTTCCTACATACGTATATATTCATGAACAACATATAGCACTATTTTTTGTGTTTTAAAATTTACAATGTTCTCCAAAGAAGACATACAAAACATCCAAGAGGTACATGAAAAGATGCTCAACATCACTCATTGTTAGGGAAATGCAAATCAAAACCACAATGAGGTATCACTGGTACCTGTTAGAATAGTTATCATTAAAAAAAAAAGAAGAAGAAGAAGAGCTATCATCAAAAGGATAAGAGATAACAAATGTTGGCCAAGATGTGGAGAAAAGGGAACCCTTGTGCATTATTGGTAGGAATGTAAATTGGTGTAATTACTATGGAAAACAGTATGGAAGTTCCTCAAAAAATTAAAAATAGAATTACCATATGATTCAGAAATTCCACTTCTGGATATATATCTGAAGGAATTGAAATCCTATCTCAAAAAGAGATCTATACCCACCCCCATGCTCATTGCAGCATTATTCTCAATATCTAAGACATGGAAACATCCAATACAATGGAATATTATTCGGTCATTAAAAAGAAGGAAATCTTACCTTTTGGGACAATATGGGTGTGAGGACATTATGTTAAGTAAAATAAGTCAGAGAAAGACAAATGCTGTATGGTCTTACTTAAATGTGGAATCTGAAAAAATTGTACTTACAAAAACAGAGTTGAAGGGTGATTGCCAGGGGCTGGGGGAGTGGAGAAATGTGGAAATGTTGGTCATAACAGCACAAGCTTCCGGTTATAAGATTAATAACTTCTGGGGATCTAATGCACAACATGGTAACTAGAGTTAACAATACTGGATTGTATCTTTGAAAGTTGCTAAGAGAGTAGATTTTTTTTTTTTTTTTTAAGATTTTATTGGGCGCCTGGGTGGCTCAGTTGGTTAAGCGACTGCCTTCGGCTCAGGTCATAATCCTGGAGTCCCTGGATCGAGTCCTGCGTCGGGCTCCTTGCTCAGTGGGGAGTCTGCTTCTCCCTCTGATCCTCCTCCCTCTCATGCTCTCTATCTGTCACTCTTTCTATCTCAAATAAATAAATAAAATCTTTTTTTTTTTTAAGATTTTATTTATTTATTTGAGAGAGAGAGAGAGCACATGAGATGGGGGGAGGGTCAGAGGGAGAAGCAGGCTCCCGGCCGAACAGGGAGCCTGACGCAAGACTCGATCCAGGGACTCCAGGATCATGACCTGAGCCGAAGGCAGTCGCTTAACCAACTGAGCCACCCAGGTGCCCCTAAGAGAGTAGATCTTAAATGTATTCGCCACAAAAAAGGAATAGTGATTATGAGGTGAAGGAAGTGTAACTAACCCTACTGTGGTAATCATTTCACAACATATGTGTATCAAATCATAATGTTGCCCACCTTACACAATGTTACAAGTCCTTGAGATCTCAATAAAGCTGGAAAAATAAAATTCACAATGAATTACATTGCATATGTTTTTACAAATTACTCTTTTCATTCAATTTTATGTTTCTGAGAGATGTTGTAACATACATGCATATCTTAATTGGACAAATTATTTCTTAAAAGTGCTGCATTAGGGGCACCTGGGTGGCTCAGTCGTTAAGCGTCTGCCATTGGCTCAGGTCATGATCCCAGGGTCCTGGGATCGAGCCCCACATTGGGCTCCCTGCTCCGCAGGAAGTCTACTTCTCCCTCTCACACTCCCTTTGCTTGCGTTCCCTCTCTCGCTGTGTCTCTCTCTGTCAAATAAATAAATAAAATCTTTATAAAAAAAACATAAAAAATAAAAAAATTTATATAAAAAAAGTGCTGCATTAAAGACCACCACCACAATAATGTTGAAAAGTAACATTCTTGTGGGCGCCTGGGTGGCTCAGTTGGTTAGGCGACTGCCTTCGGCTCAGGTCATGATCCTGGAGTCCCTGGATCGAGTTCCGCAATGGGCTCCCTGCTCAGCAGGGAGTCTGCTTCTCCCTCTGACCCTCCCCCCTCTCATGCTCTATCTCATTGTCTCTCTCAGATAAATAAATAAAATCTTAAAAAAAAAAAAAAAGTAACATTCTTGTGCAATGTAAGGTGTAAGCTGGATGTTACCTCATTTGAGTTTCAAAACAAGCTGGGAAGCAGATATCACTATTAATTCCATTTAACAGGTAAAGCAACATAATTCAAGAAGTTCAGGGGCTTGTCCAAGGCTAAATAGGTCACAAAAAGTAGAACCTGCCCTCGCTCCCTGGCCTTTGCAGGCAGGAGTTTTGTACAACAATTTGCCTGCCATGGTTTCTTGGGAAGCTGGAATCCTGGGTTTTCAGTTAGCCCTAAGAGCCACCAGTGAGAGTAAAAAAATGCTGGACAGAATTCTCCCTTGCTGACTCAGGAAAGGTGAGAGCTGAGAAATCAGTAAGAGGGAAGAAAATTAGAGCAATTGAGAAAAATAGAAACAGGGGAGGGGCAGGAGAGAAAAAGAATCATTTTGGTTAGGTATGTCATGTTCCCAGATTTTTGCCTCCATGTCCATAGCTTGGAAAAGACAGTCCAAGGTTTATGAAGACTTAGAGAAGTGGCTTAGATATTCTTCCACATTTTCAGTGCCCCAGTGGGCAACCCTAGAGCTATCAGGTAGGACTGAAGGCAATGCCACACTTCCCTAGAGCAGTGTTTCCCCAGATATAGATAATTCTAGATGTTACAGTGTGGGCATTAGTTGAATGGCAGAGTGTGAAAGTGAGGTCTTTTTTTTTTTAAGTAGGCTCCATACCCATTGTGGAGCCTGATGTGGGGCTCAAACTCACAACCCTGAGAGCAAGCCTGAGCTGAAATCAAGAGTCGGTTGCCCAACCGACTGAGCCACCCCAAAAGTGAGGTCTTTTTTTTTAAAGATTTTATTTATTTGACAGAGACACAGTGAAAGAGGGAACACAAGCAGAGGGAGTGGGAGAGGGAGAAGCAGGCTTCCCACGGAGCAGGGAGCCCGATGCGGGGCTCTATCCCAGGACCCGGGACCATGACCTGAGCCGAAGGCAGATGCTTAACGACTGAGCCACCCAGGCGCCCCCAAAGTGAGGTCTTTTTAAGTTGTTTGAATCCCTCTCTACTCAGTTTATTGAACAGTCTGAATCAAGTGGGGAATAAACATGACATGTTTTCTTTTTCCCCTTCTGTCGTGCTCAGTTGAATCTCTTTCCCCCATTATTTTGTGAAAGAAAGGAGAGGGGGAGAATGTCTCTTCCCTAAATGATGTCTGATCTTCTCTTGGCTGTGTTGCCTGTCTGGCTAAAACTTCTTGGCTATTGATGCTCCCTTGTTCCAAGCATCTGAGTTCTGGTTGTCACATTAGTGTGAGGATGAGCGCTTCAGTGGGGCCTGCATTGTTCCTTGACTTAACCACGTCAACCATCCCTCATCTCGCATTCTCATCTCCCAGGGGTCTCAACTAGGGTCATGTACACATCCAGCTCCAGGAGGGCATACTCAGGCTCCTCTGAAGCTTCTGTCTCCACACCCCATCTGGGGTAGCAGCTCCAGGCCAGGGAGACTGATTCCAACCTCAGTGAGGAGCCGAGATGCTAACTCCTTTCTTACTATTCCGTGGTTTCTGCCAGTGATTCTCTCAGGACCCTCCCTGCCTCAGGGCGGTAGCATTCCTGAACTGCCCCCTCCTCTTACTTCACACCTGACCAAGCCTGAGGGGTCAGGACTGATTTTCCCCACCCCTCTCCCCAGTCCCTCTCTCCAGGCAACTGCTTTTATGGACTTAGGGGGGCATAATGATAAAGTAGCCGGAGCAGGCTCAGCTGCCTCCTGATAAGCCCTAAGGTTTCTGGCCTCTATTGTTTTCAACTCTGTAAGGGCAGTTGAGGCACAAAAAACCTCCTTTGTTCTCTGCCTGGGATCCCTGGTTGCCGGTTCTGGTTACATCAAAGAGAAATTCTCTGCTGGTTGTTGGTGCTAGTTTGTCAAAGTCACCTCTAACATTTTCCGTCTCCTTTTTCAAGCACAGAGAGCAAAGCTTTCTTGAGGCAACATCTGTCTGCAAACTAAGGCCGTTTGGCTTTTCTTGTGTTTATTTTCACAGAATATTTTATTTATGACAAATGATATGAATTTTTCCATTTACCATAGTGAGAGAATGTGTTATTTTTAGATGACCTTATATAAGGTTTTAAAAAGTAATTTTGGGGCACCTGGGTGGTTAAGTGACTGCCTTCTGCTCAGGTCATGATCCTGGAGTCCCTGGATCGAGTCCCACATCGGGCTCCCTGCTTGGCAGGGAGTCTGCTTCTCCCTCTGACCCTCCCCCCTCTCATGTACTCGCTCTCTCTCATTCTCTCTCTCTCAAATAAATAAATAAAATCTTTAAAAAATAAAAATAAAAAGTTATTTTGTTTAAAGAAAAATATTTGGTTGATAATTGTACAGACGGTAAGTGGACTGGGAAAACTAGTGACAGTGCTATTTGAAACACTGAAAGTTTGTGAAACTTATAAATAGGCCTTAGAAATATGAGTTAAATTGAGCTGAGGCATGTAATGTGTTTAAAGTAGCTTACTAGGTGCCTGGCTGGCTCAGTCCACAGAGTGTGCATCTCTTGATCTTGGGATTGTGAGTTCAAGCCCCTCGTTGGGTGTAGAGACTACTTAAAAAAAATAAAATCTTGGGGCACCTGGGTGGCTCAGTCATTAAGCGTCTGCCTTTGGCTCAGGTCACGGTCCCAGGGTTCTGGAATCGAGCCCCGCATCGGGCTCCCTGCTCGGCGGGAAGCCTGCTTCTCCCTCTCCCACATCCCCTGCTTGTGTTCTCTCTCTTTCGCTGTGTCTCTCTCTGTCAAATAAATAAAATCTTTTAAAAATTAAAAAATAAATAAAATAAAATAAAATCTTAAAAAAAGTAGCTTACCCCCCCCCCCAAAATGTAGTTTACCAATAGATGTATATTAAATGTTAGGGATTCACTATAGTACTGAATATCACATGCCTGGTGGATGGTTTTTTTTTTTTTTTTTTCTTTTTAAAAAAGACTTTATTGGGGCGCCTGAGTGGCTCAGTCGGTTAAGCGGCTGCCTTCAGCTCGGGTCATGATCCCAGGGTCCTGGAATCGAGCCCCGCATCGGGCTCCCTGCTCAGCGGAGAGCCTGCTTCTCCTTCTCCCTCTGTCTGCCGCTCTGCCTACTTGTGCTCTCTCTCTATCTCTGTTAAATAAATAAATAAATAAATAAAAATTAAAAAAAAAAAAGACTTTATTTATTTATTTATTTATTTATTTATTTATTTATTTAGAGAGAGCAAGCAGGGGGGAAGTCCAGAGGGAGAGGGAGAAAGAAAATCTCAAGCAGACTCCACGCTGAGCACCCAGCCAGACACGGGGCTTGATCCCGCAACTGGGATCATGACCTGAGCGGAAATCAAGAGTCAGATGTTTAACTGACTGAACCACCTGGGTGCCCTTCCTGGTGGGTTTTTTAAAACAGCCATATTGAAGTATAATTTATATGCCATAAAATCCCACATTTTAAGTGTATATTCAATGACTGTTGGTAGATGTCCAGAGTTGTGCACCCACCACCAAATCCAATTTGAGAGCATTTCCATCACTGCCCAGAGATCCCCCATGCCCATTTGCAGTGACTCTCCCTCCCCTCTGCCCCAGCTCCAGGCAACTGTAACCTACTTTAAGTCTCTATAAATTTGTCTTTTCTGGATTTGCCTTCCCTCATGTAATTGGACTTACAGAATATGTGATCTTTTTTGTCTGGCTTCTTTTGTTAGCATAATGTTTTTGTGGTTCACTCATGAATAATGCTGCTATGAACATTCACACACGCGTCTTTGTGTAGACATATGTTTTCATTTCTCTTGGATAAATGCCCAGCAGTAGAAATGCTGGGTTGTATGGTAAATTTATGTTTAACTTTTTTTTTATTATGTTATGTTAATCACCATACATTACATCATTAGTTTTTGATGTAGTGTTCCATGATTCATTGTTTGCATATAACACCCAGTGCTCCATTCAATACGTGCCCTCTTTAATACCCATCACTGGGCTAACCCATCCCCCCCACCCCCCTACGTTTAACTTTTTAAGAAACCGCCAAACTATTTTCCAAAGAGGTGGTACCATTTTCCATTCCTACCAGCAAAGGATGAGAGTACCCGACGTTGTACATATATTATTTTGCATAGATATGTGTGATCATACCATAACTACTACTTCATAGGTGGGAAACTTCAGACTGAAAGAAGTTAACTGATTTGCAGCCTTGACAAAGCCAGTATTCAACCATGTCTGATTCCAAAGTCATCCTTTTTCTACTGTGGGACTAGGCTCTGTGCTGGATGCTTGTTTCCTTTAGCAGAGATGGGGGAGGGTGCTTTGCTTTTTGACTCATTCATTCTAAGGAGTCGTACAAGAGATCAGGTGAGTAATGGAGCCTCAAGCCAGGGAAGGAGGACTTCTGTTTCTGGCAACCCGAATGCCAAGCCCCGGAAATGGTTCACATGACTCACTTATTTCTTCAAATTTAGAATGAAACTTCAGTCCCAGGTAATGGGTGACACAGCAAATGAACAAGCTGGGCAATAGAAACAGGTCCCCGTTCCTGTGGACTTTGGCAGTCTGGTCATCGCTTGGCTGGCCACAGAACAGGGAGAGGAGAGTTTTGCTTTCATCTTGTCTCTGAGTCAGCAAGTAGTTGGTTACTGAAATCACATCCGCTAACAAGTCCAGGCAACTGCTGACTGGATTGTTCCCCGCCTTGTTGGATATGGTTGGTCAAAACACAAACAGCAAGATATTGTAAGTTCATTACATAAACACATGGGAGACATCATAGTCAAATTGAAAAGATCAAGCAAGGGGTGCCTGGATGGCTCAGTCAGTTAAGCATCCAACTCTTGATCTGGCTCCAGTGGTGATCTTGGAGTCGTGGGATTGAGCCCCGCGTCAGGCTCCTCGCTCAGCACGGAGTCTGCTCCTCTGCCTGTCCCCTCTGCTCTCTCTTTCTCAAATATATAAATAAAGTAAATCTTAAAAAAAAAAGGAAAAGATGAGGCAAGAGTGCTTGCTTTCTGTAACCTTTACCTTCAGTAGGATTTTAATAAAAGTCTACCTTCTCTTATTCATATCTTCCTACATCACTGTTCCCAAGGGCATCATGTTAGGATAAACAAGCATGGAATCTGACATTTTCCTTCATTCATCCTTCACAGCAGGGACCGTGTCTTGTCCAGCTTTGTGTTCCCTGCAGTGCTTAGCATGATGTCTTGTAACATCAGACCTTCATCACATCTCACCTGGACTGTGGCGGTCAGTCTCCCAGTGGTCACCCTCCACCTGTATCTCCACTATGCCGTCCATTTTCCACACTGTCTCCTGAATTATCTCTCTAAAACACATTTTTTACTCAAAGAGAAATGATGACATTTTATTATTTTAATTAGATTCATGGTGCTGCAAATGGCAAAAGTAACACCACACATGTCTGTGCGTTAAAGATGCCCACTGATTTACGGTGCGGCCAAAAGAAAAGGAAAAAAAAGATATTTTAAGGCGGTGAATTGCTGTGGGGGAAAAAAAAATCCATATTCTTTAGCAGGTTATAAAAGACCATTTGTAACCTGGCTCAGCACCCCACAGCTTGATTTCTCACTATTCTCTTCCCCTCTCTGCTCTTTCTAAAAGGACCAGTTATTGGGGGCGCCTGGCTGGCTCAGTCAGTGGAGTATGGGACTCTTGATCTCGTGGTCATGAGTTGAAGTGCCGTGTTTAGCGTAGAGCCTACTTTATAAATACATACATACATACCTACATAAAAGGACTACTTATTCATTCTCTTGATGTTTCCTAGCACCTATGGCAGGCCTGAACATAAAGCAGTGTTCAATAAATACTTTTTGGTAGATTGATCATTATTTTAACCTGTTAAGAGCTGTATCAATTCAGTTAAGTCTACAAAGGAGGCTTCTACTAATTCCTAGGACTTTCTTCATAACAAAGGAGGCATGAAAACGATAAATAAGGGGCACCTGAGTGGCTCAGTCATTAAGGGTCTGCCTTCAGCTCAGGTCATGATCCCAGGCTCCTGGGATCGAGTCCCGCATGGGGCTCCCTGCACCTCTGGAAGCCTGCTTCTCCCTCTCCCACCCCCACTGCTTGTGTTCCCTCTCTCGCTGTGTCTCTCTCTGTCAAATAAATAAATAAAATCTTAAAAAAAAAAATCAACTTCAGACATCTAAATAATAGGGAATGGTGTAACTTTTTATCTCATGAATATACTCTTTATTCTAAGTATGGCAAAAGTTAATGCTGGTAAGTGTTTACTTTCCTGTCTTTGTCAGACATTAGGTTATGTTGACAAATAAGTATTTGAATCTTCTTACTCGGTGAAATTTTCTGAACTCTGCATAGGGTCCTCCTTTGGGTGTGTCATTTTTCTTTTGCTCGAAATGTAGTCCTTGGACCAGCAACAACAGCAGCACCTTAGAATTTGTTAGAAATGCAGAATCTCAGATCCCACCTTGGATTCTAAATTATAATCTGTATTTTATACAGGATCCCCACAGGACTCATATGCAAATTAAAATTTGGAAAGCACTGATGTAGCCAATTAGGAAAATGAAATTCAACGTAAAAGTCCCCTGGATTTTAGTAATTTTTAAAAGGCGGTGATTCTTAAAGTTTTACAGGTTTTGGACTCCTTGGAATGTGCAGGAATTTATGAAATCTTCCCTTAGAAAAAATGCACGTATGAACTGGAACATGATATTTAGCATAAAACTTTTAGAGGGATTCAAGCGTTTCAAGGTTAAAAGCTAGGGTCTTATTTTTCTTCTCTAACCTGGGGGAAAACTTTTCAATAATTTGCGTATGAATGGGCTGAAAGACTAGAGCCTGAACACGACCTGAATAGTTGAAATGTTTGTGTGAGCCTGTGACTTTTGTATGAAGAAACGAAAGAACCTCAAAAGTATTTTTTCTAGAAACGTAGTTACCAGCAATGATTGCATTTGTAGGTATTGGTGATTAATGTTTCTTCCTGGTGAGGGAATACATTTAAACTTAAAAGAACTTGATTTTGTCTTGAATAAAATGAAGAGATTGGATGCCATACTAGAATTTGAAAAGGAACCTTGAGAGAAAAGAATCCTGCTTAATTCTCAAGCTCTCTGCTGGTTACTTTAATACACTAAGAAAGAGAAGTTAAGAGAATATTTACATTCCATGACCACAGGCGTAGAGTAAATAAAAAACACTGTTGAGGAGAAAAGGTCTTACTTAAATTTAAATCTATGCAGAACCTGTCTCTTGTTAATGTTTGCTGAGAAGGAGCAAAAGCTCAAGCAACTTAAAATCCAAACATGAAGTATCATGGTAGCCATAAAGTACAATGGACTTTCCCCCTTACTTTTTTTTTTTTTAAGATTTTATTTACTTGACAGAGACAGCACGAGAGAGGGAACACAAGCAGGGGGTAGTGGGAGAGGGAGAAGCAGGCTTCCCGCAGAGAAGGGAGCCCGATGCGGGACTCGATCCCAGGACCCCGGGACCATGACCTGAGCCGAAGGCAGATGCCCAACAACTGAGCCACCTAGGCGCCCCTCCCCTTACTTTTTACTGTGTTCTACTTTTAATAATCAGAGAAATGTGGTCCTTGCTAACAGAGGATTATTTCTTTAGCCAATGGCACTTGGTTTCCTCTCAGTCTTTATAATTATGCATCTATAGCCCTGGTTCAATATCCCTGTGTTTTACTCTTCTTTATTGCCATATATACTAGAAAAATCCATCCCACTTTTTTAAGCTGATTTGCATCAGCAATATCTATTTCTGAGGATTATTCATGGATTACCCATAAATATTCAGAACAATGTTTCTGTGGATCTTAATCTGCGCTATATTTGGCGTAGAGTTTTGTTTTCTAAAAAATTTTCCATTTCCTTTCTCCCATTCAGCATAAGACTTACCCCAGTTTACTGTTTGGCCAGCCAATGTATTTGCAATCTCACTCAGATCAAATGGGGCCACATGAAAGGTTCAGCAAGCTGTAAGAGCACTTACACAAAAAGAGGGTTTAACTCAAAATAGAAATTGCCCTGTATTGATCTTTTTAAATTAAGTTTTAAGTGAACCAAAAAAGGTACTCTGTTTCATCGCTGAAAATTCTTAGAAAGTATTTTCTTTAATGTTTTCTGGGAGCTATCTTACTGGAAACTGGTCCTTCGCATCCTCTTAGCCTACTCTACTAAAAAATTTTTTTCTCTCCATTTTGCTACCCCATACCACTTTTCCCAACAGTGGCTCAGAATCTGCATTTGTCTTCCTCTTCCATCTGCTGTTGTGTCCTGTTATTTTTCTCCATCACTATGCAGCTAGAGGTTCAGCCAAATCAGAAACAAGAGGAAAAAGTTGGCAAGAGGCCACAGCTTGTTTAAACAATCTACGTTTAATACAGTTCTCGGGCTCTGCCTAGAAAGTAACCTTCACTAATAAGCAACTAGCAATCCAGCTACTCTTAACAGTTTAGCCACAAGAGAAAGCAAACCCCGGGGCTGCTGGGCTGTTACTTACACACCACTTTGGAACCAAAGGTGTGCTCAGAGAAAAGAGAAACATAGATCTCCATTTGTGTTTCCTGCTGTCAGTGAGCAGTGCAGAGAGGATCATAAGTAACCTTGGCAAGTGAGCCGACCACAGGTAACATGGTAAAGCAGGTCAAGTGTGCCTGGAGCAGAAACCTCAACAACCCCTGGGACTCCAGAAAATCCATCTTAATAATTGATGCATCTCATGCATCTCGTTTCTGTGTAGAATGCTCTCCATCCCTACATATTTTTCTATGGTGTTTCCTATGACTATTGTTATTATTTAGGAAAACTACTAATTTGTATTTAATTTTTTTGGAGGGGGGGTTGTGGTGAGGAGGGGCAGAGGGAGAGTGAGAGAGAGAATCTTGAGCAGGCTTCCCACCCCGTGAATCCCAGCGAGTATCTTTATAATCATTATTCTGAACTCTGGTGCCAACATCTTTCTTAGGTCCACACTGATGAGGTCCCTGGCATTCAGTACTGCCTCTGGTTCTCTTTTTTGATGTGAGTTTTTCTGTCTTGTCATTTGTGCAGAAAGTGTTCGCTTTTCTTTCTTTCTTTCTTTTATAAAATCTTTATTTTATTTTATTTATTTATTTGTCAGAGAGAGCACAAGCAGGGGAAAGCGGCAGCAGAGGGAGAAGCAGGCTCCCGCTGAGCAAGGAGCCCGACGTGGGACTCGATCCCTTGGTTACTCCAATAAACGCTAACCTAGGTGTTGCTATAAGGGTATTTTGTAGGTGTGATTAAAATCCATAATCAGTCACATTAAGTAATATCCTAGATACTCTGGGAGTGCCTTATCTCATCAGTTGAAAGGCCTTCAGAGCAAAACTGGGACTTTCAGGAAGAAGAAGGAATTCCACCTGTGGATGGCAGCTTCAGCCTGAACCAGAGAGTTCCAGCCTGCCCTAATGGCCTGCCCTACAGAGTTTGGACTTGCCTAGGTAGTCCTACAATAAATCCCTTAATATATGTCCTTACTGGTTTTTTTTCTCAGGTTGAGACCTGACCGATGCAACATACTTTTTTCATTTTGCCTTTATAATTCAACAGTATTGGAAATCACCCAAGCCCACTGATATGACTACAGTTCGTTCTCTTTAATCACTGCATCCTGTTCTATGATGTGGCTGTACCACTCACTATGCTTTGACTGTTTCCAATTTTATGCCATTATGAAACACCTTATATTGGTGATTCTCTTTCTTCTAGATAGAATTCCAGAATGGGGACTGCTGAGTGATACAATTATATAGGATCTCCTATAACATGTATATACATATATACAAATTTAATTTTAATTGATGTTACTACCTTCCCGTCCAAAAAGACTGGAACAATTCATATGCCACTGACATGATATAAAAGCACTCTAACAATAGATGTTACCATTCTGGCTGGCTCACTAAAGCATGCAGCTCTTGCCCTTGGAGTCATGAATTCAAGCCCCATGTTGGGCATAGGAAATTACTTTTTAAAAAAATAATGCCTAATAATTACTTTAATTTTCATTTCCCTGATGCTTCAAGTTTGAGCATCTTTAAAAATTTTTTTTTCTTTAAAGATTTTATTTATTTGAGAGAGAGAGCGTGCACAAGCATGAATGGGGGGAGGGGCAGAGGGGGAGGGAGAGGGAGAGAGAATCTCTCAAGCTGACTCCGCCCTGAGCTCTATGCAGCGCTTGATCCCATGACCCTGAGATCATGACCTGAGTGGGAACCCAGAGTCAGATGCTCAACCAACTAAGCCACCCAGGTGCCTCAAAGTTTGAGCACCTTTTAATATGTTAATATGATTTGGGGCATTTGGATTTGCTCTTCCCTGATATTTTCCTATTAGCCTTTGTCTATTTTACCACTGGGTTGTTTACCTCTTTTTATAAACTTGTAAGAAATTACTCTTTGTTTTCTGTATAGCAAAAATGTGATATATTGTTTGATTTGTTATGGTATATATATATAGCCAAAGTTTTTATTTACAAGTAATTAAAATATACCTATCGTCTTCATTTTGGTTGTTTTTTTTTTTCCATTGTAACTTCTTGGTTTCAAATCTTGGTTAAGAAGTTCACCAAAGTTCCTAGAAGAGATGGTACATATAACATCCTAGATTATCTTAGAAGATTTTTATTTTTATATTTAGTCTCTTAGTATTTTTTTTTTTAAGATTTTATTTATTTATTTGAGAGAGAGAATGAGAGAGAGCACATGAGAGGGGGGAGGGTCAGAGGGAGAAGCAGACTCCCTGCTGAGCAGGAAGCCCGATGCGGGACTTGATCCTGGGACTCCAGGATCATGACCTGAGCCGAAGGCAGACGCTCAACGACTGAGCCACCCAGGCGCCCTCTTAGTATTTTTTAATATTAGGTTTACATAAAATATCTAAGAGACTTTGGTAAATCCTAATCATATTATAAACAAATGAAGACTAATTTGTCATTAGCTAATTCTTAACCAATTAAAAAATTTTCTTGGATTATTATAACTATCATAAACTCCAAAACAATCTTAAAATCTTTATTGAGGTGTACCTGACATACATTAAAATGCACATGGTTAGGGGCACCTGGCTTGCTCAGTCGGTAGAACATGTGATTCTTGACCTTGGGGTTGTAAGTTTGAGCTCCACATAGAGCTCACTTACAAAAAATAAAGTAGGGGCGCCTGGGTGGCTCAATTGTTAAGTGTCTGCCTTCGGCTCAGGTCATGATCCCAGGGTCCTGGGATCGAGCCCCGCATCGGGCTCCCTGCTCGGCCGGGAAGCCTGCTTCTCCCTCTCCCACTCCCCCTGCTTGTGTTCCCTCTCTCGCTATGTCTCTTTCTGTCAAATAAATAAATAAGATCTTTAAAAAAATAATAAATAAATAAATAAATAATAAAGTAAGATGTACCTAGCTGGCTCAGTCGGAAGAGCGTGCAGCTCTTGGTCTCCGGGTTGTGAGTTCAAGCTCTGGGGTGGATGTGGAGATTACTTAAATAGATAAAACTTTATTTTTTTATTTTTTAAATGATTTTATTTATTTATTTGACAGACAGAGACAGCACGAGAGAGGGAACACAAGCAGGGGTAGAGGGAGAGGGAGAAGCAGGCTTTCCGCAGAGCAGGGAGCCCAACGCGGGGCTCGATCCCAGGATCCTGGGATCATGACCTGAGCCGAAAGCAGACACTTAAGGACTGAGCCACCCAACCGCCCCAATAGATAAAACTTTAAAAATAAAATAAAATAAAAATAAAATGCCCACACACAGAAATAAATAAAAAATAAAATAAAATGCACATGTTTAAAGTGGGCAACTTAATAAGCTTTGCAATATGTACACATTCATGAATCCATACTGCAATCAAAGTGAACATACTCATCATTTTCCGAAGTTTCCTTTTGAACCTTTGCAATCCCTCCCCGCCTCTCCACCCGCCCCCCAGCCACTGATCTGCTTTCTATCACTACTGATTAATTTGTGTTTTCTAGAATTTTATACAAGTGGAACCATGAAATATGTACTCTCTCTCTCTTTCTTGGTTTGGCTTATTTTACTTGGCACAATTACTTTCATATTAATTTATGCTTTTTTTTTTTTAAGATTTTATATACTTATTTGTGAGAGAGGGAGTGAGAGAGAGATCATGAGCAGGGGGAACGTGTAGAGGGAGAAGCAGACTCCCCGCGGAGCAGGGAGCCTGATGCTGGACTCAATCCCAGGACCCTGGGATCATGACCTGAGCCGAAGGCCGATGCTTAACTGACTGAGCCACCCAGGCGCCCCTTAATTTATGCTTTTGCATGTATCAATAGCTTATTTATTTTTTCTTGCTGAATAGCACTCCATTGTATGGATATACCACCATATTTTTACCCATTCGTCTGTTAACCGAAATTCCATTCAGTGTTGTTTCTCATATGCAAAGCATTGTTTACAAGTTGAGAGTAGGCTTTTCCACACATTCTACATTCATGTTTATTACCTGTATCGGTTCTTGCATATACAATAAACAATGTGATTTGAGAGAAGGCTTTTCCACCCTTAGTACATTCAGAGGGTATCTCTTCTATATGAATGTTGTAATATTTAATGAGGTACCACTCCTGCTGAAGATTTTTGCATGTGCATTGTATTTATAAGGCATCTCTCAAGCATGAATTTATTTATTTATTTATTTATTTATTTATTTTTAAAGATTTTATTTATTTATTTGAGACAGAATGAGAGAGAGAGAGAGAGCTCATGAGAGGGGGGAGGGTCAGAGGGAGAAGCAGGCTCCCCGCCGAGCAGGGAGCCCGATGCGGGACTCGATCCAGGGACTCCAGGATCATGACCCGAGCCGAAGGCAGTTGCTTAACCAACTGAGCCACCCAGGCGCCCCTCAAGCATGAATTTATTACTGAATGTTTTCTCACCTTCCTTACATGAATAGGGTTTATCAGCAAGTATGACTTTTCTAGTGTCTAATGAGGCTTGACTTGTGAATAAAAGCATTCTCACACCTACTACATGCATAAGATTTCTCTTTTGTCTGGATTATTTGATAATGATGTTTCTCCTTTTGAGTGAAGATTTTCCACATTTATTACAATCATAGAGTTTCTTTCCAGTATGTGTGTTTTTTTTTTAAAGATTTTATTTATTTATTTGAGAGAGAGACAGCATGAGCAGGGAGGAGGGGTAGAGGGAGAGGGAGAAGCAGGCTCCCCGCTGAGCAGGGAGCCCGATGCGGGGCTCGATCCCAGGACCCTGGGATCATGACCTGAGCCAAAGGCAGCCGCTTAACTGACTGAGCCACCCAGGCGCCCTCCAATATGAATGTTTTGATCTTTAATGCAGTATCGCTTCTAGCTAAAGACACTTCCATATTGATTACATTCAGGGGTTTCTTTCCAGTACAAATTTTCTCAGGCGCTGTGAGATTTTTTCACTACTGGAGGATTTCCCACTTTCTTTATATCCATAGCGTTTCTCTTCAGTACGCCTTCTTTGGTGTCTAATGACATTTGAAGAGAATATTTTCCACATTCATAAGGTTTCTCCTTAGAATGATGAGTATGAAGTTTTTCTATTACAGCTGAAGGATTTTCTGCATTTATTGCTTTTATAGGATTTCCTCCCTCTATAGATTCTTAAATGTAGAGTGAGGGATGAGATTCAAGAAAACACTTGAAAAAAAAAATAGAGAACACTTGACTACATTCAGCACATGAATGAATGCACACTCTCCAGTATGCATCTTCTCATGATCTCTAAGTTATTGCTTCAGGCTAAAGGTTTTCTACATTCACCATATTCATGATTTTTTTTTTTTTTTTTAATGTGTAAGGAGATTTGAGTTGGCTGGAGGCTTTCCAAGATTCCTTACATGCTATAGTTTCTCTTTTGGGTTATTCTCAGGTATCTGTTGACATTATATTCCTGAAAGAAGACTTTTCTTACAATGATTACCCTTAAATGAGATTACTACAAATAGGATGAACCATAGCATCCTCATTATATTTATAATAATTATTGCTTACACAGCTTCCCTTATATCAAAATTTTAGTTATGGCCCCAAATTTTCAAACTGAGTCACATTCATAAAGGTGTTTTCTTGAAATAACAATGTTTGATGGAAAGTATATTTCCATTTCATACATTTCCTGCCTTTTACTGTGACTGTGTCGTCTCAGGAGAAAAATGCTGTTTGACTTAAAGTCTTCATAATGCTTCCTTCCCTGCTTATTAAACTTCCCAGGCTTCTTCTGGACATCACCTGCTTTCCAATTCTCTCTCAACATCCATCCATGACTCTGGATGTTTGAACTGAAGACGATATCCAGTTTTGTGACTTAAGATCTCTAGGAGTCTGGGGCACCTGGCTGACTCAGGCAGAAGGGCATACAACTCTTAATCTGGGTGTTGTGAGTTTGAGCCCCACATTGGGTGTAGAGATTACTTAAATAAAGAAAACTTAAAAAAAATCTCTCGGAGGCTGGGCCACAAACAAAAACAGATACCCCATAATAGCAAGTTCTTTTGCAGTTGTCTATTTTTTTTTTAAAGACTTTATTTATTTAAGTAATCTCTAAACCCAATGTGGGGCTTGAACTCATAACCCCGAGATCAAGAGTTGCATGCTCCACCAACTGAGCTAACCAGGGCCCCCCTTTTTTTTAAAGATTTATTTATTTTGGGGGGGAGGGGTGAAGGGAGAGGAGAGAAATCCTCAAGCAGATTCCCCAGCACAGGGGCTTGATCCCAGGACCGTGGGATCATGACTTGAGCCAAAATCAAGAGTTGGATCTTAAAAAAAAAAAAAAAAAAAAAAAAAAATGGGCGCCTGGGTGGCTCAGTTGGTTAAGCGACTGCCTTTGGCTCAGGTCATGATCCTGGAGTCCCAGGATTGAGTCCCGCATCGGGCTCCCTGCTCAGCAGGGAGTCTGCTTCTCCCTCTGACCCTCCACCCTCTCATGCTCTCTTTCTATCATTCTCTCTCTCTCAATAAATAAATAAAAATCTTAAAAAAAAAAAAAAAAAAAAAAAGAGTTGGATGCTTAACCCACTGAGCCACCCAGGCACCCCAGGCCCTATTTTTTTAATTTTTATTTTCTACTCCATAATAAGTATATTTAATTTTATATAAAAATAACAATTAAAAATATTTATCTGCTCAATTCCTTAGACTTTTCCTTTCAAATCCAACAAATAAACAAAAACAAACCCAATACTGCTGCTATTTCATAAATGTTTATAACCCCTGCCATCCGCATTCAGTACGTAACCCACCCCAACACACACAATCTTGTACCCACATAGTTTCCTACTCACTTCATAATTTTGTCTCAGTTTCTTATGGCTGTCATAACAAAGTACCACCAACTAGGTGCTTAAAACAATAGAAATTTATTCTCTCACACTTCTGGAGGCTAGATGTCCAAACTAAAGGTGCAGACAGGCAATGCTCTCTCTCTGAAGACTCTAGGGAAGAATCCTTCTTTGAACTGTTGGCGGTTGCTGGCAATCTTTGGTTTTCTTTGGCCTGTAGATACATCATAGTCCATCTCTGTCTCTTTTTTAAAAAGTATTTTTGGGGCACCTAGGTGGCTCAGTCGTTAAGCATCTGCCTTCGGCTCAGGTCATGATCCCAGGGTCCTGGGATCGAGCCCCGCATCGGGTTCCCTGCTCCATGGGAAACCTGCTTCTCCCTCTCCCACTCCCCCTGCTTGTGCTCCCTCTCTCACTGTGTCTCTCTCTGTCAAATAAATAAATAAAATCTTTAAAAAAAAAAAGTATTTTTATTTTTAAGTAATCCCTACATCCAACGTTGGGCTCAAACTTACAACCCCAAGATCAAGAACCACATGCTCTACTGACTGAACCAGCCAGGTGCCCTCTGCCTCTGTCTTTATATATCTTTCCCTGTGTGCTGTGTCTTTATTTTCTCTTCTTCTAAGGACACCTGTCATTATGTTAGGGCCCAACCTATCGAGTATGATATTATCTTAACTAATTATATCTGCAAAGACCCTATTTACAAATAAGATCTCAGTCACAGGTTCCAGATATGAACTTTGGAGGACACTATCCAACACGTATAAATTTCAAACACTTGGATGGGGGGATGGGGTAACTGGGTGATAGGCATTAAGGAGGGCACTTGATGAAATGAGCACCAGGAGTTATATGCAATTGATGAATCACTAAATTCTACCTCTGAAACTAATAATATACTATATGTTCATTAAATTGAATTTTTTAAAAAGATTTTATTTATTTATTTGAGAGAGAGAGAGAGAGAAAATGAGTGGGGGGAGGGGCAGGCAGAGGGAGAGGGAGAAGCAGGCTCTCCGTGCAGCGGGGAACTCAATGCAGGGCTCAATCCCAGGACCCTGAGATCAGGACCCAAGCCGAAGGCAGACGCCCAACAGACTGAGCCACCCAGGAGCCCACGTTAAATTGAATTTAAATAAAAAATTTTTTAAAAATTAATTTCAGGGCGCCTGGGTGGCTCAGTTGGTTAAGCGACTGCCTTCGGCTCAGGTCATGATCCTGGAGTCCTGGGATCGAGGCCCGCATCGGGCTCCCTGCTCAGCAGGGGGTCTGCTTCTCCCTCTGCCCTCTTCCTTCTCGTGCTCTCTGTCTCTCATTCTCTCTCTCTCAAATAAATAAATAAAATCTTTAAAAAAAAATTAATTTCAAACATTCAGTTACACTCATAGTCATCCACACCTGAACCCTGTTAGATTTTTTTCTGAACAAGAGTGAAGCTCGGGGTGCCTGAGTGGCTCAGGTCATGATCCTGGGGTCCTGGGATGGAGCCCCGCATCAGGTTCCCTGCTCTGCAGGGAGCCTGCTTTGCTCTCTCCCTCTGCCTGCCCTCCCCCTGCTTGTCCTCGCTCGTGCTCTCTCTCTCTCTTTCTGTCAAATAAATAAATAAAATCTTAAAAAAAAAAAAGAAAAAAAAGAGTGAAGCTCTGAACAACTCTAGCCTGGTCACAAACTCCTCGATTCTTTCTCAGAAGCCCACCCAGTTCCAATATCAGTCATCCCCTTTCCTCAGGATGCAGACCTGAAGCCAAATGACCAGCATTTTTGTTTTTATTGACTATGACCTTGTTTTATTATTTCACACTTATAGAAAAGTTGCAAAAATAGTACAAGAATTACCATACACCTATCATGCAGGTTCTCCCTATGTTAATATTTTAGTCACATGTACATGGAATTTTTTTTTCTTTTTCTGAACTGTTTGAGAATAAACTGCCTACACAGTTCCCCTTCACTTGGTGTGTGTTTCCTAAAAGTAAGAAAATACTTTTATATATCCACAATACAACACTCAAAATCAAGAAATTTACATTTATATGGTATTATTATCTAATCTACAGTTTATTCCAATGTGACCAATTGTTCTCTATACATGTAAAAAAAAAGTTTTTTCCTGGTCCAGAATCCAAATCTGGGACATTTAGTTGTTGTGTCTTTTTAGTCTCTTTAGTCTGGAACGGTTCCTCAGACTTTGTTTTTCATGACATTAACAATTTTTTTTTTTAAGTAGGCTCCATGCCCAATGTGGGCCTTGAACTCAAAACCTTGAGATCAAGAGTCACATGCTCTACTGATTGAGCCAACCATAAAGTCCCATACATTAATATATCTAAGGTGAGTACAGGCCAGTTATCTTATAGAATGTCACTCAGTTTAGGTGTGCCTATTGTTTTCTTATAATCAGATCCGGGTTATTACTTTTTTGGCAGCCATATTGCAGAAGTGAAGCTGTAACCTTCTCAGTGCTGCAGGGAGAAGCACATGGTCTCCATTGTCCTATAGGATAGTAACTTCGCTTTAAAAAAAAAAATTATTTGAGAGAGAGAGAGCACACAGACGTGTGAGCACAAGCAGGGGGAGGGGCAGAGGGAGAAGCAGACTCCCCACCCAACAGGGAGCCCAACTCGGGACCCTTTGATCATGACCTAAGACAAAGGCAGATGCTTAACCCACTGAGCCACCCTGGCGCCCCCTTAGGATAGTAACTTTGATCACTATGATAGTATCTCCAAATTTCTCCATTATAAAGTTATCTTTGGGCGCGTGGGTGGCTCAGTTGGTTAAGCGACTGCTTTTGGCTCAGGTCATGATCCTGGAGTCCCTGGATCGAGTCCCGCATCGGGCTCCCTGCTCAGCAGGGAGTCTGCTTCTCCCTCTGACCCTCCTCCCTCTCCTGCTCTCTGTCTCTCATTCTCTCTCTCTCAATAAATAAAATCTTTAAAAAATAAAAAAATATGGCACCTGGGTGGCTCAGTTGGTTAAGCGACTGCCTTCGGCTCAGGTCATGATCCCAGGGTCCTGGGATCAAGTCCCACATCAGGCTCCCGGCTCAGCGGGGAGCCTGCTTCTCCCTCTGACCCTCTCCTCTCTCATGCTGTTTCTCTCTCGCTCGCTCTCTAATAAATAAATAAATAAAATCTTAAAAAAAAAAAGGCTATGCTTTTTAAAAAAAAAAATAAATAAAATAAATAAATAAATAAATACAGTTATCTTTTTCCTTGTAACTAATAAGTATCTTTTGTGGAGATATTTAAAGACTGTGTTGACATCAAGCCATCAAATTTTCATCTATTGGTTTCAGTATACACCTATAATTCTTGTTTGAGAAACTTTAATAATTGTTCTGGTTGCTGTCAAATGACAGTTTTTCTTTTTCCAGCATTCCTTTTTCTTTATTCATTTGCTTTCCTCTGTAATGATGAGCTTTCCCTTTTTACTCACTTTGTTGTCAACCTTTGTAAACTCCTCACTCTGTTGCCAGCTCTGTGATACATTTTTTTTTTTTTAAGATTTTATTTATTTATTTGACAGAGAGAGAGAGCGCACGAGAGGGAACACAAGCAGGGGGAGTGGGAGAAGGAGAAGCAGGCTTCCTGCCGAGCAGGGAGCCCGACGCGGTGCTCGATCCCAGGGTCCTGGGATCATGACCTGAGCCGAAGGCAGACACTTAACGACTGAGCCACCCAGGCGCCCCAGCTCTGTGATACATTTAAGAAAGGCCCTTTACAAAGCGCATATACAGCATTTTAGCTGTTTCTGTTGGCCTATCCTATCTGCTACACTGTTGGCAACAGGGGTCAGTTTTCACCTCCCATTCTTTCTTCAGGCAACTCCTTTTATGTTTCCTAACCCTCCCCTGAAACTGCTATTGACAAGTTATCAGCTACTTCCACTCCATCTTTCCAGATCCACAGGTTATCTGACTTTCTCTTTTTAAGATTTTATTTATTTGAGAGAGAGAGAGAGAAAAAGCACTAGCAGGGGGAGTGGCAGAGGGAGAAGCAGGCTCCCCGCTGGGCAGGGAGCGCAATGTGGGGCTCCATCCCAGGACCCTGGGATCACGACTCAAGCTGAAGGCAGATGCCCAACTCACTGAGCCACCCAGGCGCCCCTGACTTTTTCTTTCTTTACCTCTCAGTAATATTAGCTGCAGCTGACTACTACACCCTTCTTGAAACACTTCTTTCTTGAGGCTTCTCAAACACCATCCTCTTCTGTTCTCCTCCTGTTTTATTGGCCTTAACAATCTCTTTTGTTGATTCTCCTCCTATCCTTCATCTCCAAATTCAGCAGCTCCCAACCGCTTAATCCTGGACCCTCTTGTGTTCTCCATATACACTCTCTCCCCCACCTAAGCCTTATTAGATGACCTTATCTAATTAGACTTCATGTAGGGGCGCCTGGGTGGCTCAGTTGTTAAGCCTCTGTCTTCGGCTCAGGTCATGATCCCAGGATCCTGGGATCAAGCCCCACATCAGGATCCCTGCTCGGCCGGGAAGCCTGCTTCTCCCTCTTCCACTCCCCCTGCTTATGTTCCCTTTCTCGCTGTGTCTCTCTCTGTCAAATACATAAATAAAATCTTTAAAGAAAAAAAATAATAATTAGACTTCATGTAACCTTATGTATTTAAGTTTTTTTTAGTAAGCACTATGCCCAACATGGGGCTTGAACTCACAACCCCGAGATCAAGAGTCGCATGTTCCATCGACTAAGCCAGCCAGGAGCCCCAACCTTATGTATTTAAATACAATTTATAGTCTGATGAATCCTGAAATTGTATCATAGCCCTGATCTCTCCTTGAATTCCAACTGCCAATATAGTATGTCCAATTGGATTTCTAAAATGTATACTTCAAACTTAGCATGACCACAATGGAACACTTAATTTTCTTACCATTTCTCTCCCAGTCTTTCCAATTTCAGTGGAGCCATCAACATTCACTAGGTCACTCAAGACTCAATTTTTCTTTCTTCTTTTTTTTTTTTTAGTCTCAATTTTTCAAGTCATTCTTGATCACTCTGTTGTCATCACTAGAAACCCCCACTCTGTTCCATTGTCTTATCTATTTGCAAGCTCTGTGGCTTTACCTCCAAAGCATATCTGGTACCCACACACTTCTCCCATTTACACTACTCTTATTTTAGTCAAGATCACCAATTTCTTGCTTAGAGTATATTGCAACAGTCTCCTAACTATCCTCCTTGTCTCTTATTTCTCCCCCTCTCACCGAACAAGATAAGCACCCTAGAGCAGCCAGAATTATCTTTAAAAAAAAAAAAAAAGTTATACCCCTGCTTAAAATGTCCAACTACTTTAAATTGCACTTAAAATACAATAACAACTCTAATACCATAGCATTCAAAACCTTGTATGATCTGGTTGTATGATCTTAGTATCTCTTCAAGTTTTCTTGTATCACTATACTCCTTGCCTTATAGTCTAGCAACTCTAGCTTTCTTATTGTTTTTAGTGTGAAAAAAAATTTCAACACAAAAATCCCTGCCTTTATGGAGCTTTCACTCTAAAAATGGCAAGATTTCATTCTTTTTTATGGCCAAGTAATATTCGTGTGTGTGTGTGTGTGTACCACATCTTCTTTATCCCTTCATCCGCCGATGGACATTTGGGCTCTTTCCATGATTTGTCTATTGTTGAGAATGCTGCTATAAACATAGGGGTGCATGTATCCCTTCGAATCAATATTTTTGTATCGTTTGGGTAAATACCTAGTTGTGCAATTGCTGGGTGGAAGGGTAGTTCTATTTTTAACTTTTTGAGGAACCTCTATACTGTTTTCCACAGTGGCTGTACCAGTTTGCATTCCCACCAACAGTGCATGAGGGTTCCCCTTTCTCCACATCCTCACCAACATCTGTTGTTTCCTGTGTTGTTAATTTTAATGGCTGGCCTTTTTTTTTTTTTCTTTCCAATATTCAAGTCTCAGCCCAAATGTGAGTATCCTAGAAAAGACTTCTTTGGGGGTGCCTGGGTGGCTCAGTAGTTAAGCATCTGCGTTCAGCTCAGCTCAGGTTATCATCCCGGGGTCCTAGGTTCAAGCCCCACGTCTGGCTCCCTGCTAGGCAGGAAGCCTGCTTCTCCCTTTTCTCCTTGTCTGTGCTCTCTCTTGTCACCTGTCTCTCTCTCAAATAAATAAATAAAATCTTAAAAAAAAAACCAAGACTTCTTTGACACTCTAAATTGCCAGCATTTCCCACACTTCACATTTTCCTGCTTTACTTTTTTTTTTTTTTTAAAGATTTTATTTATTTGAGGGGGGGATGGAGCCTTGTTCTCCCATTCCACTTGGCTCCTCCCTCTGCTCATTCTCTCTCTTTCTTTCAAATAAATAAAATCTTTAAAAAAAAAAAGAATTTGTTTGGGGCACCTAGGTGGCTCAGTCGTTAAGCGTCTGCCTTCGGTTCAGGTCATGATCCCAGGATCCTGGGATCGAACCCCACATCAGGCTCCCTGTTCTGCGGGAAGCCTGCTTCTCCCTCTCCCACTTCCCCTGCTTGTGCTCTCTCTCTCGCTATGTCTCTCTCTGTCAAATAAATAAATAAAATCTTAAAAAAAAAAAAAGATTTGTTTGAGAGAGAGCTCGCAAGAGCAGGGGAAGGGGGAGTTGGAGAGGGAGGGGTAGTGGGAGAGGGAGAAGCAAATTCTCCGCTGAGCAGGGAGTCCTATGGCCGCTCGATCCCAGGACCCTGGGATCATGACCTGAGTGGAAGGCAGGCACTTAACCAACTGAGCCACCCAGGTGCCCCTGCTTTATTTTCTTTATAGCACTTATCACCTGGAATTATCTTAATTTGTTCTGTTCCCTCTACCATATACAGTACATATTCAATAAATATTTAAATATTAATAAATAAATTCAATAGTATACCAAAATGAGTGAATTTTACTGAGTATAAATTTAAAATTAAAAATTTATATGAGGGTCACCTGGCTGACTCCAGTCATTAGAGAGTGTACCTCTTGATCTCAGGGTTGTGAGTTTGAGCCCCACATTGAGTGTAGAGAATACTTAAAAAACAATCTTAAAAAAATATATGAAATGCAGGTTGCTGAGGTTCACTCAAGGTCTTCTGAATAAAAAATTTTGGGGGTGGTGTCCAACTGTAATATGTGTGCCCTCTAAAGTTTCAGACCATTTCTCAAAGTCCATGAGGGTAACTTGTGCTCTGTAGTCCAGATAGCCCCCTTCCTCATGTCAACTTCCCCTTTTGGGTTCCTTGACATTTCTGGTCAGCAGACCTCATTTGGGACCATCTTAATCCATCAGAGAGTGTGATATGTCAAATCTCAAAATGGGGAAAGTTTTCTCTAGAGGCCAAAGGATACAGGAGCAGACCTGTCCAGCGTCTGGCATTGTCTGTCCACTGACGGGGCTAAAGGGGAACACTGGAATGACTTTCTTAACCAATATAATCTTTCCTAAGGTAACTGACTTCCATGTGTCCAGTGAAGAGTTACTTGCATCTGCCTCATCAGGTGGCAGGTGGGTGGCACGGCCTCAAGAGACAAAGCAGGGCACCCCATCCGAGGGAGAGCCCTCCACCGCGCGGGCCCCTGCCCGCGCCACCCCAAATACGTTTCCTTCTCAGTTAAGTTCAACAAGTGTTTATGGACCACCTCATTCTAAGTCTGTGCAGCCTCGTCCCTGTGGAGGAACAAGACATGGTCTAGTTATCAAGTTGCTTACGAGGCAATCAACTGTCTTGAAGTTTTTAAAAACGCTATGTTCTCCTACTCTTTCCACTTTGTTGCCAGTTTTTTAAAATAAAACAGTGAGGAGGACATTGTTGAATGGATTTTACAGATTCCCCTCCCCACCCTTGGATGTATTCTATTCTCAAGTCTTTTGCTTAGTTGTGCTTTCTTCCTCTTTTTCTTCGTTAGCCAATTAGTTTAGCAGTTTTGTCTGTTTTATCACCAGTAACACTTCATTCGTTTAAGTTCCAGGTTGGGAGGTATTTTTACATGTAAATCTCAATCTTCAAAACAATGTAGCAAGGTAGATGTTTTGGAGGGGAAAACTGCTCCCTGAATGTTCAAAGGTTCAAGGTCTCTTCCAGATCTAGTTGCCATTCCTATTAGGGGTTGCTATCTAGGGCTGGGCGTCTTGCTCCAAAGCTTGGGTTCCCTTCTGTGCACTTGGCTGCCCTTTGGGAAGGCAATTTTATGGGATGGTAGGATGTGGAAGCCTGAGGTTAAGAAATGAGTGACTGAGTCCCTGGTTAATCAGTGTCGAATAATACTTCGTGTTTCTGAAAAAATGGGAAGAGGGAAAAGGAGAGATGCGGTGAGGCGCTCCAGGGTTTGGCAAGGACTGAGCACGCACGCAGTCGCGGGGTCAGGGGTGGGAGGCACCGTCAGCCCAGAATGAGCGCGCGGCGGGCGCCGTACACCCAGACGCCTGGAGCCCGAGGCCCAGGAAGGCGCATGCCGACCGGCCGAGGCCCGCGCTGCGTTCGGGGTTCGCGCGTAGCATCGGTTCAGCTGAGCTCCGCAGGCAGGTCGGCCTCAGGTGCAGAACTGTGTGAGCGCGCCAAGCCGGAGCACGCCCGTAAGCCGGCGGCGCGCTCGTCCCGCCACGTCCCCTGGCTCGGCGTCTCAGGACACCGGGCCTCTCGGGTGTCGGGGGGGGGGCGCTGGCTCGCACCCCGATGAGCACTCCATCCCCTCTACCTGGGCCACCGAGGCTGGACGTTTCCCCACCTCGGCGGCCACGGGACCCTCAGGGCCGGTTTGACCCTGAATCCGAAGAGTCGGCTCTTCTGATTGGCTTAGAGTACAAACGCAGGCGAGCGCTGCCTGAGACCCGCTCTTTGATTGGGTTTTAAATGAACAGCAGAGCACGAAATAAAGAGGCCTTCAGTCATTGGGCCATTGTGTGAATCTCCTTTTGGCTTTCTCTGCCGCCTGAATAAGCGTCTCAGGATCTTCGTCATGAGTCTTAAATCTGGGCCTGTCAGTTCGCCCCAGCGTTACTCGTCTCTAGGCAGGGCATGGGGTTTACAGAGTTCAACCAATCATAGAACGTCGAGATCAGGTTGCCAGGCAGATTATGCTAATAAGGCCCCGCCTTTTATGCTGCTCCCACTCTGCGGCGGGAAGAACCACCTGGAGGTGGCGGGGGGGGTTCGATTTCCATCACCCCTAGGGAGAGAGGATCGGGGACCCGCTGATCTTCCAGCTCCCCTCACCCAACGTCGTGTAAGTACCTAAAGGATTAAGGGAACCGGATAAGCCAGCGTCCAGAGTACCCCATCGACTGGGAGGGTGTTTCGTCTTTGCTTAGTCCCACCCAAAATGGCGCCAAGCTCTTTCCGCGTCTCAGAGCCCGGCCGGGGCCAACCGACCGCGGACCCGGGTGGGGGGGGAAACTGATGGTGGTGGTGGGGGGGGAGAAATCCCGGCGGCACCGCCCGATGGTACAGTCCAGCCGGGGCTGGGACAAGGCACCTCACTCGGGGTGGGGGGTCAAACCATCTGCACCTTCTAAGGGGAAAGGGGCAAAAACCCCTAAAGGAGCCCCTCCTGGCGCTGCGTTCAGCGATGGCTTCGGCGCCTCTTGGCCCCTGCCTCCCCCGCGCGCAGCCTCCCCCCTGCGACCCCCGAGTGGCTCGCACGCTCCGCCGGCCGCGCGCACCTCTCCTCCCCTGCCCGCGTTGGTTGGGCCGGGACGGCAGTTGGGCGCCCTGCGCGCTCCTGCCGCAGCGGTTGGGCCGGCGCTCGGGGTGCGGCGGCCGCTCGGGGTGCAGCGGGCGGTCTCCGCCCGCCGGGTACCCGGGGGGCAGCGCGGGGGTGGCGGCGCGGCCCGGGCCTCGGGGCCAGGCGGGCAGCCGGCCGGCGCGATGGAGGGCTCCCTCGACTGGGGCGCCCTGCTTTGTCTCGTGAGGCCGCGCCACCCACCTGCCATTGATTGCGGGTCCCCCCCCAGTCCCATATTTACAAGTTGGCGTCGCCGGGACCCGGGGAGGCCCGGCTTGGAGTGGCGTGCGGGTAGCACGTTTGGGTCAGTCTTGGTAAACAGCGTCCCGGGGTGGGCAGGGCGGAGGCCGAGGTCAACCTGCGCTCGGTGTTGCGTGCAAAGGCGTGAGCCAGAGGCCCTTGGGAGCGGGTTGATAGTGTAGAGATTCCAGCCGATCATCAGCTTTCGTTAAGCCTTTTTTAGTCAGTAGCCAGGTATTAGGTACTCTACCAAGGAAAATGAACGCAGCGCTGTCGAACTTGGCGTGCGTGCGTGTTTAGCCTTGCTTGGCGGATTTGCTGGATTTCAGTCAATTTTCAATCAATGTTTGTGTACGCTTAAGCCCAGAGAGGGCTGGTTTTGGTGCTGTCATCGAGGATTAAGTGTGCGATGAGTCCCACCCAGCTCAGCCATGTGCCTAATTCTGCACCATCGTCTGTTCAAATCTTGTTCCACAAAGTTTTTTAACCTCAACAGTACTTAACCTTCATTATTTTAAAACCAACAAAATCACTCGTGACTGTTTTGTGACCTCTTTCCACCACCCGTTACTTTGTTATCCCTCTCCCTATTGCAGTAAGCTCTTTGAAGGCAGGAAGGTACACTGTTTTTGGTACTCTTCTACCCATTCCATTCCCGGCACCACAATAGTTTCCACGTTGATGAATCATAGTTACATGTTACTCTAGAATTGAGAAAATTGCCTTTGTTGGGGGGCAAAGCCGCGTTTTAAAGTAGTGCTGATTCAATCTGTTATATTTAGAAGTCTACCTTTACTTTTTTAATGAGTAGAGGTGAAATTGACAAAAAATGGGCCGTTTTAAAGTGAACAATTTAGGGTCGCCTGGGTGTCTCAGTCGGTTAAACGTCTGTCTTGCCTTCGGCTCAGGCTATGATTCCAGGTCTTGGGATAGATGGAGTCCCGCACTGGGCTCCTTGCTCAATGGGGAGCTTACTTCTCCCTCTGCGGGGCCCCCTGCATGTGCTCTCTCTCTGACAAGTAAATAAATAAAATCTTAAAAAAATAAAGAAAACAATTTGTAGTAGATCTACATTTTAAAATTTTGGGCCAAGAGGTTATTCCCAACCTTGTGACTCCTCTTACTGATTTATTCCTTGACCATCCACTCTTGGCTCTCCTTTGTTTTGCAAGGGTGCTTACCTGCTTTCTCTTTTCCTAAATGAACCATTTTTAGTTTCCAAATGTTGTGCAGCACAAGTATTAATCTGCGCATCATATATTGTACATGTGAATGTAATCAAGTATGTATTATAGATAAGGCAAAGTTCATGTCTTCAAGGGCCCTGAATGCTTTTTGCTTAGAACATGGTGGTATAAGGGATAGCCTATCAATCCAATATAATACTAAATTGATTGGTACAACCTCAGTTTCCACTTGTCTAATTTTATTTTTTCTTACTAGTTTTAACAATAATATATGATCATTGTAGAAAACAGAAAATATAGAAACAGGTTAAAATAAAAATTACCTAAAGTAAAATTACCACAGATAATCCTTGCTGATATTTTAGTGTGCTTTAAATCTTGGTGTGTGTATGAAACATTTTTACAAACTTGGCATCATATTTGGCTTTTGTTTCTAGTTTTGTTTTTCATGTAGATCGGTACCCTAATGACTTCACTGATGATTTGCCACTGTAGTACTTTTCCCCATTACTTGAAGGGGGCATTATGAAACCCTCTGAACTGAAAGAATTATAACATTTGATTCATTTTACTTTTTAGAAACATGTCCTAATGGGATAGGTTTCTGAGTAACACGCAGAGTTGATCAGAGTTGAAAAATATTGAGCTATAATTATAGTTTCCTTAATTTTACATTTCAAGCACTAGTAAACACATTGTAACTACATACTTTCAGTTGGTAAAAGTGATTACTAAACATGTTGTCATTGCAGTGTTTGAATTGTTTAGTCAGAGTTTGTTTTAAAATTGAATGCTGATGTACTTTGACCTATTACCACCTAAAGTAATCTTCCCCTGCCACACCTCTTTTCCCAGAGTGTAGACACACCCCCCTCCAGGAATTTGTATGTTTTTTATAAGCAGAATTTATTACTGCTTAAATTTATCATAGGTACTTTAATAGATTAGCAAATGAGAATGTGGTCTGGTGTTTAGAAAGGGCTAGTGATTTAAGAAAAAGGAAATGTTTGCTACAAGCAAATCTTTGCAGAATGGTCCCTCTGGGATTCTCTGGAGTACTGTGTAGGGGGAGGAAGGTAAGGGGGAGCTGCTGACTTCATTATTTTGGTCAGTCTCCTTTGAAGTCTTCTTCTCCCTCTTCTGGCATGATACTGTTTACTTGATTTACTTGAATCACTGCTAAATCTGGTCTCTGTCTTTTTTTGTTCTCAAGGCTACAACATATTTCAAGATTCATGTGGAACATTCTGAACTAGTGCCTTTCCAGTTTGTTTCCTCCCCCTCCTTCTGTGACATGGATACTTCACTATTAGTACTGAAACATTATTTCCATTCCCTTCCCCAGATCCTTCAGTGGCTTACACATTACCTGTGTAGATTTTAAATTTGTTCAGGTTGTGGAAAGCACCTGGAAGTAGGTTTTGTTTTGTTTTTTGATAACTTTGAAATAGTTAGAAAATTCCTTGGCGGGGGTGGGGGTGGGGGGGGTGGGGGTGAGGAAATGGAGAGGGAGGGGAGAGATTATGGATAATCTCAAATAACAATTATAGCAAGACTAGTTACAATGTAGAGAAAACAAACATATGATCAACACTATGCAATATTTTAAGAACCCCAAGTAGATTGCTGAAAGGTCATTATCTGCTAAAATGGTCCATTATTGTTTGTTATTCATTTCCTAGTTGAACTCTTATTTCAACATTAGAATATTGGAGCTACAAGCTCCCTTTCTTGACCCATGTCTTTCACTTTCTAGGTCTGATTCGCTGGTTGTAACCCACGGCCTTTTTCCGATTGTGATTTTTAGAAGAGCTATCCCTTAGATCTGTGCAGTCCAATATGGTAGCCACTGGCCACACGTGGCTGTGGAGCACTTGAAATTTGCCTAGTGCTGTAAGTGTAAAATACTTTTATGCCAGATTTTGAGATTCAGTGTGAAAAAAAAAAATTCAATTGATAAAATGTTGATTATAAAATTTATTTATTTATTTTTAAGTAATCTCTATACCCAATGTTGGGCTCGTACTCATGACCCCGAGATCAAGAGTCACGTGCTTTTCCCACTGAGCCAGCCAGGTGCTCTTAAAATATTGATTATATGTTGAAATGATAATATGTTACATATACTAGGTTAAATAATTATATTATTGCAATTTCACCTGTTTCAACTTTTAAAAAAATGTGGCTACTAGAAGATTTAAAATTACATATGTGGCTTGCCTGTGTGGCTTGCATGGTTTTTCTGTTGAACTGAGCAGCCTTAGACTTAGTTTAATGGGAGTGGGGTGTTTCCAAGTAGCAGTAAGCCCTCATACAATGTATTATCTTTTGGTTTCTATAGTTTCATCTAATAGATACTGCTAATATGTAGGTGTGCCTGATTTTTTTCTTAATGCTTATGATAGCTCTCACAGAAGCATTATTCTTTTGAAGAAAACCTTAAAACCACTTATAGGTAATTGAGTTAACTGTTACTGAATTAATAAACTCAATTAATCATTTGAACTTAAAATAATAAAATGAAAATCTAGGGGCGCCTGGGTGGCTCAGTTGGTTGGGCGACTGCCTTCGGCTCAGGTCATGATCCTGGAGTCCCGGGATCGAGTCCCGCATCGGGCTCCCTGCTCGGCAGGGAGTCTGCTTCTCCCTCTGACCCTCCTCCCTCTCATGCTCTCTGTCTCTCATTCTCTCTCTCTCAAATAAATAAATAAAATCTTTAAAAAAAAAAAAAGAAAAGAAAATCTATTGAGCACCTAATCCATTTAAAAAAAGTCAAGCTAAGCATAATCAGCTGAATTTTACCAAACTTGGTCTGCTACTTACTCATTGATTTTTATAATGTGTCATTTTTTCAAAGATTTAAGAAATACTTCTGGGAGAAAGTTGAAATTGAGAAAATCAAGCTCACATTTTTTTTTTTCCTCCTATGATTTAGGAAGAGGGCCATGATAGTTTAATTCCAAGTGTGGAATACTTTGGACCAGCTCATGGGACAACTGTCCTTTTAAAAAAAACACAAAAGAGTCATAGCTTACAGATAAAATCATGTTCTTTTTATGCCTGTATTTGAAAACAAATATTTCCTTCTACCCTGTATGGAGGTTTGGTATGTTGTAGCATCTACAGCATGGGCTGTGAAGGCAAAGAAACCTAGATTCATAGACTAGATTAAATTGATTCATCTTGGGCCCACTACATAAAATCTGTAAGCTTAGTTTCTTTCTTTCTTTTTCTTTTTTTAATTTTTTATTTATTTTTATTTTTTTATTTTTTAGATTTTATTGATTTATTTGACAGAGAGAGACACAGCAAGAGAGGGAACACAAGCAGGGGGAGTGGGAGAGGGAGAAGGAGAAGCAGGCTTCCCGACGAACAGGGAGCCCGATGCGGGGCTCGATCCCAGGACCCTGGGATCATGACCTGAGCCGAAGGCAGACACTTAACTGACTGAGCCACCCAGGTGCCCCTTTCTCTCTATCTTTTTTTTAAAGATTTTATTTATTTATTTGAGAGAGAGAGAATGAGAGAGAGCACATGAGAGGGGGGAGGGTCAGAGGGAGAAGCAAACTCCCTGCCCAGCAGGGAGCCCGATGCGGGACTCGATCCCGAGACTCCAGGATCAAGACCTGAGCCGAAGGCAGTCGCTTAACCAACTGAGCCACCCAGGCACCCTCTCTTTTTTTTTTTTTTTAAGATTTTATTAATTTATTTGACAGAGAAAGAGAGCAAACAAGCAGGGGGAGAGGCAGGCAGAGGGAGAGGGAGAAGTAGACTCCCCGCTGAGCAAGGAGCCCAACAAGGACTTGATCCCAAGACCTTGGGGTCATGACATGAGCCAAAGGCAGACACTTAACTGAGTCACCCAGGCATCCCTGCCCCCTTTTTAAAGATTTTATTTATTTATTTGACAGAGCAGTTTCTTTATTAAATCATATAACTAGTTTTTTTAAGATTGATTTATATTTTAGAGAGAGACAGAGAGCCTGGTGTGGAGGGGCAGAGGGAAAGGGAGAGTCTCAAGAAGACTCTGTGCTGTGCCGAGTGCTGAGGGCTGAGCGCAGAGCCCCATGCATGGTTCGATCTCACCACCCTGAGATCACAACCTCAGCGGAAACCAAGAGTCAGTTGCTCTATGGACTGCGTCATCCAGGCACCCATCATTTAACTAGTTCTTAATTATTAATGGGGATAATAATAGTACCAATCTCATAGTCTTGGTATGAGAATGCTTGTTATCAGTTACTACAATAATATAAATGGCTCAGTAACAAAGCACATAGTGATCAGTGGCTCAGTGACTACCGATTTTGGACCCTCTGCTTCAGCCAAACCAGTCTTCCCACTGTCCCTGAAATATTCTGGAGTTTTCCTTCATGTTTTCACACCTTCATTTCTCAAATGGAATGTTTGTGTAATCCCCCCAACCCCCCACCTCCTCCTCTAGTTCTGTCCACCAAAATCCCACCCATCTTTCTCGAGCAGTTGGTTGGTAAACTTTTTTTCGGTAAAGAACCGGGGAGTAAATATTTGTGGTTTTGTGGGCCATATGGTCCCTGTTACAACTGCTCCTTCACCCCTGTCATGTGAAGCATGGCTGTGTTCCAATTAAACTTTATTTATGGACCCCAAAGTGTGATGTACTATAACTTTCATGTGTTATGAAATACTCTTTTTTTGGAGTCTTTTCAACTATTTTATTATTTTTAGAAATATTTTATTTATTTGAGAGAGCGCGCACGCAGAAGCAGGGGGGAGGGGCAGAGGGAAAAGCAGACTCCCTGCCAAGCAGGGAGCCCAATGTGGGACTTGATCCCAGGACCCTGGGATCATGACCTGAGCTGGAGGCAGACGCTTAACAGACTGAGCCACCCAGGAGCCCTTTTTCAACTATTTTAAAATGTAAAAACCATTCTTAGCTCACAGGCTATATCCAAAACCAGATGTTGAGCCACTCTTGGGCTGTAGTTTGCCAACCCCTCCACACATTCTTCATTGAGTTCCTGTTGACCATCTTACTTGAAAGTGATCCCTTGGGGCGCCTGGGTCGCTCAGTAGTTAAGCGTCTGCCTTCAGCTCAGGTCATGATCCCAGGGTCCTGGGATAGAGTCCCGCATCGGGCTCCTTGCTCCGCAGGAAGCGTGCTTCTCCCTCTCCTACTCCCCCTGCTTGTGTTCCCTCTCTCACTGTGTCTCTCTCTGTCAAATAAGTAAATAAAATCTTAAAAAAAAAAAAAGAAAGTGACCCCTTTTGTCTCTGAATGTCCTACAGGATTTTTGTACTGTTTTGTAATAATAGCATTTATTGAGTACTTAATTTGTATCATGTAGCAATTATTTATGCTTATTTCTTGTTTCCTAAATATGCTAAAAATTCCGAGAAGTGATGGATAGATTTTAGCCTCCTCATATAGAATGCAGTACAAGAATGCCATTTCCTTACTGGATTCTAAGATGTTTGGAGGAATAAAGGAGTGAAGGTAATTAATTTTAAGATATTCGAGGTGATTTCCTGGATTTTCTTCCTTTTACTTCAAAATTTTTATTTTTTGTGTGCAATTCTCTTCTTGCTTGAAAATCTTGAGGCCAGTCTGTTTTCGGTCTTACTACAAACTGTGATTATAGGCAACCTTATTATCATGTCCTTCTGATGGCGGAATAGCTCTAACACCTATGGCTAATTGTTGCTTTGCATTTGACTAAATTTTTTAGTGTGTTTTCTAAGGCATCTGTTTACATTTCATCCTTAATGTGTGACATTGACAGAACAGTATTGTAACTAGTTTACAGATGAGAATAAGGAGACAATTTAGTGAATGATGTGAGAGCGGTGGGAGCTAAGGCTAGGAGCAAGGTGTGTGGGTTCTCAATCTCAGGCGACGGTGTGTAAATTAATTAGATTTCAGTCTCTTTACTCATTTATCCATCTTCTCTTGAAGTTGATGAATGAAATTATTCTGGATTTTATTTATTTATTTATTTTAAAGATTTTATTTATTTATTTGAGAGAGAGAATGAGATAGAGCATGAGAGCGGGGGGGAGGGTCAGAGGGAGAAGCAGATTTCCCGCTGAGCAGGGAGCCGATGCGGGACTCGATCCCGGGACTCCAGGATCATGACCTGAGCCGAAGGCAGTCGCTTAACCAACTGAGCCACCCAGGCGCCCTATTCTGGATTTTAATTAAGTACTTCATACATTGATAAATATAAGGACCTACAACCAGTTGGTGTTTAGGATACTTGTTTATGTAACATATAAGTTTTCTCAAGTACGTTAAACCTGTTGAAGTAAGATATGACATAACTATAAAATGTTAACTCTAGAATTAAGACTAAATTGGGGGGGTACCTGGGTGGCTCAGTCACTTGAAGGTCTGACTTATGGTTTCATCTCAGGTCATGATCTCCTGGTGGTGGGATCTAGCCCCACTTTGGGCTCTGTGCTCAGCACCGAGTCTTCTTCAGATTCTTTCTTCCTCTCCTTTCCCCTCTGCCCCTCCCCGCTCACACTCTCTCTCTCTCTAAAATAAATAAATAAATAAAATCTTAAAAAACAACAGCAACCCGCCTCCCCCTAAATTATGGAGAGCCTGGCTGACTCAATCAGTGGGGCATGTGACTCTTGATCTTGGGGTTGTGAGTTTAAGCCCCAGGTTGAGGGTAAAGAGTACTTAAAAAAATACCCAAAACTAAACTAAATTATGCAGCAGAAACTGTACTTTGATGAACTTTGTTCCATTAAAAAATTTGGGGGCACCTGGGTGGCTCAATTCTTAAGTGTCTGCCTTCGGCTTGGGTCATGATCCCACAGTCCTGGGGTCGAGCCCCACATCGGGCCCCCTGCTCAGTGGAAAGCCTGCTTCTCCCTCTCCTACTCCCCCTGCTTGTGTTCCCCTTTCGCTGTGTCTGTCTCTGGCAAATAAATAAATAAAATCTTTAAAAAAAAATTTTTTTAAGAATGCTTATATTCATATTTATATATGAATTCTATATGAGTTATCCCAAAGTCTAGGTGTCTCATCAAGAAAAACGGTATCTTTTGGGGTGCCTGGGTGGCTCAGTCAAGCTTCTGACTCTTGATTTTGGCTCAGGTCATGATCCCAGGGTTGTGAGATTGAGCTCTGTGTTGGGCTCTGTGCTCAGTGAGGAATGTGCTTGAGATTCTCTCTCCCTCTCTGCTTCTCCCCCTGCTTGTGCTCGCTCTCTCTCAAATAAATAAATAAGTAAATAAATAAAATCTAAAAAATGATATCTTTCTATACATCATTAAAAAATATCCTATCTTTTTGGGGCACCTGGTTGGCTCAGTCGATGGAGCATGTAACTCTTGATCTCAGAGTTGTGGGTTTGAGCCCCACGTTGGGTGTAGAGATTACTTAAAAATAAAAAAATTTAGGGGCGCCTAGGTGGCTCAGTCGTTGGGCGTCTGCCTTTGGCTCAGGTCATGATACCAGGGTCCTGGGATCGAGCTCCGCATCGGGCTCCCTGCTCGGCAGGGAGCCTGCTTCTCCCTCTCCCACTCCCCCTACTTGTGTTCCCTCTCTTGCTGCCTCTCTCTGTCAAATAAATAAAAAAAATCTTTAAAAAAAATTAAAAAATAACATTTAGAAACAGTCATATCTTTTTTTCAGATCCATGGTTTTTCACCATTTATAGGAGATATGGGACACCTGGCTGGTTCAATTGGTAGAGCATGTGACTTGATGTTGGGGTTGTGGGTTCAAGTACCACATTGGGTGTAGAGACTGCTTAAAAATAAAATCTTTGAAAAAAACTATTGGAGATATATTTTAAATCTAACAAAATATGTATAAAAGATCTTTACAGAAAAAATTCTATGACTTTATTGAGTGACTTTAAGTGAAACCTAAATAAATGAGGAAGATACACTGGTTCAAGGATCGGAAGATTTATATTGCAAGGTGTTAATTCTTTGGAAACAGACTTAAGATTTAATGTAATCCCAGCAAACTTGAAAAAATAGACAAGCTGATACTAAACGTTTTGTTAATGCCCAAGAAAAGGCAAGAGACTCTTGAAAAGGAAAAAATAAATTGGAAAAACATCTCTACTGGAGATCAAGAAGAGCTGTCATAATTAAGACAGTGTGGTATTGGCACCAGGATAGACTAATTGATCAGTAGAACACTGTGAGGAGTACAGAAATAGATTCACACATATTCAGACACTTAATTTATGACCCAGGAGGCATGGCAAATGAAAGACAAAACAATAAAGCTTTTAGAAGTTAATATAGGAGAGTGTATTCATGACCTCAGGATAGGTCTTGGATATAAAATCTTTTTTTTTTTTTAAAGATTTTATTTATTTATTTGACAGAGAGAGACACAGTGAGAGAGGGAACACAAGCAGGAGGAGTGGGAGAGGGAGAAGCAGGCCTCCCGCTGAGCAGGGAGCCCGATGCGGGACTCGATCCCAGGACCCTGGGATCATGACCTGAGCCGAAGGCAGATGCTTAACGACTGAGCCACCCAGGCGCCCCTTGGGTATAGAATCTTATCTTAGATAAGATGTTACCTGCACTAATAGAATAATGGGTGGAAGTCTTGAACAGGCACTTCAGAAAAGGAGATATCCAAATGTCTAATGAAGGCATAATAAGGTGTTCAACCTTGTTAATCAAGGAAATGCAAATTACAACCATAGTGCCATATTACTGCATACCTAAATTACAGTTGGCAATACCGAATCCTGATGCTGTTGAGCAATAGGAACATTCATACCTAGCTGATAGGAATATAACTTGGTATGACTACTTTGGAAACCAGTTTGGAATTATCTAGAAAGTCAAAGATATGCTGACCCTGAAGCCCAGCAATTCCCCTGCTAGAGAAATGCATATACATGAGATAAGCAGAAAAGATATTTGGAGTAATTAATTTTCCTGATATGAGTTGACTCAGTTAATATTTGAGGGCTGCTATGTTTTGTTCTGTACACACAGGTAGTTTTTGTCTTGGTATAACAGTGAATTAATGTTATTTACATTTTCCCTCTCTGCTGAAAAAAAAATTTTTTTCTTTTAAGATTTATTTTTTGACAGAGAGAGACAGCGGGAGAGGGAATGCAAGCAGAGGGAGTAGCAGGCTTCCCGCCTAGCAGGGAGCCTGATGCGGGGCTCGATCCCAGGACCCTGGGATCACGACCCGAGCCAAAGGCAGATGCTTAACGACTGAGCCACCCAGGCGCCCCTCTGCTGAAAATTTTAATACAAATCTTTCATCCAGTCTGTTCTTCAGTTCCTAAAACAATGCTGAGCACAGAACAAGCATTTAATAAATATTATTGTGTTTTTAAAAATTATTATTTGATTTTTATAATGGGTACTCTTCACTCTAGCTTTGTAGTTACCTCAACTAATCTGGCTATAGACTGATTTGCCCATTTAAATCTCTTTGGGGGTTTGGTAAATTATAACCTCCCCGGTTCCTTTGGGATCAAGCCGAACCTAGTGATTGCATCATCTGGTGGGAGGCCAAAGCAACAGGAGCAGATCCAAGCCTCGCTTGAGTTTCGGGAGTTTTGCCTAGGAGAAAGCTGTGCAGCAGAGAGGGAAATGATCAAGCTCTGTAGTAAAAGGGATCTGGGTTCAAATCCCACTTATGAGCGTTATGATCTTGGACAAGTACAAATTTTTGGTTGTTGTGAAGATTGAAATTGAGTATTTAAAGGCCATCTCACAATGCCTGGCATGTGATAGATGCTGAGTAAATGGCAATAGCTCTAATTATCACTATTCCACTGGTGTTTACTTAAGTAATATTGGATTTCCACAGTATACATTTTCATTAGGATGGACTATGATTATGCTGAGTTTTTTTTTTTTTTAAGATTTTATTTATTTATTTGAGAGAGAGAATGAGAGAGAGAGAGCATGAGAGGGGGGAGGGTCAGAGGGAGAAGCAGACTCCCTGCCAAGCAGGGAGCCCGATGCGGGACTCGATCCCGGGACTCCAGGATCATGACCTGAGCTGAAGGCAGTCGCTCAACCGACTGAGCCACCCAGGCGCCCTATGCTGAGTTTTTAAAATAAAAAACTGCACCCACTAGGGGATCCTAATTTTGTGGTCTCCCTTAACCACTTCACTGGATTTGCGAATGAATCCAACATGTTATAGTCTGCATCTGAATGAAATGTTTCAGCTAAGCGTTTGCAGAGTAGATGTGGCTGAGACTTCTAAACAGGAGCTTGATGCCATATTTTGTCTCTCTTTATGGAAGAAAATGCTAATCACAGAGTTAAAATTCTATCCATTTTAATTTGAAATATACATATTTTCTAGTGTAATAAGTTAGTTGAGAGACCCCTTGCTTATAGTTAAGAGATATTTATTCTCAAATCAATTGTTTAATAATGAAAATGTATTAAAATTGGAAGTAAGACTTTTCTGGATAAGATACCCTCCTGATCTAATGCTTAGCCTGTGCTGATCATAATTTAAATAGTTATTAACATTTGAAATACACCCTATGCTATTATACTCTAACAAACATCCCACTCTAAACAGTGAGCCTGTGAGTTAGCTAAGACAGGTGATGTTATTTCAGTTGTTAAGATAAAGAACTTTTTATTTGCCTTCACATTCAATATTTTTACACTGCTCTGTACTTTAAGAAATGTCCTGGCTTGTAGAAGATAATTCTGAATACTAGAACAGTGGCTCTGGCCTCCTATAGTTAGTTTTATTAGGATGGAGGAAGATGAAATTTGAAGGTTGAATTTAGATTTTAAGTCTTAATTATATGCCAGTAAGATAGAATTTTTATGAAGGCAATAACTGCCTCATTATGTCATCTGTCTGGGCTCACCATCTTGTTAATCAAACACTTGTCTTTGACCATTCTGTGTTTTATATTTAAATTTGCAAACAGGGGACTTGAGGTGGAGGAATGAGAACTTGAAAATGAGCAGCAGGTGAGACCTCATTAACCTGTTCTCGGAGGAAGTAAATTGGATATAAAAGGAATTACTTCAAACTAGTATCAATTTGCTTCTTAGTCTTGGGTCAGCGCAGTGGCTCAGCCTATTTGAACAAAAGGCTGCGTAATGTTTCAGGAGTTGAGGTATCGTGAACAGGTAGTTACACTGTTTTCTCTTGTATTAAACACGTAGTGTTAAATAAGGAAAAGTTGGGTTCTACAATAATTTCCTGTAACCAATTTTTTTTTAAAGATTTCATTCATTTATTTATTTATTTTTAAGATTTTATTTATTTATTTGAGACAGAGAGAATGAGAGACAGAGAGCATGAGAGGGAGGAGGGTCAGAGGGAGAAGCAGACTCCCTGCGGAGCAGGGAGCCTGATGCGGAACTCGATCCCAGGACTTCAGGATCATGACCTGAGCCGAAGGCAGTCGCTTAACCAACTGAGCCACCCAGGCACCCATGATTTCATTTATTTATTTGACAGAGAGAGACACAGCAAGAGAGGGAACACAAGCAGGGGGAGTGGGAGAGGGAGAAGCAGGCTTCCTGCAGAGCAGGGAGCCTGATGCGGGGCTCGATCCCAGGACCCTGGGATCATGACCTGAGCTGAAGGCAGACGCTTAATGACTGAGCCACCCAGGCGCCCCATCCTGTAACCAATTTTAGTTTTTTTTTTTTCACTTAAAACATTAAAGCACTTGAATTTAAAGAAACAGCTTACTACTTAAGAGTATGCCTCTTTACATTATCCAGTATTTTGTCCTAACAACTTGGAATTGTGATTGTTGAGTCATAGTTACCACCCAGAACCATCTGTAAGAAGGGCTTTTAAGGGCTCCAGAACACCCACCTGCCAGTCTCCTAGTTAGTTACTGCAATTGCTAATTCAACAAAAGAGCTTGAGATATTTGGGCCAAATAGCTTTCTGTGTCCAGGTGTGCCAGGGGCCACAGCTCGTATTTATGCCCCTGCTAGTTGTCTTGTGAAACAAGGCCACCGTTCAAAAAGGGAGCTAGGATAATGTGCTTACAGCTATGTAAATCCATTATCCAGAGTTGAAACACAGGGGCGCTCAGTGTTACTTGATGAGTCATTTGTAGCAATCTTTCAGTCTTCAAATGTTCCTCATAAATCCATATTTACATACAAACTTTATTTCAAATATTCCTCATAAGTGGATGGAACAGATTTGCTTGTTAGCGTGTGGAGAGGGAAGCTGGAGAATCAAATACTCATGAGAGTGATGTGGTTGGCAAGGAAGACCACCTAAATTAACAATCACCTCAGCCTTTTCAGAATTCTGACATAAATACCACAAACATATTAGGGAGGTTGGTAAGTTGTGTATTTTGAGCAAAGGTGTCAGGATTATTCCTAAGTTTTTGTTTAGTAATAAAGTCTTTTTTTTTTAAGGTGATGATTTTGAATACTGAATGTTTGTGTATAAATGTCTATTAATATCACTAAGTCCCAGTAGGACTTCAGAGCACTTATCCTTGCTTATTAAAGGCAGGTGTTGGTCTCATTATAATCAGTCTCATATTACTTCTAGAATGATTTTCCAAAAAGTGTTATTGCCATGATAAAAGATTTTTCTTCCCTTGTTGTCCAAGAGTTAGCCAGATCTGGCTGACATCAGAATCATGGGGATACTTATTTGTTATTTTTTTAAAAATAAGGAATGCTGGGCGCCTGGGTGGCTCAGTTGGTTAAGCAACTGCCTTTGGCTCAGGTCATGATCCTGGAGTCCCTGGATCGAGTCCCGCATCGGGCTCTCTGCTCGGCAGGGAGTCTGCTTCTCCCTCTGACCCTCCCCCCTCTCATGTGCTCTCTCTCTCTCACATTCTCTCTGTCTCAAATAAATAAAAATCTTTAAAAAAAAAAAAGAAAAATAAGGAATGCTTCATGAAGTTGCCTGTCATCCTTGTGCGGGGCATGCCCATCTTCTCTGTATCGTTCCAATTTTAATACCTGTGCTGCGGAGGAGAGCACTGCCTGGGGACACTTAAAAACAAAATGCCTGCTCTTCCCCTCTGCCTTGCAATTGATTGAATCAATTCTCGGCGGGGGGGGGGGGGGGGGGGGGGGGGTTCCTGGCTGGCTCAGTCTGTAGAGCATTTGACCCTTGATCTCGGGGCCATGAGTTCAAGCCCCACATTGAGTGTAGAGCTTACTTAAAAAAAAAAAAAAATTCTCATGGGTAAGGCTCTGGAATTTGTCTTTTTGCCTAGCTTCCTAGGTGATTCTGATAAAACCAGTTCATGAACTTTGGGAACTTTAATTCTTTAACTTGAAGTCTTTTACAGGCTCATCCTGTTTGAGACTTTTCTCTCTCAGTTACTAGGCCCTGAGCATTCCTCAATGCCTCTTGAGTCTGGAACTTTCTCAAGCTATAAAATATATATATATATACACATATATGTATATAAATATAAATAAGTTAAAAATAAATATATGAATGTATAAATATTATACATATACACACATGTAAAAGTTCTTGATGTTTATTGCCAAACTGCTTCCTAGATGTTCTGCATTGACTTAAATGTCCATTTTTTTCTTTTTTAAAAAATGGCTTTATTGAGGTATCATTCATATACCATACAAGTCACTTATTTAAAGAGCTTTAGTGTATTTTATAGTTCTGCAACAGTCACCACAGTCAGTTCTAGAATATTTTCATAACCCTCAGAAGAAACTCCACACCTCTTGTCTTAATTTCCCATCTCTATTCTGCTTCCTGTCTCTATTCTTGTGCTATTCTGCAGATTTCATATAAGTGAAATCATTTGATAAGCGGTCCTTTGTGATTAGCGTCTTTGACTTAGCAGAGCACCTCGCACCTCATCATGTCAGACCTGCTTTCCTTACCAGGGCCTAAACAAAAATTGAGAGGTCTGAGAGGCAGAGAAGCCTGCAGAACTTTAGGCAATCTCTTGGGACTGAAGAGATAGAGATCCGAGTTGAAGGACTACAAAGGCAGTCAGAACAGGAGGGCCAACATCCCAGAGACAAAGAAGACACAGAGAGGTGAGCCTGGGATTAGCCCTGGTTTTCCTCTTGAGGCATTTGCTGCTAAACTGCTGGTCAAGAGGGTAACGAGCGAAAAGTAACTGAATAGAAGAGTAGGGATTTTGGTAGTCTCACATTGTTGGGGAGACAAAAACTGGAATTCAGGGCCCACCAAAGAGGAAGCTCCCTAGGAAACACCTCAGAGTCTCTGTTGCAACTTCTGGAAGGTCAGACCTAGGAGCAGACGCAATCTGCAGACCAGCCCGTAGTCAGCTCCATGGGACTGAGTGCCCTGCCCATCTGCAGCCTGCCAGAGGATAGGTGGATCGTGGAGGAAGATGGTGGTTCCCTGTGGGAGAGGACGCTATGAGGCTTTCAGGCACTGGTGGTGTTCCATGCTTTGATCCACCACATTGCTCTGTGACCATCCCTCGAGTCGGATGCTCATGATTTGTGCTCTTTTCCATAGGCCTGTGATACACTCTGCTGCTTTGAGGTTTGCACCTAAAATCTTGTGAGAGGAGAATAGAGGACTCCTGACAGATTCTCTTTGAAATTGCCTTCAGATTTTACCAGCCAACCAGCTTTCTTTGTAAAAAGGAAAAGGCAAACATCAAGGTTTATCATTCTTTAGAACTCACACTGAGTGGTGGTTCCTTTTGAACTCTCAAGGATTTTAATGTAGAATTGGCTGGCTGAGACCCCCAACAAGACTCTTAGCCTAGATTTTTCTTTTCTTTGAGGAAGGAGGAGGACTTGGTGCCTGGTGGGAAGATTTCTGTATGGGGAGTAGAAGGGCAAAGGGACATATAAATGGAGTGAGAAAAGAAGGCCAAGGGGACCAATTCAGATCTGCTTGAGCCTTTCCTTGCTTGTTTTTGTCATCCTCTTTTCTATTTCTTTTTTTTTAACCTTAGTTCAGTGCTCTTCTGGTTACACAATATTGTCTTTGATGATGGCCAGCAATGAATTAGGAGAATTTCTTTAGGATGTATTCTGCAATAGTTTTTAGTCTGTAACACATCAGTCCCCTAATATTAAAAGTGCTGCTTATTCTGAAATTTTTCTACCATCGTCTGCTCACTTACCCAGTTTCTAAAGTTTTTTCTGAAGTTTTTTTCCAATGGCATAAAATTTTATCTGGAGAGTTGCCTGGCCGGCTCAGTCAGTAGGGCATGCGACTCTTGATCTCAGAGTCGTGAGTTCAAGCCCCATGTTGGGCATGAATCCTACTTAAAATCAATCAATCAACCAATAAAACAAATAATTTTTTATCTGGGGGAATTTTTCTGTAATCTTGAACATTTCATTGTTCATCGGGCTCTCAGAAACCTTTAGTTCCTTAGGCATATTTTCCCTAATTAAAATTGTGTTTATTTTACTTCCGTGTGGAATTAAAAATATATTTTCATCCTATGACTCCACCCTCACTCACTGGTTTCCAGTAGCTCCTTAGCCTGGGGGCAGAGGGGTGCAATAGGATGGGGCCCTGGGTTGGTAAATGGAGGGAGTTCAGGCTGGGCAGACCCACAACTGGGCGGGTTACGTGAGCTCTCTCTCCATCATTTACTGCTCTGTGAAATGGAGCTCATCTGAGTTGAGATGAAGAGCAAATCAACAGTACCTGTCAGGGCATTTGGAACACCTTGCTAGACAAGGTGTTATAGTATTGTTATTTAAATGTCTCATTTCCAGTTTTTCTCACTGTTAGCAATTTGTTGTGAATTTTTAAAATTGAGAAACTCATGTGACAGATTATTTAGGCTTCCTCTTTTCAGCAAGAATGGGGAATTTGCGCTGAAATTTCTAGAATTTTGTTATTCGTCCATTGCTACTTCCGCTACCACTTCCTGTTCATCTTTAAGAGCTGAGACCAGTAGCTTTTTGTCCTTTCTTCTGAGTTCTAAAACTGTTTTGTCCAGAAATCAGTTAAATGTAAAATTTCTCCTTGCCATTCCAAATGAGTGAGAGTAATAGAAGCCCTTTATTTTCATTTCACTTGGCCTAATTTTGTAGCTTTCCAATTTAGTATTACCACTTAGTCATGCAGGGGTCAGCAGCTGTTCAGAGCAGTCCTTTATGATTCTGTACTATTGTTTTCTGAATTGTGAGGATACAGGTTTTAAAGATTGTGTTTATTTATGTTGAGAGAGAGAGCGCGCTTGTGAGTGGGGGCAGGGGCAGAGGGAGAGGGAGAATCTCAAGCAGGCTCCACGTTGGGTGCAGAGCCTAACACGGGGCAAGATCTCACAACTCTGAGATCATGACCTGAGCTGAAATTGAGAGTCAGAGCTTAACCGACTGAGCCACCCAGGTGCCCCAAAGATACAGGTTTTAAACAACTTCATTGGGTTGTTCTGACCTTAAATTAATGAACAAATTGGTGTTACTTGCTTAGACCAGTGACTAGCACGGGGAAGGCACTCGACACGTGTTAGCTCTCCACATATCCTATCCCCGTGACTGGCCCTGTGCACATCATCATCCCTCGGCCACGCCCCAGGGGCACAGTGCCAGAGCCAGAGGGCTGTGGTTAACGGTAGATGCTCCTGTGGCTGGTGGGATAGGGTGTTTTGCAAGCCCTGCATTAAAAAGTACGGTGTATGGTGTAAAACCCAAGATGAATAAGGTCAAGAGTCAGCGATCCAAGAAATAAATCCAGAACCAGAGCCTGGATGTTTGTGAGCTAGGAAACTAGGAGGTAGGGAAAAAAGGAGCAGTTGAAATAGATCCACAGAGTGGCCTGTTCTGACTGGGCCTACAGGAAAGTGAACTGGACAAGGGTCTTCCTTTGTACCCTCTCACTTGGCCACCCCGCTCCCCCCGCCAAAAGGAGTTTTGGAGGCCCCTCATGTTGGGGAGGTATTTGTACCAAAGAAGTGGGAAGAATGAGACTGAGGTTTGACTGGACATTGACAATAAGGGACGCCTGGGTGGCTCAGTTAAGTGTCTGCCTTAGGCTCAGGGTCCTGGGGATGTAGTTTTGGAATGGTGGTGAGGTCAGGAGCTGACGGCCTAGAAAAAATTCTTAAGATGTTTTTGGTGCAGAAAGGTGATTTTAGGGCGCCTAGGTGGCTCAGTTGGTTAAGCGACTGCCTTTGGCTCAGGTCATAATCCTGGAGTCCCTGGATCGAGTCCCGCATCGGGCTCCCTGCTCGGCAGGGAGTCTGCTTCTCCCTCTGACCCTCCCCCCTCTCATGTGCTCTCTCTCAAATAAATAAATAAAATCTTAAAAAAAAAAAAAAAAAGAAAGGTGATTTTATTAAAGCATGGGGACAGAATCCAGGGGCAGAAAGAGGAGCTGCACTGGGGTTGTGAGGAATGGCTGATTATATACTATGGGATTGGGGCGGGAAGGACAAAAGGAGGGGTCCAAAGGGACTTTCATATGCTAAGAAGGCCCTCAGGATACTGGAAGCCTGGCTATTATCAAGCTAAGGTTGTTTTTCCCTCTAGCAAAGCACTAACATTAAGATAGATAGAAGTTTCCTGGAGGAATGTCACATATCCCACCCAGGAGTGGGGGGAAGGGCGGAGAGGTTGCGGGGTGTCAGCCTGTGCTTTGTCCTCTGCATGCCTTTTGCTCCCTCATTACGGGGATCAAGCCCTGAGCCCCAGGTCTCATTGGGCTCCCTCCCAGCGGGGAGTCTGCTTCTCCCTCTCCCTCTGCCTCTTCCCCTGCTCCTGGGCTCACTCTCTATCAAATCTCAAATAAATAAATAATAAAATCTTGCAAAGAGAAAAGAGCAATCGCTGCTATTTATTGTTCACCTGTGGTGTGCCAGGCACTTTGGAGGTGCTGTATGTGGTAGCCGCCCTGCTTCGAGAAAAGAATGGCGGATTGGCCGTCAGGAATTCCGGAAAGGGGTGAGTCGGAGGTCAGCCCCTGTGACCTGAGCTGGGAGGGATTGCAGTGGTGACCGCAGGAGTGCAGGTTCAATCAGGCTGGGCAGAGGCCGGCCCGTGGAGGGCAGGGTTCATTGCTGAATGGGAGGAGTAGGGGCGCTGAGTGACCATGGGGTTTCTTCATGGTCTGGATGGAAAAGGGCACCAGCCAAGTCCCATGTCCACCCTGGCGGAGACTGCATTTCTACTGCAGTCATCTATGGCATATTTTTATTTTTATTTGTTTTTGTGGTAAAATATACATAAAACAGAAGCTACCGTTTAACCATTTTTTTTTTTTTTTAAGATTTTATTTATTTATTTGACAGAGAGAGACACAGCGAGAGAGGGAACACAAGCAGGGGGAGTGGGAGAGGGAGAAGCAGGCTCCCGGCTGAGCAGGGAGCCCGATGTGGGACTCGATCCCAGGACCCTGGGATCATGACCTGAGCCGAAGGCAGACGCTTAACGACTGAGCCACCCAGGCGCCCCCCGTTTAACCATTTTTAAGCGTACCATTCAGTGACAATAAGTACATTCCCAGTGTTGTGCAACCGTCACCATTATTGACTTTCAGAACTTTTTCATCATTCCAAACAGATTCTTTACCCATTAAACAATAACTTGCCCAGGCCCTGGGAACCTCTGTTCTGCTTTCTGTGTCTATGCGTAGGATTACTCTAGGGACCTCATAAGCGGAGGCCTACAATATGTGTCCTGTTGTGCCTGGCTTATTTCACTTAGCATCATGTTGTTAAGGTTCATCCACCTTATAGCATCTGTCAGAATTTCCTTCCTTTTTGTTTGTTTTTAAAATTTATTATTTTTTTTAAATTTTTATTTCTTTTTTTTTATCCTTCCTTTTTAAAGCTGAGTAATATTTCATTCTCTGTGTTGACCAGATTGTGTTTATCTTTTCATCTGTTGATGGTGTGTATGGCATTTTTTAGCAGTGTTCCGGGCACCTTATCAGGATCCCATTTGTTCTCAAAAGGTCACTGTCCTTAGTAGTCTGAGAGTGGTGGGAGCTTACCAGGTGTCTCTTTCCCCAACCCCGATTGTAACTACCTCAGGAAATCTTTATCAGGGGAATAATCTCATGTTCTCCTTTCACTTCTAATTCTTATCCTGTTACCTCAGAACAATCAGATTCTTTTTTTCTCCTTGACTTTTTTCTCTCCCTTCTCTGCCCCACTCCCCTGCCTACTTTGTTGTTTAGTTATTTCTTTCTTAAATTTCTCTTCACCTCCACTTTGTCCTCCTGCCTCCTTTCCTCCCAGTCTTATTGTTCTCTTCTGGAATACTCTGATCTTCTGTTTCCTCGTTGCTTTCCTCTTTTCTTTTTTTCTGGCCTTTCTTATTCCCTTTTCTCTTTCCCCTAGTTAATTTCTTCTTGCTGTAACCTTTTTAATTTATGGCTCAAAATTCACCTGAATTATTATTTCTTTTATTTAACTTTTAAAGTGTTTACCATATTCTAGTGTTCTAGGCATTTTGCAAATACTAACTCACTTAATTCTCTTTATACCTCTATGAAGTAGATCCTATTTCTGTTTCCATGTTACACCGGATGACATTGAGCCACAGAGAGATTAGGTAATTTGTACAAGGTCAACCGTTAGTGAAGGGCGGAACCAGGATTGGGACCCACAGGTATGGCTCCAGTTTATGGGCCCTGATCTACTTCCCTGCTCTGAATGCAGCTCCCTAGCTCAAGGGCAGAGGTGTGTTGTAGTTCAAGGTCAAGTTAAACATAAAAAATGCTTGTCCCACCAAGCTCTAAATGTTTATCCCGAAGTCTCATGGTAGCCTGTGCAGAGGGGTGTAAGAGCACCTGGCTGTGGGGGTCCCAAACAGCACTGCAGGCCGCTGACAAAATCCAAAGGCAGAGAAGCAAGTGGTGTGGAAACAAGAAAGGAATTTATTTCAGTGAGGTCAGCACAGGGAAGACGGAAGACTAGCATCTCAAAGACTGTCTCCAAAGTGCTGAAAATAGTTCAGGTTTGTATAAGGAAAATGTGGGGCAAAGGTGGGTGGGTAAGTACGGGTGGGCAGTGAAGGTCAGGCCATTCATTGCCTTGGGGTCAGTCCCGTGGGGTCTTGCTGGCTCAGGGCAGTCCTTATTGCTTGAGGGGGTAGTTTTGCCCGCAGGGTCTTCTGCCTGCTCCGAGAGACCTGCTGGAAAGAAGAACCCAACTAGGAAGTTTAAGGTCAAAATGGAGGCAGCCAAAGTCCTTTTTCATTGTCTTGTATATTCACAGGAGTCTTTATTTACCTTTTATCTTATACTCTTTAAATCTGTATTTTTAGGGGCGCCTGGGTGGCTCAATTGGTTAAGCGACTGCCTTCGGCTCAGGTCATGATCCTGGAGTCCCGGGATCGAGTCCCGCATCGAGTCCCGCATCGAGTCCCGCATCGGGCTCCCTGCTCAGCAGGGAGTCTGCTTCTCCCTCTGACCCTCCTCCCTCTCATGCTCTCTGTCTCTCATTCTCTCTGTCTCAAATAAATAAATAAAATCTTTAAAAAACAAAAAAAAACAAAAAATAAATAAATCTGTATTTTTACAAGTACCATGATTAAAAAGAAATCATCTTTTTTAAATCTTTTAAATTTAATTTTATTTATTTATTTGAGAGAGAGTGAGAGAGCACAAGCGGGGTAAGGGGCAGAGGGAGAAGCAGGCTCCCCGCTGGGCAGGGAGCCCGAAGTGGGGCTAGATCCCAGGGCCCCGGGATCATGACCCGAGCCGAAGGCAGACGCTCAACCAACCGAGTCACCCAGGTGCCCCCAAATCATTTAATCTTAATTATAGATTCAGAACTGAAATGATATGTAGAATTGAATTATATAGTTTATATAGAACTGAAAGCAGTTTGATGAAGTTATTATATAAAAAGGTAACCGATTTTCCTTAATACATTTAGTTTTGTTTTCTAGCTTTGTTTAATCACTGACCTCTGACATTGTAACAGATGGTTCCTTAAGTTTTTATTTCAGCTAAATTTATTTTATTTCGATTAAATTATTAGTAAATAAACTTTTTTATTATCCAGGGAATCAAAATATAGTGTGTAACATAACTTTAAAGGAAATACACAAAGCATTATCCACCAATTTAAATTCTTAGTGTTTGGAGTGTAATCCATGCCTAAATTGCTTTCTGTCTTGTACTCATCTTTACTGGGATGGTTTAGCTGGGAAGTCAAGGACAATAAGCTTAAAGACAAAAAGGAGAGCTAAGACAAACAGGTTTAGGCAATGTAAGAAATCTCTGCTTAAAAAAAAAAAAAAAAGAAAAAGAAAGAAAAAAAAAGAAATCTCTGCTTAAAGCATCATCTAAATCCTTTCCACTGTCAGCCCAGTGTGGTGGAGGGGTGAGAGCACTGAAAAGTCTCAGGCTCTGACTTTTGTGCTGTCTTTATTTGCTGTGTGACTTGAAGTGATTTGCTTTCTCTCTCTGGTTTGTGAGTTTGTCCTATATAAAATAGAAGTTGCTCCAGATGAGTGGTTCTCAAACTGTCCTTCCCCCCCCAAAAAATAGTGTTCTACAACTGCACCAAGGTGTCCTTTCATTTAGATAAAAATAAAGGATAGAATTTTCTTACTTTTGGGAGGCGCCTGGGTGGCTCAGTCGTTAAGCGTCTGTCTTCAGCTCAGGTCATGATCCCAGGGTCCTGGGATGGAGCCCTGCATTGGGCTCCCTGCTCCACGGGAAGCCTGCTTCTCCCTCTCCCACTCCCCCTACCTGTGTTCCCTTTCTCGCTGTGTCTCTCTCTGTCAAATAAATAAATAAAATCTTTAAAAAACAAAAAGAATTTTCTTACTTTTGAGTTTTTACCACCTGAAATTTTATTAACCTTTTGTTGCTATTGCTGCCAGTCATCTTAGCCAGCGCTAGGAGGCGGCGACGGAACAGTGGCCAAAAAAGAAAAGAAAAGAAAAGAAAAAGTTGGAAAACTTGGGAACATCTAGTCCTGCTTAGTTTGATAGTTTTTGAAAAAATTATAAAGTGAGGTTGGATGTGATTTTTATATAGCTCATATAATGGAGTTGTTTGTGCTGGAATCCTAACACAGGGGAAGCGTTTTTAGTTTACAGGACGAGAAGCAGTGTGGAATGGCGGCCGGATAAGTGGACTCAGCAGCCAGATTGCTCAGGCTCGGATTGCAGCTGTGCTCCTTACTTACCAGCTCTTACTAGCTCAGTTCCCCGGACAAGTCATCTAACCTCTCTCTTTCTCAGCCCTCACCTGTATAGTGGAGGTAATAATGTCCCTACTTCATAGGTTGTTGTGAGGATGAAATGAATCAGTGTATGTTGAAGTACTTAGAACGTGTCTAGCAGGTAGTAAGTACTTTACAAATATCAGCTATTGTTATTCTGTGATATTAACAAATATATTAATATTTAATGGTACTCAGCAAAGAACGTTGATTTCCGGGGCTGTCTTCCACACATATTTGAGAACCATGGGCCTGGAATTTCTCTTCTTGTTCAGAAATTCTGTTATTCCATGTCATAGAATTGGATTCCCTATAATCTTTTTTTGTTTTTAAGATTTTATTTATTTGAGAGAGAGAGAGCACGAGTGGGGTGAGGGGCAGAGGGAAATGGAGAAGCAGACTCTCTTGCTGAGTGGGGAGCCAGACATGGGGCTTCTGGGATCATGACCTGAGCCAAAGGCAGGCACTTAACCAGCTGAGCCACCCAGGTGCCCCTATAACAGCATTTTATTTTTTTTTTATTTTCTAGTAAGACTAAATTTATTCAATACCCTAAGTAAAAGTTTTGATTATAAGTATCCAACAGTATAAAAAGTACAAAACAGATTTGTAGATTTCTAATATATTAATACAAAGTGCATGACTACATACAATACATCCTACAGGCAAAGAGGTGGAAGGGGAAAAAGAAGACTGTGGTTGAGGTCTAGTAATAAATAAATAAATACAGAAGTAGAGATGATCCATATTATAGTATATTCTACCACCAATACTGTAGCCAAAATGTACAAAAAAAAAAAAAAACCCAAAAAAACCATTTCAAAATAACGGGAGGAAGATGGTAATGGCTGGGACTCTTGGAATACACCTCAAAGGCTGTGGGAGAGCCAACCCAACTCACTGCGTAGTCTGTGCATATGGTGGCTTGTAGTTTGTGCCATAAGAAATATAAAATTTTAAGTTTAGATTAAGAACTATAAAACTATAGGGTGCCCATAGAAAGTGGCTCACTCCTTGTTATTTATGCTATCCAATTTTAAAAATCCAGTTTTAAAAATAAGCACTGAGTCATGTTACTGTAAGGTAGGCAAATGATCCTCCCTTATTATGAAAAGTCTGAACTGGTGATATGTTCTTCCTGAATGTTTAGAAAAGAGGCAATGAGAGTACTTTTGTTTGGGTTCAAGTAAAAGGCTTTCAAATGAAGATTTTAGAACTGAAGAGCTGTGTTCAGGATTTATCATCTAATATCTCAAGGTTCACAAAGCCTGACCATAAGAAGCCAAACCTAAACCAACCCACTCAGCATTAACACACACCTCTCTTCTTTTAGTAGAATTTTACTTTAATAGAGTGAAAAGAAACCCAAAACCTAATAGATTAAAACAAGTCAAACAACCACTCTACACAGATAAAACCTTCACAAAGGTCAACTGACGTAATCCAGAGCTAAAACTGAATTGTGCAGATTTTCAATGAAGTCACCAGTCATGTAACACAAACAAAAGTCAGTTATTTACACACTAGGCAAGCCCTCTAAGAAATGTGCCCCAAGAAGCATTAACCTTTGTTTATTTGTGTATGCCATCCTGAAGACTTGCACCTTTTTTCAGATAATTTAACCTTCTTTTTTTTATTTTTTTAAAGATTTTATTTATTTATTTGACAGAGACAGAGATAGCGAGAGCAGGAACACAAGCAGTGGGAGTGGGAGAGGGAGAGCAGGCTTCCCGCCGAGGAGGGAACCCGATGTGGGACTTGATCCCAGGACCCTGGGATCATGACCTGAGCTGAAGGCAGACGCTTAACGACTGAGCCACCCAGGCGCCCGATAATTTAACCTTCTTAATAGAGTGTGATTCTACCATGTGGTAATGCTTTGGTACTATTCATTTAGGATTGCTCATCCTAAAATCTGACATTTCCCCAGAGGAGCTTTGATTCTGCTTTAGAAGTTTCAATATAGATTAGAATCTTTATCAAATATCAATATGGAGGGAGGTGACACAGGATGCGACATATACAGTCAGTCAAGTTACCTCTCTGTGTATTTAGAAATTACTCCTTCAAGGTATTTGCACCAGACAGCTTAGTCTGTCCTGCTTCATATTCAGTAGTACAGGTTTGAATCATCAGAACCTTGGCAAGACCTTATTATTGCAAAATTATTAACAACTACCTCTAGGGGCAAGTCCATGTTACTGAGTTATGACAAATTTATTATCATGAAGGAAAACAAGTATAGCCAGCCATCTTTAAAAAATGCCCCAACCACTGCTTCTCAATATAGAAAGACTAAAACTACATACGTTTATCATACAACAAATCCCATCTCTGTCCCCTGAAATTCCCCTAGTTTCATTCATTAGAAGGGGATTAAAAAAAAAAAAAAGACTTAAAGAGCACTTTACAGCAGCATTCAGCTTTCCTATGAAATACTCAGCATCTTAAATATTATGTACACTTCTTTTTTTCTTTTAGTAAGCTAGACACTGGCTTCAGAGTTTGTGGAACTGGAGGAGAAATAACCACCCATTCAAAACTATTCTAGAAATTGTCTTTTGGCAGAATAGCAGGTATCAGAGTTAAAAATAAAAGGGTTTTGTTGCTTTGTTTTCTTTGCAAAATTTAAATCGTTTTTCTTCCCCTTCTCCCTAAACCTCAGTCACCACTCCTGAGTGGAGATGGGCAGAGGCTCTGGGCCCTGCTCCTCCAGCTTCTCAGCAGCTGTTTTCTTATTGTTGCAGCAAGGCTTGAAGAGATGCGTGGCAATGAGGACTTCCCCAAAACGGCCTTTATAGATAATCCCGCAACATATTTTCTGTCTTTTCCAGTATGTGAGATCTAAAAAGGAAAAAACTGGCGTTCTGTTAGAGCCAGAGGCCATCTCTGTATCTGAACCATCATCTGACTGGTTACTGTAACAAGGAGATTGAGCTGGGGAGGCACTTGAGGTGGTACTGTGAGCATCAGAATTGTGACGTTTAAATTCCTTCTGTAGTTTACTGATCTGGTTGCTTTTTATCCTGTTTCCAGAGAGAGTTTTCACTTTCTTTGGTTTCAATGTAGTCTTCAGACTGGGTCCTGCCCTTGCATCTACCACATGATTCCAGTTTTTTTTTTTTTTAAAGATTTTATTTATTTATTTGAGACAGAGAGAATGAGAGACAGAGAGCATGAGAGGGAGGAGGGTCAGAGGGAGAAGCAGACTCCCTGCCGAGCAGGGAGCCCGATGCGGGACTCGATCCAGGGACTCCAGGATCATGACCTGAGCCGAAGGCAGTTGCTTAACCAACTGAGCCACCCAGGCACCCTCCAGTTTTTTTTTTTTGATCCTGCTGGCAATTTCTTCCATCTTTTCACAAGCAGGACACAGGCGTTACAGATGATTCCAGAACGGGTCTCATGCAACCCAAAACAGCTCTGGAAGTCCTTTTCATAGCGTTTACTGTCAGTGAATCGAGAACTGGAGGACTTCGCTCTGCAAATACAGCAGCCCTCTATACTTCGGTACATCTTTGGCTTGTGAAAACCAAACATCTTTTCTTCTGGGCAATAGTAATTCAGCTGCCGTCCTCACTTCCCTTTGTAGGACAACGGGGAGCCCCGAAACGTCCCCATGGTGGTTTTTTCGGGTGTCGTCGGGGCTGGTTCCCCTTAACGTGCGGGCCACGGCTCGACTGCGGGGCGTTGGGGGTGCTCGCCGCACGCACCGGCTTCCCAGAAAGCAGCGAGACGCCTCCCCAGCCCTCCCGCGGCCCTCCGGCCCCCCAAACGCGCCCCCCCCCCGGCACGCGGTGACGGCCGAGAGAGGCCCCACGGCAGCAAATAGAAACGCTCCCCGGTGGGTTTGTTGGTAAATAGAACAACTTGGGTCGGAAAGTTCCTGCGGAAAGCTGCTCGCCCGGGCGAGGGCGGCAGGAGGTGACCCGCGTCCCTCGCCGCCTCCTCCCTCACCTGCGCCCTGTAACAGCATTTTAAAGCGAAATTGTATTTATAGCTAAGCCTGTTATCTCGGGTACGCATCTGCCGTTTAAGGCAGATCTGGGCCTTGTCTTCCACCTCTACGTGCAGGTGATGAAGTGAGAGCTTTTCAAATCCTTGGTGGTTTCAGAGGCGTGGCTTCATTCAGTGCTGTAGGCCAGGAACCAGGCTGGTGGATGATGAGGGTTATGGCGCAGGGACAGGTGGCGGGATGGGAACTGTAGGAAGTAGGAGGAGGGCAGGCATTTGGGAGGCTGGGGGCACTAGGGTACTTCCTTGTCCTATGTAGAGCCAACCTGATTAGTGAACTGGCTGGGAGAGCCGGCATTTATCTTTCCTTCTTCCTTCCCCTTCCTCTCCAGCTCTGTCACTCTTCTCATGCGAGTGTCACCTGGAGTGACCTGGGAAGTGGGCTGTCCATCTCCCCAATCAGACTTGAGTGCTGCAGGAGCAGGGTTTTTACTCACCTTTTTATGTATCTGATGTTCGCAAAGCCTGAAAAAAATTGCTTCCATTTCTTGAATGTTCATCATTATGCTAAGGTGATCCCAAGTGTTACCATGTTTTATTGACTCTGAGATGTCAGCGGTAAGATACATAATTGCTTTATGTATTGTTACAAAAGAAAAGGCCTTGCCAGTTAAACTCTGATACAAGTGCTTTTGCCACTTAGAATTTTTATTATATACTTATTGAAAGAGCTCTTTTAGATTTATTTAGACATAGATTTTTATCACATCACTCTATGCACACATAAAAGGGAAAATGTAAGTGAAAGAAATCAATTAAGGTATTCCCGCAATTTTATCACTTTCAGAGTCTGACTCTTCAGAATCACTTTTGACTCAGAGTCATTGTCATATCTCTGTGCCATCAGGAGTGTTGGTAATGCAGTGTTTCTTGGGGCACCTGAGTGGCTCAGTTGGTCTTTGGCCTAGGTCATGATCTCAGGGTCTTGGCATCAAGCCCCACGTTGGGCTCCTCGCTCAGCAGGGAGTCTGCCTTTCCCTCTGCCTTTACCCTTCCCCACTGCTTGTGCTCTCTCTCTCTGTCTCAAATAAATAATTGAAATCTTAAAAAAAAAAAAAAGTGTTGGTGATGCAGTGTCTCTTAAAAGAGGTCATACTGCTGTCTCTAGGAATCTCCTCCAAGCGCTAGTACCTATTCTGGGAGGTTTTTCTTTTTCTTTTCTTTTCTTTTTTTTAATATTTTATTTATTTGACAGAGAGAGATACAGTGAGAGAGGGAACACAAGCAGGGGGAGTGGGAGAGGGAGAAGCAGGCTTCCTGCGGAGCAGGGAGCCCGATGCGGGGCTCGATCCCAGGACCCTGGGATCATGACCTGAGCTGAAGGCAGATGCTTAATGACTGAGCCACCCAGGCGCCCCTGGGAGTTTAGATCCTGGTGTTTTTTCACTCGACCTGTGGCAGGCTAGTCTTTCCATGCATCTCAGTAATGACAGTATATATTTCAGCTTCATCCCTATCACTGTCTTCCATATCCAGGTCCTATAGGCCTTTGGTTGTTAAGGTTATTTTCCCAGTGATGGATATTTGCTTCCCTAATCAGATTTATGCTCAACTGCTGTTCCCATGCCTTTCAGTTTTAATGCCAAATTATAGCGTGATCTCTTTGAAGACATTTAAAATGGCAGTTAGAGGGCACCTGGGTGGCTCAGTCGTTAAGCATCTGCCTTCGGTTCAGGTCATGGTCCCAGGGTCCTGGGATCGAGTCTCGCATCGGGCTCCCTTCTCCTCGGGAAGCCTGCTCTCCCTCTCCCACTCCCGCTGCTTGTGTTCTTGCTCTCGCTATCTCTGTCTCTGTCAAATAAATAAATAAAATCTTTAAAAAAAAATGGCAGTTAGACTCAGGGTGTCCAGTGTTGACAACACACGACTCAGTGAAGCGAGGACAGAACTACGAAATGGCTGTGAGCAAGGTCACACACCAGCAGGTAGTGGCATCCACGTCCTGTGACACCTTGAAGATAGCGACCACAGGACACCACAGTTGTAAAATAGATCCTTAGTTCAGAAATGTTAAAATGTGGGGGGAAAAAATGCATTATAGGCTTGACAAAATACAGATTGTTAATTCCAACAACATCCATGCTGGGCAGATAATTTGGATTTTCAGACAAGGAAACTGGGGGTCTGTGTGGCTTACTAACATCATAGCTACTAAGCACATGGTAGGTTTGAGAGAGTAGAACCCAGATTTGTCTGATTCTAAAGCTCATACTTACAACTATATTACATTATTCAAGAAAAAAATAGACTAGAAGCTTCAAGGAAGCAAGGATCTTTTTGTTTGTTTGTTTGTTTTTGATACACTGATTTTTTTTAAGGACCTGGAACAGTACCTGGCATATACTAAGTACTTAATAAATATTTGTTGAGGGCGCCTGGGTGGCTCAGTTGGTCGGACGGCTGCCTTCGGCTCAGGTCATGATCCTGGAGTCCCGCATCGGGCTCCCTGCTCGGCGGGGAGTCTGCTTCTCCCTCTGACCCTCCCCCCTCTCATGTGCTCTCTCTCATTCTCTCTCTCTCAAATAGATAAATAAAATCTTTAAAAAAAATATTTATTGAATAAAGCCCTTAAAGAGAAGATAGATATGCAATCATGCCCTTCTTTTCCTAGAAATGAAGTCTGTAACATTTTGCACAAGGGGTAAAAGCAGGGAAGATGGGTGACCATTTTCTAGACAAGGTGTAGTTTGTCGTTCACCAGTTCTTTCAGGTCTTAGAAAAGGCAAAACAGTGAGGAGTAGAAGGACGTCTATCCCTAGAGAGCCTGTCAGCACCAGCCTGTTAGACAGCATTAAGGTAGTTCCTGGACTCTTCCTCCCATCTTATGTAAATCAAGATCAGCAGGAATCTATGAGTTGTGCAGTTAAAAATAAATTAAAAAGGAAGCCAATCTGATAAGCCTTAATATAAAGAAAGTTTGTGTACAGGGAATTTATATCTGATCAATAGCTAGGTTTTATTTTATTTTATTTTATTTCTAAAGATTTTATTTATTTATTTACTTGAGAGAGAGAGAGAAACAGCATGAGAGGGGATAGGGTCAGAGGGAGAAGCAGGCTCTCCGCCGAGCCGGGAGCCCAATGTGGGACTCGATCCCAGGACTCCGGGATCATGACCAGAGCCGAAGGCAGTCGCTTAACCAACTGAGCCACCCAGGCGCCCCAATTGCTAGGTTTTAAAAAATATGAAATGTTTTGAAAATTCTGACGCTCTGATAGCTCATCTGTAAAATATAAAAGTTGACATATTTGACCACTACTTTGTGCTAGATCTTGTGCCTAGAATTTTTCCATATATCATGTAACCCTCACAGTAACTCTAGGAGGTAATTATTGTCTCCATTTTCCACATGATGATATTGGGGACTCAGAGAATAAGTGATTTGGCCAAAGTTATATACTAGTGAGCAGTTGAGCCAGTCTGGGAGCCAGGATGTTTAACTGAGATTCTGCAGATTTTTTTCTGCTCTCTCCTGCTTTCCCTCTAAGCTGAAGGCAGGACTAAACTTTAGAAACCACTTTACCCTCTTTTTTTTTTTTTTTAAGATTTATTTATTTGAGAGAGAGAGAGTGAGAGCACAGAGAGGGACAGAGTGGGGAGGGAGAGAAAGGAGGGAGAGAATCCCAAGCAGGCTCCATAAGAGCTGGATGAGGGGTTCGATCTCACAACCCTAAGATCACGACCTGAGCCGAAACCAAGAGACAGAAGCTTAACTGACTGAGCCACCCAGGCACCCACCACTCTACATTCTTATTTTACAATGGGGACACTGATGCTAGAGGATATAAAGTGACTTATTTAGGAGTGCCTGGGTGGCACAGTTGGTTAAGCATCCAACTCTTGGTTTCGGCTCAGGTCGTGATCTCAGGGTTGTGAGATAGAGCTCAGCGTGGAGTCTTCTTGGGATTCTCTTTCCCTCTTCCTCTGTCTCTCCCACTTGTGCTTCCTCTCTCTCTCTCAAAATAAATAAATGAAAATCTTTTTTAAAAGTGACTTATTTAGTAGTGGAGTCATGTCTAGAATTTAGTTCTTTTATTTTTTTAAAGATTTATTTATTTTATTTTATTTTATTTTATTTTATTTTAAGATTTTATTTATTTGAGAGAGCGAGAATGAGAGAGAGAGAGCGCACATGAGAGGGGGAGGGGTCAGAGGGAGAAGCAGACTCCCTGCTGAGCAGGGAGCCCGATGTGGGACTCGATCCCAGGACTCCAGGATCATGACCTGAGCTGAAGGCAGTTGCTTACCCGACTGAGCCACCCAGGTGCCCCCTAAAGATTTATTTATTTTAGAGAGAGAGAACAAGTGGGATTGGGGGTAGAGGGAGAGGGAGAAAGCAGAATCCCCGACAAGTGCAGAGCCTGATGTGGGGCTCCATCTCATGATCCTGAGATCACGTCCTGAGCTGAAACCAAGAGTCAGTCTTTTTTTTTTTTTTAAGGGTTTTATTTATTTATGTGGAAGAGAGAGACACAGCGAGAGAGGGAACACAAGCAGGGGGAGCGGGAGAGGGAGAAGCAGGCTTCCCGCAGAGCAGGGAGCCAGATGCGGGGCTCGATCCCAGGACCCTGGGATCATGACCCAAGCCGAAGGCAGACGCTTAACGACTGAGCCACCCAGGCGCCCCAAGAGTCAGAGTCTTAACCTGCTGTGCCACCCAGGCACCCCAGTATTTTTTTTTTAAGATTTTTTTTTAAAAGATTTTATTTATTTATTCATTAAGACAGAGAGAGAGAGAGAGGCAGAGGGAGAAGCAGGCTCCGAAGGAGCAGCGAGCCCGATGCGGGACTCGATCCCAGGACCCTGAGATCATGACCTGAGCCGAAGGCAGACGCTTAACCATCTGAGCCACCCAGGCTCCCTTTAAGATTTTATTTTTAAGTAATTTCTATACCCATTGTGGGGTCTGAACCCACACCCTGAGATCAAGAGTCGCATTCTCTACTGACTGAACCAGCCAGGTGGTCCTTAGACTTGAGTTTTCTTGAGCAATTTATTAAATAATAAATAATTGCAGAATGTCACACTGGGGACATCAAGTAGTTTCATAGAGAGAGAAACTCAATAGGTTTTAAAACTATATCTTAAAGAACAAGAACTACCAAGTGGATATTCTTTAGCACGGCTTTGGATTCCAGACACTTTCTGAATTAAAGAGTTTTCACATCTTGGTTTTCTTTATTTGCTAATGGTATTCTAAAACTATTGAGAACTGTGACTAGGCAGTATTTCACATCCTTATTGCTAAATGTTACTTGCAAACTTTCCTATGTGTAGATTAACTGTTGTGTTGTTTTGCTCCACAACTGCTAAGTAGTTATTTCCTTTTTTCTTCTCTTTATTCTTGTCTTAAATAGTTTACTGGTATTTTATGCCAGATGTAATGTCTACTTCCTTATTTGGGAAAGATAAGGAACAGGGTATTTCAGTCGGGGGTAAATGTCCCTTTCCTTCCTGTTTCTGCTTACTTGCTCCTACCTTCCTTCAGGTGTCCTCTTCTTGGAGGTCATCCCTGAGCATCCACTTGGGATTAGGTATCCTTTTTTCCCATGGCATACTGTGATAGCTTTTTTTAAAATAAGATTTTATTTATTTATTTGAGAGAGAGAGAGTTTGAGAGAATGAGTGGGAGGAGGGGCAGAGGGAGAAGCCGACCCCCTGTGGATCAGGGAGCCTGATGCAGATCTCAATCCCAGGACCCTGGGATCATGACCTGAGCCGAAGACAGACCTTTAACTGACTGAACTACCCAGGCACCCCTGTGATAGCTTTTTAAACACTCCATACAAATTATCGAATACCTGCCATATGCCAGATCTAGAGTTACTCTTGTGAACACACACATTCCTTGGCCTGTAGGAACTTATAGTTGAGATGGAGAGCCAATCTGACAGAAAAATGCAATGTGATTGAATACCTTTTTTAAAAAGCTAATATGTGAGTGTTTGTTATATAACAGGCATTGTACTAAGAATTATTTCATGTCATTCTCTCAATAAGCGTATGATCCCCATTTTCTAGGGAAGGAATTTAGAGAACATGTGTTTTGTGCCAGGTCAGTTACATTTCAGAATTGCTACCCAAATCCAGGTCCAGAGCCGAGGCTCTTGTTTTTTTTTTTTTTTTTTTTTTTTTTTAAGATTGTTTTTTTTCACTTGAGAGAGAGAGACAGAGAGAGCACAAG